>NC_056740.1:206052349-206652349 GCF_019279795.1 Protopterus annectens | reverse complement strand
GTACCCTTCCCAGTGACCTCAGTGATCACCTAATAACCTATATCATTAAACATAAATGCCCAACTTCTACCCCCCCCCCTATATAGACTAATCAGAAATAAAAAGAAATTCGTCCCACAACTATTTCTTGCCGACCTGAAATCCTGCAACTGGTCCATACTAAAACCCTACCACTGATGAGAGTGTGTCACACTTCAATGACACATTCCTTAAGATACTTGACTTACATGCCCCACATAGACAAATTAGATCCAAAGTTCGTATAGCACCTTGGCTAACTAAAGAAACCAAAACCAAAATCAAACTTCGTGACCAAGCCTGGGATAAATGGAGAGCCACAAAAACCTCCCAAGATCGCACTAAATTTCAACAACTAAGAAACACCACTAAAACAGCTGTTACCCAAGATAAAAAACAATACTTCTGCCACCTCCAACAAAAACACCAGAACAACCCAAAGAAATTCTGGGCAGGTTTTAACAACCTTCTGCACCCAGGTAAAACCTCCACCCCAACCCCCGAGAAACTGATAGAAAAAGGACAGGAAGAAGTAGCCAACACCTTCAACTCCTTCTTCACTGAGACTATCCAAAATCTAGCCAGTCAACTAACTTCCACTCCCCCATCTGCTGTTGAACAGCACGTCGACACCCCTACGCCCTTCAATTTAAAGCCAGTCTCTTCCTCTTATATACGTACCCTCCTAAAAAAAACTCAAACCAACCACCCTAGCGGCTGACCACCTTCCTGCAGAATTCTTACAAATTGCATCTGAAGTAATAGACTACCCAATAACAATCCTTATCAATAGAACTATAACTGAGATGAACATCCCCTCTATCTGGAAGATTTCTTATATCATTCCACTTCACAAAGGAGGTACCTCCATGGAAACCTCAAATTATAGACCAATAGCTATACTATCCCCAATAGCGAAAATCATGGAGAGATGCATCCACAAGCAACTTCTTCGCTACCTAACCTTTAATCATCTCTTGTCCAACTCCCAGCATGGCTTTCGCCCCCACCATAGTACAACTACCGCCCTCCTTTCCTTTGTTGACTCCATCAATAACAATCGCAACAACAAACTTATATCCTCTGCTCTCTTTTTGGACCTATCAAAAGCTTTCGATATGGTCAATCATCAGCTCCTTCTTAACACCCTTGAAACCCTGCATCTGGACACACCAGCACTAAACTGGTTTAAGGCCTACCTCACGGGTAGGCAACAAGCTGTCCTGTGGCAAAACTGTATATCAGGACTACTCCCAAATACCATAGGTGTTCCTCAGGGCTCCATACTGGGTCCACTTCTGTTTTCCATCTTCATAAATGACCTTCAATCAGTCATCCCTAAATCCACCTGCATACAATATGCCGACTCCACCCTAATCTGCTCAGGCGTCTCCATCTTGAATCTCCAAACCATCACTCAACATTGTTTTCTCTAGTTGAAAAATGGTTCACCGACTTGAAACTCCTACTTAACCTAACTAAAACGAAATTATTACTATTCTTCCCAACGCTTTTCTCATCCCATGGCAAAGAACTCCCAAACAGTAACAATATAACCTTCCATGTTAAATCCAACAATGGGACCCTCATAACCCCTGTCACCAGTACCAAACTACTTGGAGTTACCATTGATCATAAGCTCAAATTCGACATACACATTACTCAAACCATAAAGTCTGTTAACAAAAACTAGGATCTATGTACAGAATTAAAACTTCTTAACTCCTTCTACCAAATTAACCATTGCCCGTACCCATCTCCTCTCTTCCCTCCTCTACGCTTCCCGGTCCTCTCTTTCCTCAATAAACGTGAACTTAACATGCTCTCTCTTGCCTACAACCACATTGCTAGATTTATAACAGGTTCCCCTTATCGAACCCACCATTGTCTTAACTTGAGGAACCTTGGCTGGCTAGAACTGCCTAATCTCCTCAAACTTAACCAACTCACCGAAGCTTACAAAATAATCAACCATCCTGATAAAACTCCCTCACTATGCAGCATTCTGACTCCGTACTCTAATCTCAATAGTCTTCGATCATCTAACAGTACCCTGATCCTAACCATTAAAGCTAAGAACTCAGGTGGGGATGCCCTCTACGCTAACTCCATTGGCAAGCCGTGGAACTCCTTGCCAAACTACCTAAGACTTGCAACCTCACGCACTCAATTCAAAAACAACCTTAAAGAATATCTCACAACACAATGGTTATGCCCTTGTCGTGCACCTGACTAACTACATATCTCATACCCTACTAGTCCCACTTCCTCCTAGCCCATTTCTCTTATCCAGATCTCTAAAATCACTCATTCCTAATATCAATGAGGATTATACCTGATCTAGTCTATTTTACATTCCTATGTGAAATTAATCCTATGTATAACCAACAGCATGATCTTTCTCCTATATAATTTCTATGTAATTTTTTCATCTTGTAAATGTTATTTGTACTCTCTTTTTTTTGTAACACTATTTTGTATCTATTTGAACATGTACTGACTATTTTGTTTGTTTGGAGCTTTTCTCCTCGGGCCTCTACTGAAAACGGATATGTATCCAGCTAGACTAGCCCGGTTAACAAATGTAAAATAAATAAAATGTGAAATGTCTATTATTGTTGTAAGTTTCTGTGCAGGTGTTAGATTGCTAAATAATGCAGTTTGTTTCCTGGGAAAACCTAAGTGTCAAAAATGATGTAATTTGGGGAGGGACCCAACAAACATGTTTGTTAGTAATGTTTAAATACTATTTCTCACAAGAGACTGGGAGCATTTTGATCATGGATATCTAACTTATCAGCACTCTGCCTTGTGCTCACATCTAAGTTTTAGCACTGTGATTTCTTGTAGGAATAGTTAAAGCTAGTAAAGATTAATTGGGTATTTTTCTTTGAAATCAGACCTGTCCTACTGTATTATTTTAGGTTTCTGTGTGATATCTGAACTCTTAGATATCTCTGTGGTATAGTAGTTTTGTCTTGTGTTTTAAATATTTATTATTAAATATTTTTAAAACCTTCTACCTGTGGCTGATTTGTGTAGAGATACTTTTTTGTGGATTTGCAGAACTAAAACTTTGCTTATGAGCTGCTTTTGTGTGTCAAAGGTACAGGGTTCAAACCTATTTCCCAGTGCTTCTATTACCTTTTTAAGTGAGTTGAGACAATATTGAAAAGGTATCCCTGCTGTCTAGTGGTAGCCAAGAGGGCTAAAGATTTACCTTTAATGCAGCCTCACTCATTGAAAGTGATGGATGAGTGAAAAGTTTTGGCTAAGTTAATTAACTCAGCTGGATGAGTTAGCTTACACAGGTGAGTGATTCATCACTCAGCTACATAAATGCTTTACAGCAGGCATTTACAATGGAAAGCAGTGGAGGTATGGAAAGCACATAGCTAATTACCACAGGTTGCTCCCCCAGAAAGCCTCATTATCATATAGCTGACCCGAGGAGGTGGCCCTCCACAGCCATCCTACACATCGGATGATATTGTAATTTCCTCCAAACTCCCAAAAGCATGCCACTTCACTGGCTACTCTAAAGTGCTCTTATGTGTTATTTTTACCCCTACCCTTGAATCCAGGTCATGGCTAAAAAGAATCTACAATGACCAATTGATTTACCAAATTAAAATATGAATAAGTTAAAAAAACTAAATAATATCATTCAAGAGCTGACAGTCATCATTATAAACTATAAAGTGATTATATGCAGGTCAACTTCAGATGCTCGCGTGCCAGTAGCTTGCAACATTTTTGCTAGCTGCCACTTACTCGAAAAAAACTTCCACTAACCTGATTCCCATTTCAACTTAGCTCTCCTGCACCCAATCATATATAACTCAATAGCCTTATCAGAACCCAAACTCAAACCCTAAAACTCCCACCCAGTTCCCAACCCTTATCCTAAAACTCCACTTTCCCTCCTCAACCCTAAAGTTCCCAATCTCTCTCTAACCTAAAACTCCATTCCCTCTCCCTAAACCTTAATCCTCTGATCACTCTATGACACTAAAACTCCCTTCTTTATGTCTAACTCTTTTCCCACTCCCTAACTCTAAAATCCCTGTCCCGCTTCCTGTGCATGACTGCTTGCCCAAACCCATATTAGGTTTGAGGGCATGCAGCAGTCATCATGAACTACAAGACATTTGAGTCCCTGGCTTTGAGACAGTGGTTTTTGAACACTTGGGACTTGAATGCTTATAGTGTTACCATTAAATATATTTTAAGTTAAAATAAGCAGTGGTTCATAAATATCATTATAAATCAAAATCAGTCATTAAATGTATTTTATGTTGAAAATTTCTTTCTATATTTTATTTTTAGTTTCATTTTATTTTATTTATATAGCAGCGGTTAGCGTTGCCGCCTCACAGTAAGAGGCTCTCCAGTTCGATCCTCGGCTGGGGTGCCTTCTGTGCAGAGTCTGCATGTCCTCCCTGTGGTCGCGTGAGTTTCCTCCGGGTGCTCCGGTTTCCTCCCACATCCCAAAGACATGCTGTAGGTGGAGTGGATACTCCAAATTGGCCCTAGGCGTGAGTGCGTGCATGATTTCTGTGGAAGGTTGGGCACCGGGCTGGCAACTTGACACTGTAAAATTCCACTGCCAATCATGAGCGGACAGGTGATCTGCTGTGGCGACCCCTAACCGGGAAAAACCAAAAGAAGAAGTTTCATTTTATTTTATTTATTGTAAACATACTGGACCTAAGGGACCTTTATCAGTTACAGCTTCATTTCACAAAATATCAAGAGAACAATACAGCTACAGTATTTACAGAGAGACAGGCTGCTTTAACATATGTAAAAAAATACATAGTTAAGCAAGCAAACTTGCATGGTACATTGTTGCAATGGCACAAACAGATAAATAAAGAGTTATGCACAATATTTCTGAGTTTATAGCTGACAAGCCTGGACATAAAATGGAGAGATACTGGTACAGATGTGCATTTCTATCAAAGTGAGTTCTGGGATTTAGGCCCCAAAAGGAGTATTCTATGGAGTAGTAAGTTGGGAGTACAGTGAAAAAACTGATATACAAGGACTGAGGGTTGTAGGTGAGGAGTTTTAATTTGGAGAAGTACATCAAGGAATTTTCAATATCCAAGACACAGAATTTTGTAGTTTAATAAGTATGTGATTCTGCTATTGCTTTGATTGATAGTAAAATATTTGCTTTAATGACACTTGTTTTATACTGCTCAGGATGGGGAAACTGAACTCTAGACATACAGGTTTTGTTTAATAGGACTTAAGAAGTATTACAGCTTGTAATGTATGCTACAGTCAATAGTGGAAGGCCATAGTATAGTACTAGCATAAACACAGCTTTGGCAATGACAGAATTTGCTTCAGGTGTTAACAGATATATAAAAAAGTTCATGGCAGGTGACAACGAGATCGTTATACTTAACAGATACAAATTCAAGTTGACAGGAAAAGGTGACTTGATGATCAAGTCAGCAAGAAATCTCAACACTTAAATTGCTGCACTGAATGCAGGGAACACCCTAATAATGAGGTAACTCATTTTGTCTGAGAAACCTATGAAAAAGATATTTGTCTAATCCAAAAAGCAAGACACTTTCCTTTTTTGACATATAGTGACAGTCCACAGGAGTTAAACCATAACAGAATAGCCTTGAGATGTGTTCCAGATTTGGAATTAAGGCAGGCAACAACTCAGACATTCACAAAGCCATATTATGAGACTAGAATAAAGTGGAGATATCAGAAAATATAATCCTGAAGGCATTAATATAAGCAGTGAAAAGCAAAGGATCTTGGACAGTATTTTGCTGGATGCCTTGGTTGTCCTGCCAAGCATAAGATAAGGAGTTAATCTACATTTAGCACTGAAAGACTATTCACAAAGATAGCTGAGCAACCATTTAAGTGAGGTAGGTGAACTTCTGTATGGTATTAGCTTCTGGAATGTCAAGATGAAAGAAACAAGGGGTTCTCTTGCTTAGGAAGGGATATCATTGATAATGGAAGACGCCGCCAGAAAATAGAAAGTTGACATATTTGTTTGAGGGGACAGAGCAGTAATTTTCTGCAGGTTTTAAAAACTTTGGAGTAAGGCAGTATGTGCAGCTTCACCAAACTTTAGGCATCAGTCTTAGGCAAGTGTTCAGTTCCGACAGGATGAGTTCACTCTAAAGTCCATCAGAATAAACATAACCATAAAGCTTAGCATACTCCCAATTGTAGGTTTCCCTGCGGCTTAATCAATTGAACACAGTATGTGTTATTTAATGGCTGGCTGGCAATATATATTTTAACTTTTCAACTTTTGAATTATGCAATTACTTTGTAAATTTTCAGTCTCTGTACACCTGTTGAAACGAAATATTAGACATTTGTAATTCTCTGTTTATAAAGTGCATAGAACAAGGACAAGCAAACATAAAAAAGGAAGAAAGATAGGTGCACCTAAGTGCAAAAGCTATAGCTTGCTTTTAAGAATGCTACAGTTTTATTTATTCATTCCTACTTTCCTCTTTTCTTAAATGGTAGAATAATTTTATACCATTCTTTCTTATTATTTATAGTTCAACTTTTTTTAATATACTGTATGGAAGCTATTTTTTACAAACATCACTTTATCTAACAACATCAGTTTAAATGTGAGCAAGAATAGCGGTGCACACACTGTATAAAAATAAACCGAAAGCTCGCAACACAACAGATACCTTACATATGTGTGCTGCATTTTCCTTCAGATGATCCTGCTACATCGTTAAAGATGCAGACACACCTCCCCCATCCATGTTTTCTTTAACTATTACAGAGCACAGCCCCTTAACTGGCTTCAGCGGAGATAACAACAGCTAAGAGTTCTGACCCCAGATTCCAAGCTCTGTCTGTGTGGCAGCATTAGTGTCACTCTCATTCAGTCTCACAGTTATCCTCAGGGATGCTTGCATTTACAGCAGGATCTAAAGATAGCTTATTGAAAAGCCCTAGGCAACACAAGCTGTACATTGAATAATCCACTTAAAAAAAATATCCAGTCTTTTCAGTGTGAGTCTGGTTAAACTAACTTCATATAACAGCAGTTGTATTTTTAGAACCCTTTGATCTCCTTACCAGTTAAAATTCTCTGCTTACTCTTTTGGATTTAGCAAGTTGCAGTAACACACATTTTCAAGACTGTTTATGCAGAATACTAATTATGCTTATCTGGCAGATTAATGGTAATGATTTACAATCAAGTCAAATATTTAAGAATAATAATCGTAACATTTGCTACAGTGTTATGGGATGAAAGCAGAATACTGTTCAAATTCTTAAAAAGACAGCAATCCACACCAACATATAACTCATTTAATACAGGCTTTCAAGAGTACAGCTGAAGAAAACATATGAATCATTTAATACAGGTTTTCAAGAGTGCAGATGAAGTATGGCTCCACTAACACACTGCAGTATGGAATTATCATTGTTGAGGCAAAACATAATACCAGCTGGGCTTACATAAGCTCTGGGTCAAGGATATATCCTCTAAATTATTTTGTCTGCATAGTCCCCTTCTGATAATGTCTATACCTGGATGGAATATCAAGAGCCAGTTTTTAAGCTACAACAAAATATACAAATACTTTATCAGTTGGCAGTTCCAATTACATAACATTATTAATGACAGTTGCACACCCTGTGCCCAGCATATATCTCACTCCTGCCTAGCCTAATGTCTTCAGTTCCCTCCATCTGTTTAATAGGATTCAAACTACCTGGGAATGACAATCTCCAGCACTGGGTAACCAGATGACATGATCCCATATACCCTGGTCTGCAACCTGCCAGAGCAGCCATATGCGGGCTGCTGCCCTAGTGATGAAGTCTTGCCCAGTCACTCAGAGGAATTTCAGTGGGAGGCACCCACAACTAATCACCATTGCAAGAGAAGGGGAAAGAGGAATTTTTTCCCTGACATGATTCATTAACCCCACAAGTGGCCCACCTGACTAGGCTGAAGAACAAAGAGGGGAGCAGCAGGAGGAAGTTTATGCTCTGTCCTGCCTTGTAAATGTCATTGCTTGTATGCTGTGTGTCCTCAACTTCTCACCTATTCTACCCATTCCTCCCATGCTGTCACTCAATTGGCCACATCCAGTCATGATTCCCATGACAGATGCCTTGGATGTCCTATTGGAAAGTTGCCTTTATCCATCCCATACCATTCTACCAATGACCACTCCTGGATGGGATATCATATGCCATCTTTATTAAGCTACAACAAAATGTGCAAATGCCAGTTCCAATTACACAACACAATTAATGACAACTGCACAATGCCTGCCTGTCATAAATGTCATCCCTGCCTAGCCTAAGCTCTAGAGTTCCTTTCCCCATTTAACTAGCTCCAATCCTGCCTGGTACCTGGAGGTCACAACCTATGTGACAGGCAACCAGGTGATGTGATCCCTTAAACCCTGGCCTGAAAACTGCCAGTGCACCTGTATGTGGGCTTGCTCACCATGGCACCCAGCACCCCCCCCCCCCAGCAATAGCATGTTGCCCAGTCACACAAGAAAATTTCAATGGGGATGGCCACAAGTAACTGCCACCACAAGAGAAGGGGAAGGAGGGTTCCCCCTCCTCTCCATTGTCAGCATTAGGTGGCCTGCCTCATGTGGCTGACAGTCTCCCCCTTTGTCCTGCCTCTTTTTTTGTTCCTATTTTTAGGGTACCACTGGATCTTCACTTAGCTTATGGCATAACTCCTTCAGCAGGAAGGATATCAGAATTTTAAACAGGTCAACGTCAAAGTCTGAGAGGTGAACCCCATCTATCCTAAACCACTTTCCTAAAAGGACAAGTCCAGGGGCTGTTTTGGTCACCTTACTGTTGATGCACTTCCTGGTCTTCTCTATGGTTTTCCTATGTTTCACCTATTGCCAAAGCAGTCTGCCAGCATTTCAGACCAAATGACAAGAGCTCCTCCACACATAACCTTTAGTGGCAGCAGGTTCCTTAATATCATGCATCTGCTTGCTGACACCTTCCAATTCATTTCCCCCAGGTGACTTATAACAATTCTTGGTTAATACTGGAAAAGCTCACCCAGACTCTGCTACAACTTGCTGTGAGGGAACGGTTAGTTTGCTTTTGCTTTCTTGTATCTTGTATTCCTTCATTCCTTTTTCTGTTTTCTATATTGTGATTTGTTTTCTTTACACTATTATAATTGTATTCTGCTTTTAATTGCATATTAAAACTAAAAAAGAGACCACAGCTGTGTCTCTTCTGAGTCACACACAATTTTTCCCACCCTGGTGGTGTTGTGTTCTTAAACTCAGCTGTATTTCTAGCTGCCTGTCTCTTATGTTAATTTGATCACATACTTCCTTCCCTTTTCCCTTTCATTGGCTGTTGTGATTAAGCACAAAATTATCATTTTGTGAAATCACTCCCTTCAACTATTTAAATTTATTGGTCATCCCCCAGGTGGTTTTTGTTTGTTGATCGTGGTTGGTGTGTCATCGTCATATTCATTGGTGGTGTCATTTGTTGTGGTATCTAAAGCTGATGTTAAGGTCTGTGTGTTTTACACAGAGATGTAGGTCTGCTACACAGCGATAACATTTTACCTACTATGAACAAATACTTAGAAGACTAAGAAAAAAAACACAGAGATGAAGGAGAGAGAGAGAGGCATAGCCTCGGGCCACCATATGAGTAGAAGATTCAAGTCAAGTGTATTCCATAGAACCAGAATACAAAGTGCCCACCCCCTTTCAATCTAGCTTAACTAAAGCTTAAGTTAACTCCCTCTTTCATATCTAACTGCTTAATGCACACTGAGTGCTTAGGATATTAATCCCTTTTTCCCATCTTACCTTTAAAATCTGCAACATCTACTCCAAAACCACCATTATTGGAGAACCCACATTCTGCAATAGTCATTTTGGGATTAGTGCTTCTGTTTTCGCCTGGTGAGAAAAGGAGCACAAGGACATTAATTCCTGGAAACTGCTGATCACCTGAAAGCCTAATAACTGTTTCATAGGTAGCAGCTTGGAATTTATGCTTATATTCTGCTCCGGGTGAGAGAAGGAGCAGAGCACATTCATTCCTGACCTTTTCTGGTTGGGCAGTGAATGTCTGTGCTTGAGGTTCCTGCTTGGTCTGGTTCCTACCAGTAAAAGGCTACAGCAAGGCTACAGACCCTTGCATCATTTGGGTCAAGACTGTGGATCACCAAATAGGCTGTGGCCTGCTTTTCATCTTTGGATCAGTACTGATGTTTTGCTTCTGGTGAGAGAAGACGCAAAGGAGCATTGTATCCCAACAGAGTGAAGCTGTGGTGAGACCAGCACTCGTAGTAGCCAGACAGTAGCCATTCACATGACTTGCCTCTTTTCATCTGTATTAACAAGCTAATTCTTTGTTTTTAGTAAGTGCTGCTTGATTTATTTCTAACTTCAGAAAATCTGTCTAAATTCTTCATTCTTAAATTTTCAGGGTCTACTTATTACTTTCCCCACAAATCTTTGGCAGTGCCCTGTATAGACACAGACACACTGAGTAGCATTTTTCCTGTAAAAACATGACTGAAATTTCACCAGTACCTAGTTGCACACAGGACAACTAGTTTGCAGTGGCAAGCACTGTCCCCAGGGTTGCAAACAGGATACAACTGACATTGCTTTATATTCTCACTCCAACTGTTTAATCAATAAAAATGAACTGTTGCCATGGATATGAACTTTCCCACTATCTCCATTATTAGCTTGATGGATATGGGCATCCTGAGGCAAAGCAGAAATTGCCATATGTTTACTGACAACCAGTTAATTCTCAAACAAACTGATATGGTATGTGAGAGAATTATTTACACAATGTCCCTGGAGGCAAAGCTCTCACATAAAAGTACTCCTAATGTCAATAAGGCCGTCAGTAATACACACACTGCACCCATCACATACAATTCAAAGCAGACATATAGACCCATATACGAGGCACTTAAATGTAACCTTCCTAACCCCCCAAAACCTCCTAGATGAAGTACACCTTACAAATACCCTGAGCAGCCTTGAATGCACTCTTTCAAAACAATACCCACATCGAGACATACAGCCACATCTCATAGAGCCTTTATTTCTAAGCCCATAATGCAAGCCATCACACAATCCAACATTCTGGTCATTAGAGACTCCATCATGAGACACACTGATGCCCCACTCACCAGGCTGAGTAAGGAAAAAATCACAGTCAGTTGCTTATCAGGGGCTAGGCTCCGCTACATTACTCATGCACTGAGGTCATTGGACCACCAGTACCAGAATGAGTCAGTCATAGTACATGTGGGTGTAAATGACCTGACACGTACCTCCCTAGACTATATGAAGAGAGACATCATGGAGCTCTTGGAGTATGTGTCTCAGGCTGCTATCAGCCTAGCATTGAGCAGCATTTTACCTTCTCCAAAGATGATGCCACAATATGAACAAAAGATGAATGACTAAGAATTAGCTTAGGTTCTGGTGTCATTCTAAGGGGGAACAATATTTGTCAGCCTGGAAGGAGATGGTCAACGGACCACTCTGCTTTGCCAGGGATAGTCTACTCCTCTCCTCTCTAGGCTTTCGAATATTAGCTAAAACATTGTCTTCCCCCATAGTGCCTTTTTTAGGCAATGCTCAACTGAAACTACTTCCTTCATAGCAAATCAAAATCAAGAAAATCTAAAGGTATTACTGCTCAGTGCTAGGAGTCTAAACAAAAAACTTCACTCCCTGGAATCTCTCTTCACCCTAGAGAATGTTGACACCTGTGCAGTCACTGCAACATGGTTTAAAGCCACAGAGAGCACACCAACAGTGCAATGTTATAATGCCTTCCACACAATTGGACCAGCTACTACACAGACAGGGACTAAAGGTTAAGGTGTCTCAATTTACATAAAAAATAAATATACTTCAAAGTTGGTCAAACAGGACAATGCACTTGTGCTACTCCATGTTCAAATCACCAAAGCAAAATCCAATACCACTTCCTTGCAAGCTATAGGTCCCACTCTATGACCCAGGAAGCTCATACCACGTATTTAAACCTATTGCAAACACTCATCATTCAACCCAATAACATATTCATGGGTGACTTTTATCAATTGGGAATCCTATATGACACCAAACGTACAGGCACGTACAGTCACAGATATTCCTGAATTTCGTAAACACAAATTCCCTGGACCAGACTGTCAGTACACCAAACATGGGTGCAACCATACTGGATCTCTTCCTCCAACTCTCTTCCTTCCACCACCCGCACTACCTCTTGCCTTTCATCATTCAAAACATCACTACAGTCATATCTTGCGTCACAGTGGATATGCTCCTGCTCCCATCCTACCTAAGCTTACATAAACAGAAAATATAAAGGTAGCCTATAGAAATTAGATTGCTTACATAGAAGATTATAGATGCACAAAATCTGTCAGTTGAAAACCCTGAACTATACTTAAACTGCTAATTCACTAATACAAACATAATAGTACTACTCCCCTCAAATATAACAAAATATCCACACAAATGGTTCTACTCTACACCCAAAATGCCATGCATTGCCTCAGAAATTGTTTTTCTCCTAGTGATATGCTATATTCCTGATTTTCATATGTCCTAACCATTAAAGTGTCACTCTTCTTCAGAATCTGAACTTTCAGTGTCAACCTTGCTGCTAATAATTTTACTTTTGACTCCCTATTAATCTCATAATAATGTATGCTTTTAAATTGAATGCTATACTACTACTTTATTTGAGAAATTGTACTGTACACTCATTATCTACTTAGAAACCATAAGCATAACTTCAATGTTTTTTTTCTGATATTTCTGTAATTTCTAAACAAAAACATTTTTTCTATGTAAAAAAAAAAAAACAAAACATTTTTTTCTATGTAAATTTTTTTTTTCTCAATGTAAATTTCATTGTATCTGTCACGGAGCTTTTCTCCCCAGGACTCCATTGAAAACATGTTCCTTGGCCCAATGGACTATCCTGGTAAAATAATTGCAATTATACCATGACCCCCCATTAATATTCCAAAACGTGCACGCTGATTGGTCAGCGTGCATGTTGTAAATCGACTTATACTAATGGAAAAAGGTCTGGTCGCCCGGACTTTTTCCATTAGTATAAGTCGTTTTTAAAACACTGTCTCGCTATGTTAAAGGAGTTTAACATAGCGAGACAGGTTTAAAAAAAGCAACGGAGATCTCCGTTGCTTTTTTTAAAGCTGTCTCGCTATGTTAAATTCCTTTAACATAGCGAGACAGTGTGTAAAAAGCAGTGGAGATCTTGCTTTCCCCGTTGCTTTTTTTTTTAAACCTGTCTCGCTATGTTAAATGGGTTTAACATAGCGAGACAGCTTTAAAATAAGCAACGGAGATTTCCATTGCTTATTTTAAAGCTGTCTCGCTATGTTAAACCCATTTAACATAGTGAAACAGTTTGTAAAAAGCAACAGAGATCTTGCTTTCTCCATTGCTTTTTTCAAAACTGTCTCGCTATGTTAAATGGGTTTAACATAGCGAGACAGCTTTAAAATAAGCAATGGAGATTCTCCATTGCTTTTTTTAAAGCTGTCTCGCTATGTTAAACCCATTTAACATAGCGAAACAGTAAAAAGCAACGGAGATCTTGCTTTCTCCGTTGCTTTTGCCCACAGCTCTGATGTACTGCGTGAGGCATGCGCAGTACATCAGAACTGCCGCAGAATACCAGACAGTCTGCTGCGGAAGGGCAGCAAGGAGGCATTATACAATGCCATTAGTTAAGAAAAGTAATTATTTTTTTTCTTAAATAATGTCATTGTATAATGGCAATAACCCACTTCTGGGTGTGGATAATGCTGGATTTACCCACGGTTGGCTTTGTTTGGCCACTCGGGCTTCGCCCTCGTGACCCAACCACTTCTGGGTGTGGGTAAATCCAGCATTACCCACACCCAGGCGTGGGTTATTGCTATAATAAATAACTGCAAATAAATAAATAAATAACTAAATCTGTTCCTCACTAATATGGGAAAGTGCTGCACAGCCCCTAGTGTAATGTTTTCTCTGGTAAGGTCAGACTACAAAATGGTCTCCTTTGAAGTAAAAATAAAACCTGGACCCACAGCTAACCCTAGAATATTCAGGAACTACTCCAATGCTAACTTCCTGCTATTAAGTAATGATGTGGCAAAATTTCAAAATATACCCTGAGAACACTGTTGCTTATTCAGAACTATTCACAGAAACCCTATACAAGCATGTTAAAAGCTGCATAGAGGCAGCTGTTCCCACCAAGAAGAAGTAGAGAACTACCTCAAAAAAAAAAAAAAACAAGCCTCCCTGGTGGAATCAGAAAATCAATAGGATGCATAACAGAATAAAGAAAATCATGGCAAAAATTAGGAGGTGCAGCACCCAGCATGATAAAAGCACTCTCATCAAACTAAACAAGCAACTCAGAAGACAAACAAAGTCTACCAAGGCCAAAATTGAGATACAATTGGCCTCCCACGCCAAGGACAACCACAAGGCATTTTTTAGCTATGTCCATATCCTCAGGCAATACATAGTTGTGTGCAGAGCTCATTGTAAATTGAGCCACGTATACTGAGCCAGAAGATACAGCAAACCTACTAGCTGACAAATTCAGTTCCAACTTTACCACTCTCTCCCCCTCAACCTTCCACCAGGAAATACCATCAAATATAATTCCCCATACTATCATTGGGGAACTGATCCATAACGCTCTCTCTAAGGCCAAGAACACAGCAGCAGTGGACCTAGACAATATCCCAGGATGCCTTCTAAATAGCAAGAAACATGACCTATCAGGCCCTATGGATTTGCTATTTAACTGTAGCCTCCAAAACAGACTTCATGCCTCATGAGTGTCGGACAGCAACATTTATCCCTCTGCACAAAGGTGGACCATCTACAGACCCTGGAAACTACAGATCTATAAGGCTTACTAGTCTTATATGTAAAGTCATGGAAAGAATTATCATGGAAATGATCAACAGTGATATAGTAAACCTCCATACTCTGGACCCAACTCAGTTTTTTTTTTTTCAAGGGCAGGTCATGCCTACTCAACTTGGTGGACTTCTTTGAGAAGGTCACCAAAGCAATGTATGAGGGCAAATGGTTCACACTACCTACTTTGACCTGGATAAGGCATTTGGCACAATAGCCTACTCAGATTTTGTTGACAAAGTCAAGAGGTTAGGTACAAACTTGTATGTCACCCGGTGGATAGTCAACTGGCTCACAGACAGAACCCAGTTAAAACAAGGGAGTCCACCACTACAAAGATGCTAGTCACTAGTGGAGTCCCTCAGAGATCAGTCCTTGGACCAGTACTTTTTGTCATTTACTTCTCTGAAGTCAAGGCCAATGTCAATGGTCTCTGGCTGACTAAATTTGCAGATGATTGCAAATTAGGAACTGCCATTGAATCCCACACTGACACAAATGTTCTCCAGGAAGGGCTGACATAGACAAACAACTGGTATCAGAGCCATGGACTAAAACTAAATGCCAAGAAATGCATAATAGTATCCTTTGGGAAGTCATCTACCCCGAGTAACTATCATATTGACAACACACCCCTTAGAGTTGACCCAGTAGTCAGGGACATATGGAGACACATAGACAGTAATCTAGACTTTGACCATCATATGTCTACAGTAGTGAAGAAATCATTCTAGGTTGCGCAACTTGTAAACAAAGGTATTGCATATATTTCCAAGGAAGTCATTCTTCCACTGCATTCAGCATTCATCAGACCTATCATTGAGTACAATGCCAACTTTGGTATGTACCTAACCAGACATATCCAACAAATGGAATGTCCACAGATAAGTAAAATGTCCTGTGCAGACCACCTCAAGACCCTATCCCTGTATTCTGTCTCCTACAAGCTTTTGAGGGAAGATCTATGCCTGGCATACAGGCCATTGTTAGACCCCAGTTTGATATCAGCAAAACAAACAGCACCAGAATTACCCATTCTAAAGACTTAAACCAAGCCCCCCTGCACCCCCACACCCCCCACTACTTAAATATACCAACTCCGAGATCGCACTGCAGTGCAGAAAAGGGAGGTGCGGGGGGGGGGGTTGCCCCCCCCCCCGCTTACGATAGTTACTTTCTGTCCGTTGTTTTTTTTTTGTGTGTGTTCGAAAGGTTAAAACTTTGAAGATACAAGTTCGATCTTGTGGTGTTCTTTCAATCAGGTAATAGGAACCTATATATATATATATATATATATATATATATATATATATATAGATAGATAAATCCTTTTTCTGCCTGTACTATATTTTTTAAATATATGTAATTAAGTTGTAGAAAATGGCACCAGACCTCCATCCAGTCTTTACACACACACACACACACACACACACGCACACACACACACACACACACACACACATATATATATATATATATATATATATATATATATATATATATATAGATATATATTGTCAGTAAGCACTGGACTTCTACCTTCATGCCTTCCATATGACTTCCATGGAGGCATCATCCTCACTCAAATATGTATCTCTGCCTGTCTGAAAAGAATGCCTGGAAAAACAGTTGACATCCACCCATTAACACTCTTAAGACTTGTCTTATGACCTGTGCTTGCTTGTTTCCTGGTGATATGCTTGCCCTGAGTCCTCAGTCTTGAATACAAGCCCACCTCTCAGGTGCTGCACCAGTATCCATCTGATGCAAGGTACCCAGTCATGCCACTTGGCAAAGACCTCAAACCCTAGCTCCACTTAGGATAACCTGCTGTCCATGTGCCTCTTGATCAGTCTTTGAGAATCAAAACCAGATCTGAATCCCAATTTGATTGCCACTATGTCTCGCCAGCTAACTTACCCTAAATGCTGTATAATACATTGTGAGGAAGAGGCTGGCCCACATCACCAAGTTGTAGAAAATACCCATGGTTGCCCTTAAGCACTTCAAAAGGATAATCAGCAGCCTTTCTCTCAGGTATTTTCTTGCATCGGGCCTTTTCCCTATGATTCTCCCCCACCTTTTAAGCGTCCTTCCCACCATCCAGCCTTTGTCAAGTTGTGTGGACAACAGCTTCTTTCAAAATGCTGTATGTGAGCCATTGCACATCCCCACCTTCCTACCTGTGGTCTAAAAATCTCCATAATAAATGTGCTGATCAATTCTTTTTTGTTTTGGTAGGCTGTGTACGAAAGCCATGAGCAACTTTATTGCTCTGGTGTACAATGTCCTGGTACTAGCTGCTTACAACTCTTACATCAGTCTCACTGTTGTTCTCTTCCTGCTTCCCACACTATGTCTGGGATGTGTCCCCCTATGTCCACTGCTCCCAGCACTAGGGCTCTGAACCTGTGACGGAAGAGCAGTCTCATTACTGTAGCCTGGGACATACGGTATAGCAAAAGACATGTTTCTTCCCAATGCATGCAGAACTATTCTCCTAATAACCCTGTGGATTCACTCTGCCCTCACATAACTGGGTTGTCTGTGTGAAACCAGATCCTACTGTTCCTAAATTCATCCTTCCAAACCACCATCACTGTCAAGTGGTACATGATCTCCAAGAGCCTTATGTCCATCCTCTTTTCCTTATCCCAATCTTCCAGCCATGAGGTGGAAAAACCATCACCTGCTAAACATCCCAATACCAATGAATCCTGATGCATCTGTATATAATTCAAGCTTCATGTTTCTGGCCCAGTCATCTTGCCAGTGTGTGATTCTGTTTAATTCCTTCAGAAAGTCCAGCCACACCTGCATATCTGTTCTCATTTCCTTTATGATCCTAACTTGGTGATGTTTTTTTTTTCCTCCTTGTAGCAGCTTGGCTAGCGGCCTGAAAAATGTGCAGCCTGGGACAATCGCCTAACAGTCAAAGCTTAAAGATCCTAGCAGCTCCATTATCTCCCTCACCCTCACTTTCTTCTTCCTTTGCAACACCTTGATTTTGTCTCCTAGCTGGTGCATTGCATCGTCTGGCAGCCATACAATGCATTCCCTTGTATCAATATACAAGCATAGCAATGTAGTTATCCTAGCCAGTCCCTCTTCCTTCCCACTGCCAATGGCACACCCAAGGTCTAGCAAACCCTTTTGAATCTTGCCAGCATCACCTATTTGATGTCTGGGCTCAGTATTAAGAAGTTGTCTAGTTAATGAGTAGTCAAACATTAAGTTGTCTGTGTCCACCAGATCTTTTGTATTGCAGGCTGAATTTTTCAATAGTGGAGCATCCTAATGCACACCCCATAGACATCAACTTGTCAAAGTAATATTTTCTTCCCACTTTCATACCTATCAAACACCAGTCAGCAGGGTCCATTGGTAACAACAGAAAGGTGGAGTCAATATCCAGCTTGACCGCACAAGTGAACCCTCTGCCTCTGAATAATGCGATTGCATCATCATCGAGTCAGGAGTACTCAAGCAATAATACCCAATAGGATGTGTGTTAATGTGTAATTAATGCCCGCCCAGGGGTGCTGTGAGGCCCACGCCACAGGCAGAGGGTGTCTACACCCCTGAAAGTGCATTAATTACACATTAAAACACACCTTGGAGGGCATTATTGCACTTAGAGAATAGTTTATCTATAAAATTGTTGTGTTTTACTTATTTATATTTTTTGCAATATTATTTGCTTTTTTTATATACTTTGGATGTAAAACAGTTCCTCCACCTAATGTTTCGAAGTTACTGAAGTATATGTAAATGGTGTTAAGAGGAAGCATTTTACCTACAAAATATATAATTTAAAAATATATCTAGATATTTGTTTTAATTTTTGGTCCCTTACTGCTAAAATGATTTCTTGCCAGTTTTTTGGGGATTGAAGTCATTAAATAATGACATACATTTGGCTTTCAGACTTTATTTCACACTTTTATGTAACTTACTTTTTATTTATTTGTTTTTTTTTTAATTTAAAATCTGTTCCTATTTTTGCAGCCTTTGTTCCCCCTTTAGTTCTTTATCTCCATTTCCTGAGCTAAAAGGTGGAGATGTGTGCAAACCTCTTATTTGCTGCCAGTGTTCCATCGATCTCACTGTCTCACCCTCTGCCACACAGACACCACCCAGTGACACCCGTGCACTGGTTTGGCAGTCAAGGAGTCTCCATCCTCACCTCAAACACCAGTGAGGGGCATCCACATTGGGAAAGATAACAAATACACACACAGTAAAGTACAATTTACCTTAAGAGCACACTGAGATCACATTCAGTCTGGGGCTGGTTTCTCCCTTTCTCTCCAGATCCCCAATAAGACAACTCAGTGACACAGCTATAGGGTCCAGATCTCAGCCTAGTGGTCAAGCTAAAATCTCCAGCAGCCTCTCTGTCTAACCAGTGCTTCGTGTCCC
The DNA here is from genome assembly GCF_019279795.1 of Protopterus annectens. NCBI lineage: Eukaryota > Metazoa > Chordata > Ceratodontiformes > Protopteridae > Protopterus > Protopterus annectens. The sequence continues at coordinate 206,632,925 of NC_056740.1, read as the reverse complement.
TGTCCAAATAGCTGACACACACACACACACACACACACACACACACACACACACACACACACACACACACACACACACTTTGAGATATGAGTTACATACAAACATACAGACACACCTAGGGAAGGCTGGCACAGGTTCTACAGCTATGCCCTTTCTGACCAGACTATACGGTAGTACCACTTGCCACCAACCACTAAGATCAGCTACTAATAAGGCCCTTATCAAAGGGTGTCCAATTATTACTGTGCAATATTATTATCCAATTTGTAAGCATGGCCAGAACTTTTTAAGGCTTATTGGAGTGGCTTGGCCAGTATCACTATATGCATGCAATGTACTCTAGAGTTTAAATTATCTCTACATAAAACAGCCATAGTTGAAAGGTTTAAAAATATTTAATAATAAATTACAAGAACACAAGACAATACTTCTTACTACACAGTGCTAGTCAAGAGTTCAGAGATCACAGGAAAATACTTAAACTAATACAGTAGAATAGTTCTGACATCAATACAGAAAACAAATAATCTAATCTTCTTATTTCCTAGCTATTTCTAAGAGAGACACTGAAGTCTAAGATCCTACTTATTAACATTATATCCAACTTATTAACATTTCTTAGTAAGCTTGCACCTGGTCAGGAAACTACAGCAATTAACAACATTATATATGTAAAATCTAGCAATTAACTCTAGTGTCAAAACACAAGAAAGAATCTGCTGGTTCAGACACCACAGCTCTGAGCCCTGAGATCAAAAACAGTCATACAATGCTTGACTTATCAGCTTTCTTACAGCAGAGTGCACTGTTGTTACATTTTTGCAGTTCAACATCCAATACAGTCTTTTCACATTTAAGGGAGCAAGCCTGTGGCTTATATTAATATTTACAAATGACAGAATTATCTACAAAATTCTATCTATCTAGGCTGGCAGCCTTCATATATCTTCACATACCCCCCCCCCCCGAGAACTCTAGCTAGTTTTTCAAGTGACCCTTGAGAAATGTTGCTTGAGAGGGTTAGGCCTGAGTATACCTTATCCCATTCCCTGTCTTGAGACCCCATCTGCATTAGCATTGCTTCTCCCACTGTGGTGCTGCACTGACATATCATATGCGTGCAACCCTAGGCTCCATCTTAGCAACTTGACATTTTTCTGGCTGGCTCTGTTTTACCATGTTAGGGGATTGTGATCTGTCACTAATTTTCTTCTGTACAGATAAGGCTGAAGTTTCTGCAGTGCCCACACTAAGGATAGACATTCCTTTTCTACAGCTGCATGGGTTGGAGCTTATGACTGAGATAAACCACTGGGTGCTCTTCTCCCTCTGAAGAAATCTGGCTAAGTACAGCCCCCACTCCATGGTTCAAAGCATCCACCTGCACAACAAATTATTTCCTGTAATCTGGACTGGCTAACACAGGGGGTCCTCCCAAAGCTTCTTTAAGCTTCTCAAATGCCTGCTCACATGCTGGGGTCCACACTACCTTATCTGGCCTGTTTTCCTTGTCAGGTCTGTGAAGGGAGCAGCTATGGTACTATAACTGGGGATGAACTTTCTGTAGTACCCTGCTGTCCCTAAGAATGCCCTCACCTTCTTTTTGGTAACAGGTGCAGGCCATGCCTGAATGGCTTCCACTTTGGCAGGTTCTGGCCAGATGTTACCACTCCCCACTCCGTGTTTCAGGTAGGAGACCTCTGCCATACCCACCTGATATTTGTTTAGCTTAATGATCAACCCTGTCCTCTGTAGTCTGCCCAGCACATCTCTGACATGTTGAAGGTACTCTTGCCAGGAATGGCTGTAGATGGCAATATCATCTAAGTAAGCAAGTGCAAACCCTCCTGCTCCTGCTAGGATATGATCTGCCAGCCTCTGGAAAGTCGCTGGGGAATTTTTCATCCCAAGGGGCATCTTTGTGAACTCATACAAGCCAAAAGGAGTCACAAAGGCTTACTTCTGTCTAGCACTGGGAGTCAAGGGCACCCTCCACTAACCATTGGTAAGATCAAGGGTTGTAAGATACTTAGCCCCTCCCAGCTGCTCTAGGGCCTCATCTGTCATAGGCATGGGGTAAGCATCTGACTCTGTGTGACTATTTAATTTCCTGTAGTCCACACAGAACCTGGTGCTGCCATCCTTCTTTGTCACCAGCAGCACTGGGGAAGCCCAGGGACTGTTGGACTCTTGAATTACTCCTAGTTCAAAACATCTCCTCTATCTCCTCCCAGAGAGTATATTTGACTCTCTCAGGCACCCTATAAGGGGGCTGCCTAATAGGCCTTTGGGGACATGTATCCACCTAGTGCTGCACCAGGTGGTTGCACCCTGGTTTCCCAGTGAACATGTCCCCAAACTCCTGTAACACTGCTCAGATTTCTCAAACCTGTGTAGGAGATAACTGCTGGGACATTGCTACCCCTTCCACTGAGGTGTCAGTCTGAGCATCACTGAGGAGATCAGTCACCAGATCTCCCTCAGACTCCTCCTGCAATCCACTGCAAATGCTCAGCACAAGGGTCTTACTATCATGGTAAAGTTTCATCATGTTAACATGGTACAATTTGTGCCCCTGCCTCCTGCCTAGTAGTTCCACCATGTAGTTAACATCACTTACCTTCCTTACCACCTTGTAGGGTCCCTCCCAGGCTGCTTGCAGCTTATTGTGCCTGACAGGAATGAGAACCATTACCTGCTGCCCTACAGAATACTCTCTAGCTCGAGCATTCCTGTCATACCATACCTTTTTCTGTTGTTGGGCTTCTGCAAGGTTCTCCTGGGCCAAGCCCATGAGTTCCCTGAACCTTGTCCTGAGGTGTAGGACATATGCCACAACAGACTCTTGTGAGATTCACACTCACCCTCCCACTCATCTCAAATTAAGTCTAGAGGTCCTCTCACCCTATGCCCATACAGCAACTCAATGGGTGAAAAACCCGTGGATTCCTGGGGAACCTCTCTGTAAGCAAAACACATTTGGGGCAAATATTTGTCCCATTCCCTCTTAAACTGGTCTGCAAATGCCCGTAGCATGGACTTGATTTTAGAGTTTAACCTCTCAATAAGACCATTAGTATGGGGATGGTAAGGGGTGGTCTTCAGGTGCTTCACCCCGCAGAACTTCCACAGACAATCCAGCAGGTGTGACATGAAATTGGCACCTCTGTCAGTCAGTATTTCTTTTGGGAAACCTACCCTGCTGAAAAACTCTAACAAAGCATTAGCCAACTTCTTCCTCAATGTAGGACAAAGCCACTGCCTCAGGGTATCTTGTAGTATAATCTACTACCACTAGGATATACTTTTTCCCTGTGGAACTTGGGGTACTCAGAGGCCCCGCAATATCCATAGCTACCCTCTGAAATGGCTCCTCAATCATAGGCAAAGGCATCAGAGGAGCTCTCACCTTGTCTCCTGCCTTGCCTACCTGTTGACACTTCTCGCAAGTCCTGCAGTACCCTGTTACATCTCTGGAAATTCCTGGCCAATAGATGTTCTGTATAATACATCTCTTTGTACATTTTATGCCCATATGACCTGCAAAGGGAATATCATGGGCTATGGCTAAAAGTGCCAGATGGTAGGCTCTAGGTAATACAAACTGCTGTATTCTCTCACCTTCTAGCCCTCCCTCAGGGGTCCACTCTCTATACAGTAATCCTTTGTCCCAGTATACAGAATCTCCCTTCCCTTGAGAATCAGGTGTCTCACTAGCTACCTGCCTCAGGCCTTGCAATGCAGGGTCTGAGAGCTGAGCCTGTCTCAACTCTCTCTTTGTAACCCTTCCCAGCTCCCCTTTCACAGGAAGCCTGTCACCCTCTGACAGTGGTGCCTCATTGTCAGACTGGGTACTACTTCTCATGTTTATCTTTGCAGTGACTCTGTCCAAGGTAACATCAGTACTCACAAGCAGCTATGGCTCACCTTCAATCTCAATACTACAGAGTAGCTCCCTCCCTAAAGTAACCACCTCACCAGTCCTGGCTACAAGTATGCAGTCTGTCTGGGTCTCCCCCAGGCTACCAGACCCACATACTTGTCTCAAAGCCTGACTGCATGTAACTGCATAAACACATGGTACTGCCTCATCAAAATCCTTCCCTATCAGGACATCTGCAGGATGGTAGTTCGGTACCCCTGTTGTTTCAAGACAACTTACTTGGCATTTTGTCTTTCCCATTTACTGGCTCTCTCAACTTTTGTTCCCCACCTTGCCTCCGTGGACATCTGTATGCCACATGGCCGCACTGGTTACATTCAAAACATTTAACCCTAGGTCCTGGATGTGTACCTTGACTAATGGCTTCCCCTGCTACTGGCAGATTCTGTTGGGACAGTCTGGGCTGCCCACCATGGGTTCCTTTAGACCCATGAGCAGTACTGGAGATCCCTTTCCTGTGCAGGGATGCCCTGCTTGCTAGGTATAGGTCTCCCTTCTTCCCCAAGTCATCTGAAGTAGCACACTGTCTCTCAGCATACCCAGATCCTCATGTCCTCAGGCAAAGTACTAAGGGCTTGTTCCCTCACCAAAATGTCTGCCAGCCCTTTAAAAGTGGTGACCTGACATCCACTCACCCACCTATGAAAATAAGTGCTCAGTTCAGGAACATATTCACACACATGTTCATCTGCCTTGCTTCTATGCTCACAAAACTTTTTCCTTTAAGTTTCAGGTGTTAGCTTAAAAAATGCTAACAAGCAATTCTTAACAACAGTATAATCAAAACATTTCTGGTCAGTTAAGTTAGACAGCACAGTTACAGCTTTACCATGGAGCATGGAGTTAAGGGGTCAGGAACCAAACACAGAGACTTTGGTCAACACCATACTGTTTACATACCCTCAAACATATGAATGAAACTATCAAAATTATTCCCCTCTGTTAACTGCAGAAGAAATTTACTGACCTTTTGTGAATCTGGGGTCCAGTTACTCCCTTTCCCATTACCTCCATGACTCTGGCAAAGAGTCAGAATCTCCTTTTTCTGCTGCCTCTGATGATCCTTTTCCACAGCTTCCATTTCCAAATGCCGGGCCTCCAACTCAAGTCTCTTTAGCTCCAGATGGATTTTTAAGTCCTCTGCAGAAAGGTTGAGCTGTCCATTCCCTGAGTGTTGTACATCTCCACAGCCAGTCTGATCATCCTCCTGGTCGCTGTTTTCTGATGCAGCTGTCACCAAAGCTGCAATCATGTCTGCTTAGTCAGGTTTCCCTGCACCAGTCCTTAAGCTTGGCACATCTCAGCCAACTGTCTCCTTGTCAGCTTTCCATACTCCTCTGCTGACATGCTTGCCTGCTTTCCCTGACTAACTAAGCTCACAAAAGAAATAAAACAATTGTGATCTGAACTCTGAATATTCACTGCGTGGCTGATTTACAGTACAAAAACACCTTCAGTGATCACTGTACACAAGCTACAGGAATTCACTATCCACAGCACTACAAGCCAATTGCCATCCAATTAATATGTGGTGTGGATATCCCACCACTGCCAAACAATTAATATGTGACACCCGTGCATTGGCCCAGCAATCAAGGAGCCTCAATCCTCACCACTTACACCAGTGAGGGGTGTCCACATTAGGAAGGATAACAAATACACACACAGTAAAGTACAACTTCCCTTAAGAGCACACAAAGATCACAGTCAGTCTGGGGATGGATTCTCCCTTTCTCTCCAGATCCCCAACAAGACTCCATACTAGCACAGCTATAGGGTCCAGATCTCAGCCTAGTGGTCAAGCTAAAACTTCCAACACCCTCTCTGTCCAACCAGTGCTTTGTGTCCCTGGCCAAGTAGCTCACACACACACACACACACACACACACACACACACACACACACACACACACACACACACACACACACACACACACACACACACACACACACACACACACACACACACACACACACACACACACAAACAAACACACACACACACTTTGAGATATGAGTTATATACAAACACACAGACACTCCAGGGGAAGGCTGGCACATGCTCTCCAGCTATACACCTTCTGCCCAGACTATACGGTAATACCACTTGCCACCAACCACTAATATCAGCTACTAATAAGGCCCTTATCAAAGGGTATCCAATTATTACTGTGCAATATTATTATCCAATTTGTAAGTGTGACCAGAACTTTTTAAGGCTTATTGGAGTGGCTTGGCCAGTATCACTATATACATGCAATGTACTCTAGAGCTTAAATTAACTCTACATAAAACAGCCACCGTTGAAAAGTTTAAAAATATTTAATAATAAATAAGAAGAACACAAGACAATACTTTTTACTACACAGTGCTAGTCAAGAGTTCAGAGATCACAGGAAAATGCTTAAAATAATACAGAAGAATAGTTCTGGCATCAGTACAGAAAACAGCTAGTCTAATCTTCCTATTTCCTAGTTGTTTCTAAGAGAGACTCTAAAGTCTAAGATCTTACTTACATACAGACACAGGCAGAGTGCTGGTGAGTTGGATGTTCTCAATTCAAATGCAAAATGCCCTCTCTCTGTCTCTGAGAAAGTCCTTTAAGTTGATAATGCATACCGTTGACTCATTTTAGATTACATCATTCTTAACAATTCTCTGGTTTCCTAGACTAACAGAAACTCTACATTAATATTTCTTAGTAATCTTGCAGCTGATCAGGAAACTACAGCAATTAAAGGCATTATATATGTAAAATCTAGCAATTAACTCTAGTGTCAAAACAAAATACAGAATCTGCTGGTTCAGACACCATGGCTCTGAGCCCTGAGATCAAAAACTTTCATAATATGTTTGACTTATCAGCTTTCTTACAGCAGAGTGCATTGTTGTTACATTTTTGCAGTTCAACATCCAATACAGTCTTTTCACATTTAAGAGAACAAGTCTGTGGCTTATATTAATATTTACAAATGACAGAATTATCTACAAAATTCTATCTAGCTAGGCTAGCAGCCTTCATATATCTTCACATGCCCCACCCACTCACACACCCTTGCCCTTCAGAAAATGCATGCTAACACAAATTGTATTATTGCAGCCAATTTGAGTTTTTTTCCCCCTTAATTTTATGTTTTATTTATTTAACTAGTGTTAGGGAAGAGAGGTACGTAAACCTCTTGAATGCTGCTGCTGCTGCAGGTGTTGGATCGCTCTTACTCTTCACACTCTCACTCACACATACACAGACAAACACATAAACACACATGCAGAAACAGAAACATACACATACATACATTTTTTCTTTTATATTTATATTTTACACTCGCTAAACAGCAAAAGCGTTGCTTAGCGAGTGTAAAATAGCTTGATTATTCTTGCATACACTCACATGCACACATACACTAACACACACAGACATAAGCACATGCACACCTTTGTTTTTCTTTTTTTTTAAATATATTTTACACTTGCTAAACAGCAGAAGTACTGCTTAGCGAATGTAAAATAATGGCAGCCATTCTGGTTTCTCAGTCCGAGCTCCACGGCAGACCCATTTTTCAGCACACATTACTTAGGTTCATAGGTTCATAAGTTCATACTAGGCTATCTGCCCTAGGGCATTTATAAGCCTAGCCAGAATGTGTTTGGCTTTCGCCACCCATTTTAAATTTATTTTGCTATGCCCTTTTTCGAGGTTAGTATACTGTGCCTCTGTCTAACAGTGACACAAAAGTGATACCCGGGGTAAACCTACGATCTCCCATCCACTCATCAAGATTCCTCTTGAAGAGAGTCAATGAGGGACTCTGCCTAACCTGGACTGGGATTTTATTCCAGAGTGAAGGGAGCCTCTGGGTTAGGAATCTGTCCCTCCAGCATGTCCTATTTATTTCAGTGCTGAGGTTCAAGTCTCTCGAGCGCGTAGCTCGATGGGATTTGGATTTTCTGAGGTGCAGCATGTCCATTAATTCCGGGTTGGACATGGCTTTATACGTCAGGCACAGATCACCTCTGAACAGGCGGTATGCCACTGAGTAGAGCTGGAGTTTCTTTAACCGGGCAGCATATGGTATCTGTTTGAGCCCTTTGATCCTCTTGGTGAGGTACTTTTGGGGTCTTTCCAGTTGCTGCAGGTGTCTGGTAAGGTACATCCGAAAAGGGGCATTGTACTCAATTATGGACCTGATGAGGGATGAGTAAAGAGGCACAATGACCTCCCCTGATCTAGATGTGAATCCCTTCATGATTAGGTGGGCTATATAAAATGTTTTTCTAACCACTTTGGCCACGTGGTTGTCAAATGAGAGATTGCTATCAACTTGGGTCCCCAGGTCCCTAATTACTTCTTCTGTACTTAATGTATTACCACCTATGTGGTAATTTCTGGGCACTTTGTTTTTGCCAAAGGGGATGACTATACACTTTTTGGCATTTAGCTTGAGGCCATGGCTCTGGCACCAGTTGTCTGTTTCTATGAGGCCCTTTTGGAGGATGCTTGTGTCGGCTGGAGAGTCAATTATGGCACCCAGTTTGCAGTCATCTGCGAACTTGGTCAGCCACAGTCCTTCTGTGTTGGCCTGTACCTCCGAGAAATATATACCGAACAAGAGGTCCCAGGACTGAGCCTTGTGGGATGCCACTTGTAACTGGTTTGGAGTCTGACATGGCTCCAGCAATTCTAACCATGTGGGTTCTGTCCTTGAGCCAGTTTGCAATCCATCTAGTGACATAGGGGTTTATATTTAAGCTGGTGAGCTTATCTATAATGCCCGAGTGGGGTATTGTATCGAAGGCTTTTGCGAGGTCCAGGTAGGCTGTGTGGACCACCTTCCACTCGTCAATGGCCTTGGTGACTGTTTCAAAGAAATCAACCAGGTTTAAGAGGCAGGATCTGCCCTTAACAAAGCCGAACTGGGTAGGATCCAGTGTCTGTAGGTCCCCAATATCTTTATTTATGTGGTCCATGATGATCCTTTCCATAGCTTTGCAGACCAAGCTAGTCAGGCTTATGGGGCGATAGTTTCCAGGATCTGTTGAGGCACCACCTTTGTGGAGAGGGACCACAGTTGCTGTACGCCACTCTTTGGGCACATATCCTGTAGTAAGGCTGAGACTGAACAGTAGTTTTATGTTTGGGTTTAGCTCTTCTTGGAGTTCATGAAGGACGCAGCCCGGGACACCGTCTGGTCCCATTGATGCTGTGTTTTTGCTTTGGAGAGGCGGCTCTTACCTGAGCATCTGAGATGTCAGGGGGGCAGCACTCTGCTGGGGTAGATATTTGCCCTTTTGGTGGGGGGGGAGAAGTTTGCGCTCAACCTGTCAGCTAGGATGTTGGCAGTGTCTGTGGGTTCGATGTATTTTGTCATTTTGGACTAATTCTGAGCATATCTGGGAATTACCACCCAGGTTCCTAACATAACTAAAGAAAGCCTTGTGATTATCCTTAGTGTCCTGTGCAATTTTCTCTCGAAGCTGGCCTTAGACAATTTTATGAGTGCTCGTAGTTTTTGCTAATACTGATCAGTGATGCCTTCCCTTTTTGGGATTTTGCTCTATCATTTAGTAGCTTCCTCCTTCTATTGTATAGTTTGTTTATGGCTGGGGTCCACCAGACAGGACGTCTGCCTTTGGAGGATTGGGTCTTGGTTTTATTTGGGATCGCATGATCCATGCATTCCTGAAGGTGTTCATAGAATGCGTTTATAAAGGATTCTGCGGTCTGGGCCGTATTTTCCACAGGCCCGGGGGCTTTGAAGGATTCCACCTCGGTTTTGAGGAGTGTGAAATTTGCTTTAGAGAAGTTTTTCACTGTGGTTTTCTGGGCAGGGGGTGGGGTCGGGATGTGAATATCCAGTGAGATTAGTTTACATTAATAACCTGCTGGAGAACACTTGTTCTAGAATCAGGGTGCTGATGTACAGTAAGCCCATTCTCTAATGTACCTTAACCTCTTTCTTGTCTATAACTGATTAAAGGAATCACCATCCAGGTGTGATAAGTGATGTGTCATTCAAAATTCACCTGCCTCTTCCTTAGGCACCAAACCCAGTGGCAACACTTTAAAACTATTAAATGATGGAGTCCTAAATGGGCTCACAACTCAAACTAACAGTACCTGTTTGTCCAAAATTTCAAGTACCAATCCCTCCTTTCCCATTACTGAAGATAGATTATTGCAAATATTGTTAGAAGGTCTTACCTTAGATTTAATTCAAAAAACCCAGGTAAAGCCCTTAGCAATTTGACTGGCCATGTCTTTATCTAGTTAGCCAGCCAATAGATCTCAAAGACACTCAGTTTGAAAAGGAAAATGATCCCTTTTGACCACAAATCACTCTGGGATGACTTTCCTATCTGGCTGCACCTGTTTGTGCCCATATCCCTATCCCTGCATTTGTCACCTGGAAGGAGTCTGAACCTCACCTGTCCTCTATCCCAAGGGACATTTTCATGAAGTGATTCACTGCACTGGCTCTGGTGAGTGCCTCCTCAATGTGTGCACTGGTGAGGGAATTGGCACACCTACCGTCAATATGTACCATATTGCTGGACCATTTGCCTGCATAAATGTTCAGCAGCAGCTTGCCTCCCTTCTTCTTGTGGAACCTGTGGCTTCTCCAGGGGACCTAACCAAGTATCCACTTACCTGACCTCCCTCCATAGTGACTTTGTCTGTAGTTTTCAGCTTGAAAATGTTTTTGTTCTACAAATACCATAACATGCCCTCTCTAAATTTCTGATATTTTCTTATAGGCATAAAATATGGCATCATCATCAAACCTAATTTGGGTTCCTTTTCTAACATTACTACCATGAGATACATGAACCCATTCCAGTTCCTCACTCTCTCTATAGGTATCCTGCCCTTGCCAAGAGTTGCTAGTGCTGCAATAAAATCCTTACTGCTTTGAACATCAGTGTCCAAAATCTTTTGGATCCTGTCTTGCCAATCAGATTGAACACATCAATGTACTGTCCTCTCTATTTTTTTTCTTTTACTGCTACTGGTATATGGGCTGTCAGATGGGTGAATTCTTTTGTGGCAATCAGTGGGACCCTAACTGGGTCATCACCTTCATCCTCAAGACCCCTGGGTGCACTGTGCTGGTACAGCCCATAATTGCTCAGACAAAGAGTCCTGCCAGGAGCTATGTCCCCAATGCACTTAAGTGTAGACCTTCCCTGAGATTGCATCTGCTCCTCTTTTTGTCACTAACATCTGCATGGATGTCCATACTCAACAACTCCTATAAGGCATTCCATCCATCCATCCCCAAGCAAAGCTTTTAGTACACCCCTCATATACTTTCTTTGGTCACATGGCAGCTCAACTTGTGTATGTGAGCTTCAAAAACTCCTTTCCACTGTCTGATTGACAACACCTTCTTCACAACCAGCTTGAGTAACCTTTCTTGGACTGTGTGCTCTTGTGACATTCAACAAGCATTGCTTCTTTACATCCCCTCTTCACTCTGGGGTGAGTACTTGATCGCTCACCTGGGTCTTCCTCCTCCCTGGTCAACTCCTCCATAAGTGAATTAATTTGGTCCATCAAAGGTTATCCATCTGTCACTGTATTTCTCTGCTCAAGACATTGTAAAAGGAAAATGCCAACAATGCTTACTCCACACTGTGAAATCCCCTAATTTCTGACCTAATTTGACTATTGGCTTCTTCCTTCCCCCTTTATTTTATATTATTAATTTTGTTTATAATTTATATTGCCACTATTTATCTTAAATGTTACTCTTTTCCTATTTTTATTATTTATTTGTTACTTACCAGCCTTGTTCTATTTCTTGACCCACTTCTTCACACTTGTCAATGGTAGAATTCCTATTTTACTAGATATGAGGAGTCCATCTGTGCTTTTACTTATTCCTTCATCTCTATCCTGCCCACTTGAATCAACTCAGAAACGCCTCCAAATAGTCAAAGTTAAAAGTCAAAGTAAACTTTATTGTCATTCAGAAATCACACAAGTGCAAAAACTGAACGAAATTCCGTATCTCCAGACTCAATGTGCAGACAACATATAGACTATTTTCACAGACATTTACACATGTAACACCTGCCTATTGCATCACAGACATGCAGGTAGACAGACTACTATAATTAGAAACATATTTTAACACTTTTTGAACTGAACACTTACTTGCATGAGACTTTAGTATTGCACAGGTACTTGGTTAAGACATTGCATTGATCCTTGCACAGAAAGAGACATTGAGTATTGCACTGTGAACATTAGAGTATTGCACTATGGACTTTAGAGTATTGCACTATGGACCTTAGAATATTGCACTATGGACCTTAGAGTATTGCTCTATGGACCTTAGAGTATTGCACTATGGACCTTAAAGTATTGCACTATGGACAATAGAGTATTGCTCTATGATTAATTTATGAATTTGCATGTATTGCACTGAAAGAAGAGATATTTTACTGCATTGCTACTGCCCTAGATGACCTATAAGTTAAAGTCATGGTGAATATTAGGTGAGACTGGTAACTTTAGTTTATTCCTTTAGTGGTGATATTTTCCTTCAAGTATGTTGATATTCTTGGTGTGCCTAATTGGCCAATTAGCTGTGCCTCCTGGCTTACCAGGAATAGCTCTGAATGAGGCCTGAACATTTGTCTATGCCACTGATAGTCTCTAGGCCAATGTATTAGTGAGTAAAACTACAGGGGAATTTTATATATATATATATATATATATATATATATATATATATATATATATATATACATACACACACACACACACACACACACACACACACACACACACACACACATATATATATATATATATATATATATATATATAGTAGATGGCTGCTGTCCAATTTGGGATCAATTATCAATTTACATCATCCCTAATTAATGGTCTGCCAAAACATTCAACAACTACTTTCTTGATGGCTCAGCTGACCACAGTGCTACACACCAGATCTTCTCTGTGCCCTTCTATCCTTACAACCTGAGTTGTATTCTTTAAACATCATGGAATTATAGAAGGTACAACACACTGAACTTGACCCCCCCACCTGCCAACATCAAAACCCCTGACCTTTGTACCATCTAGTGATGCCAAATAAGAATTAGGAAATATTCCATTGGGCTGCCTTGATTATTTCCCATTTTAAATGTACTGTGACTTAAACAATTACACTCTACAGCTTTCCAGCAACCTACAGAATGCTTCCATCTTAAATATATATTTACAATAAAGTCTGCAAAATACATATTTTAAAGTACAATCACCAAGTAAGCTGCAGTGTCCATATTTCTTCTGTAGGTATTGAAATGTTATCACAGAATTTAAGGTATCCAACTTAATATAGAATAATGGGCAATTAATACCCAAACCATAAGTGTCTACAGGACAAGCAAATAAAAGCATTTGTGATAATGCCACAATTACTCCCACTGAGTTCCATAGTACTTCAGTAACACAGATCAGTGCAACTAGTAAGCAAGATTAACAGACCCATAATCTTTGCTGTACCACTAAACAGCAAAACACACACAAGCTTTTTTTAAGCACATATAAGACTTTGTTCTCCCTGAAATCAAAACACACCAACACTCACTATGTAAATTTTATATTCTGCTACATATCCACTCTCATGTAATGCTATGAGACATTGTTAGTTGTGAAACATATTAACCTTCATAATCCTGTACCTGAACTTTCTGACTTATGCAGTAAAAATATAACATCATGCCTGCTATAGAGTGCATCATCAGTGTGTGTGTGTGTGTGTGTGTGTGTGTGTGTGTGTGTGTGTGTGTGTGCATGTTTGCATGTGTGTGCGCGTGTGTGGTATATGCATAACTTTCAGCTTCAGCAGTATTCTGGCATTCCACAAAGAAAGTATAGAAAAATAAATTCTGAAAAGATGGGTCAGCCTAGAAATGCACTTACCTTTCCAAGAAGGCATTTCACATAACCCATTACATTTGTAAAAGACTTCCTGCTGAGAGAGTTCTGTAGTCATTATCTTTAAGTAAAAAACTATTGTCATGCTTTATAACCAGCATTTTTTTTCTTCTGGGGCTTCCAAACACAGTCTATTCCTTCTTAGCTGCCTGTGTCTGTATGGTAAACACATCCAGTCCCATTGAATCCTGAAGATTCCACAGCACCAAGCTGCAAGGACCATGAGGACTGCTGTATCTCATAGTTAAGAATTAATAGTTTCATAGGTTCATAGGTAGGTACTAGGCTATTGGCCCTAGGGCCTATATAAGCCTAGTTAAAATAGTACCCTGGCTTTCGTCACCCAAGAAAATTATTTTCCTGTGCCCCTGTCGAGCAGAGCCCCAGAGGTGATCCCCGGGGTAAATTTCCTATTTCCCATCCACTCATCAAGATTTTTCTTGAAGAGTGCTAATGCAGAGCTTTGTTTGATATAGATAGGTAGTTTGTTACAGAGTATGGGAAGTCTCCGGGACAGGAATCTATCCCTCTAGCATGTTCTGTTTATTGTGGTGACAAGGTTTAGGTCCTTAGAGCATGTAGCTTGGAGGGATTGGGATTTCTTTAAGTGGAACATGTCCAACAGCTCTGGGTTTGACATAGCTTTGTATGTTAGGCAGAGATCACCTCTGAGTAGGCGATATGCGATGGTGTAAAGCTGGAGTTTTTTGAGACGATCTGCGTAGGACATCTGTTTGAGGCCAGTAATCCTCTTTGTGAGGTACTTTTGCGGCCTTTCCAATTGTTGTAGATGTTTTATGAGGAACATACCAAAAGGGGTGTTGTACTCTATAATGGGTCTAATGAGTGATGCGTAGAGGGGAACAATGACCTCTTTTTTCCTGGATGAGAAACCTTTTGTGATGAGATGTGCCATGTAAAAGGATTTCCTGACTCCTGTGGCGATGTGATTATCAAAGGAGAGACTACTGTCCACCTGTGTCTCAAGGTCTCTTATCACACTTTCGATGTTAAGTAGACTACCACCTATGTGGTAGCTCATGGGTACAGAGTTTTTACCAAAGGGGATGACAATGCACTTTTTGGCGTTGAGCTTGAGGCCATGGCTTTGACACCAGTCATCTGTCTCAGTGAGGCCCTTTTGTAGGATGTCCACATCGTTAGGTGTTTCGATTATGGCTCCTAGTTTGCAGTCATCTGCAAACTTCGTTAATCAAAGACCTTCTGTGTTAGTCTGTACTTCAAAAAAGTAGATACCAAACAGGAAAGGACCCAGGACAGAACCCTGTGGTACTCCACTTGTCATTGGTCTGAAGTCAGATTTGGAGTCTGCTACTTTCACAGTGTGGGTTCTGTCAGTGAGCCAGTTGGCAATCCATCTTGTGACATAGGGATTTAAACATAGTTTAGTGAGTTTATCTATAATTCCAGTGTGGGGGATGGTGTCAAAAGCCTTGGCGAGATCTAGATAGGCTGTGTGAACCACCTTACTCTCGTGTACAGCTTTGTTGACTGTTCAAAGAAGTCTATCAGGTTTAGGAGACATGATCTACCTTTTACATACCCGAACTGGGTGGGATCCAGAGTTTGGAGATTACCAATATCTTTGTTTATAAGTTCCTGATGATATGTTGCATGGCCTTGCAGACCAGGCTCGTAAGGCTAATGGGGCAGTAGTTCCCATGGTCCATGGTGACTCCCCCTTTGTGGAATGGGATAACCGTCACCGTGCACCATTCAGTGGGCACAAAGCCTGAGGTGAGGCTATGACTGAACATGGTGCTTAGGTGGGGTGCCAGTTCATTCTGTAGTTCATGTAGAATGCAACCTGGGATGTTGTCAGGTCCCATGGATGCTGTGTTCTTTGCTTTGGAGAGTGTGTTTTTTACCTGTGCAGCCATGATTACAGGAACTTTGCATTCTTCCTGTATAGAGATGGGCCCTTTAGGGGGTGAGAAAGGGATAAAGTTAGCACTGAACGTATTGGCCAAGATGTTGGCAATATCAGTTGGTTCTTTATATTTAGTGCCAATGTAATGTAACTCAGAGCAGATCTGAGTGTTGCCATTAAGATTCTTGACATAGCTATAGAATGCTTTGTGGTTGTCTTTAGAATCAGTGGCGATTTTGTTTTCATAACTAGCTTTGGACGATTTTATGAGGGATCTCAGCTTCTTACTGAGGCTGACCAGGGAGTTCCTCCAATCATTTGATTTTACTCTTCTTTGCAACAGTTTCTTTCTTCTGTTGCAGAGTTTGTTTATGGCATGGGACCACCAGATTGGCTTCCTTTTTTGGAGGATAGCATCCTGGTTCTGTTAGGGATAGCACGATCCATGCACTTGAGTAAGTGCTTATAAAGTGCATTTGTGTAGGATTCAGCAGTCGTACCTCTATTGTCCGTCTGCATGGGTGTTGTGAAGTTTGCCACTTCTGTCTTAAGAAGCGTGAAGTTGGTTTTGGAGATTTTTTTTACGGTGTTTTCCCCTAATGTGGGTGGGGTGGGGGCAGGATATGGATGTCTAGGGTGATTAGCTTGTCCTCGGATCTGACCAACGAATTGACCTCTGTTGTGGAACACCGGTCGCCCATGTTATAATGACCAGGTCTAGGATATTGCTGCCCCTGGTGGGGGTGTGGATAAGTTGATCCAAGTCATTGGAATTTATGAATTCCAGAAAATGTTGAGCAAAAGAGTTGGTACATGAGTAGTTTTCCAGTTAAAGAATTATTACAGGTGCAAAACATGAATAATTTAAACATGAACAATGCTGCCCATTCATATGAATGTATCCTGCCAACATGCCTACTTATTAAAGGAGCAATTGTGTAGCATATTATGCTGACTGCACAGTTATGTCCCCCTCACACCACTAGTTGCACAGAGCTTTTTGTAACACATGTACAGGGTAAATAACTAATGAGCATGCCCAAAAATGTCAAATCAAACAAATAACTGTAATGCTGGCAAACAAGGAGCTCAATCAATTATGTCCTCATTTTTAAAACAGGGTAAAACATGTTAACTTTGCTCCTTCAAAAAAATATTTTAACTAAGCAGAAATTCAATAAAAATAGAGGCAGTAAAACAAAGAAATTTAGCAATGTAACTTCCCGTGATGTCCTCCCTCTGATGCTCAACTACCTACTCTATGCACACCAACCATGCTGATGGGCTCAGCTTGCCTACATACCAAACCCATTGTCCTTACACCAGTTGTTAACATGTTGTAATCCATAATGGAACAAGTGAGTCAGTGGAAGATTGAATAATAACTCCCAATTTACAGTCATCTGCAAACTTATATAATAATAAGGCAACGCTAGCATGAAGCCTTAGAAAAAGATGGCAAATAGGAGAGGTCCCAACACTGATACCAGTGGTACATCGCTGGAAATGTTTTTGCTTTGAGAAATGTCACCTGCAACTTTAACCACACGGCTTCTTTTAGACAGCCAGTTAGCTATCTACTACAAAACATAAGGATTTATGTTCTGATTTACAAACCTGTCAAGAATGTCAAGAATGACTGAATTTGGAACAGTATCAAAGGCTTTGACCAGTTCACACATACTTATTCACTGCACAACCATTATAAGGTTGAAGAGATAGGACTTTCCATTGACAAAGCCCAATTTATGATGGTGCTGGGTTAACAGTTTTCAATATCCAGGTTAATGAAGTCTAAGATTATACATTCTACAGATTTATATATGAGGCTGGTGAGATTAATGGGTCTGTATCTACCAAGGTCTGTGATTGCACCATGGTTATATAATGGCATTACAATGGTTGTTTTCCAGTCTTCAGGAATTAAATAGAGGTTCAGATAAGACCACATTTGATACTGATAATCAGGTACCCTGGTATGTTACTTGGGCCCACAGATGACATTTTCTTAGTTTTTGTGAGAGTTGACAAGAATTATTCCATATAATTAAAAGGGAAACCTTTGACTGTAGAATACATAGAATAGCTATAATAGTGAGTGAAGCAAAATCTGCACTACATTTGTTAGCTATTAACTACTTCCTTTGGGTTAGCATGGGAGTATTTCATGGACTAGCGCTGAACCTTGTTGGGTACTAATTCTTAATTTCTTGACATTGTTATATGTTTTATATTGTTGTATGTATACGCACAAACACACACACATACACACACACACACACACACACACACACACACACACACACACACACACACACTCGCACACAAACATGCAGAAAATGGTATTCACTGCTCCTACTATATAAACTTCAACATTTAACGGAAATTATCATTTCCATTTCCATATAAGCACTCATGGAAAGCAGCCAGAAGTGGAAGCACCTACATGTAGAGCAAGACGCTTACATCACTTTGAATAGTTCCATTATTCTGGTACAGACTTTGAGTATTTAATGATTGGTTCATTGAGCATTTAATGATTGTCATGGAGTACCCAAGAATAAGTGTTTGATCAACCTGGAAGAAGGTGTGTGAATACCTGACTTTTCCAGTTGACATGTTGTATACATATATCCACCAGAGGAGTTTGTGCACTGAATAAGACGTTTGCAATCCTTATTCCATCTATGACAGATTGCAATTTCCTGTAGACCTGCGCTAACTGACAACAAATGCAAGCAAAATGATGTGATGGTGGTACGCATTCTTAAGAATGCTAGAACTATAAATAACGAAGCAGACAATCCTGTAGCAGGCCTGATCTTCAGAGGCACTAAAAGCTGTCAGTGAAACCTTGCTCAGAGATACTTGTTTTACTCCAGAGATGATATAGCAGAGTATCTGTCATTGTTATATACATGACATGATGTATGAAGGAATCTCAATCTCTGTAACAAAAAATCTGAAATACAAGGTAGCATCTTTAAAAAAGGAAATAAAGTGTGCCATTGTTGCAGTTAAAATCAGAGCACAAGGAGCTCCTGAATAAGTAGCAGGGCATATGGCAATCTGTCAGAAATGTGAGACCCAAAAAGTCTTGGCATTTCAAAAATTAAAGTAAGATCCAGTTCTATCAACAGCATGTGTCCATAGTTTTTGTTATACTTTTTAAACATTTTAAATCTCTCAAATTCACCCAACAGTGGGGGTGGGGGGGGTGGGGCCTGCATCTCCCGACACACTAAGATTTCTGCATGTTAGAGTAGGTGAATGCTTCATGTACCATAATGTTATAACTGGTGTATATTTCCCCTCTTTGCACTTAATTTTTGCTGAACCATCAGTGGTACTCTAGGCATATATGGCATACCACTCAACTGTCCAGATTTTTGCAGCATGGCCAGATTTTTGCCTCATAGTGTTGATGTGTTGTTCTGGTAAATCATTGAGGACTGAAGTCACTAAACAATGACAGACATTTGAGTTTCAGACTTCATAGTTTTAAGAAAATGCACACTAACACAAACTCCGTTGTTCTAGTAATGTTCTATGTTTATATGAGCAATATTAAAAACCTGTCCTTATTTTTGGGCCTTTCTCCCCCATTATTTTTTGGCTTTGTCCAGATTTCTTGTAATAAGTAGTTGAGAGTTATGTCTTCTGCTGTCTAAATATTCATTGTGCAAATTACTTTTCAGATATATTGTACACCTGTATTTTAACAGATTTCATTAACAAAAGTAACTTAGAATGGATAGCTAGAAACCCAGCATTGGACACAGTGTTAAGAACTGCATTCAGTCTCTTGCTCCATTGAATTATTACATTGACTGCAGAATCACTGTAAAACTCTGGTATATGTACTAACAGACCAAAGAGGTTATAGCCATAAATAAATTTAAATAGTGGTATTCCTTAAATGGTAATTATATTGAAATTAATGTCATACTGAGAAAATATGACTGAGATCTATTACTTAACATGAATACAAAAGCAACAGCTAAGGGATTGGATGTATTCTATCTCATAATGAATGGATTCATGGCAAAATAATTCATATAAGAACAATTATGACAGGAAAGTAACAAAAAAAAGAATTTATTTGAGGTATAGAATCAAAAACATTTTCAACAAAAGATGTGGCATAGTCTGTATGAAAACAATTTCAAAGCACTAAAATGTGACAAGCCGTTCTAAACAGAGTTATAAAAGCATCACAAATGAGCTGCTGTTGGCTTCTTGGCATAAAGGCATGAATCCCTGATAAAAAAACAGGTTTGACTATCGGCCTGCAGAGTGGAGGAGCTGCTGTCAGTTGACAGAGGAATAGTGAGACAAATGCCAACCATACTCTCAGGGGGGAGATCCAACATGCCAGGAGAGCAGCTAGTATTGGATTCTTGTGGAGACCACAAGCCAGGTAAATAGAGTTCTCCATTACTAGTTGTCTTTGGTTATTTAAGGCTTGTTTGTACAAGGCTTTGAGGAACATCCAACCTTCTAGCAGGAAGGACAGCTGTGTTGGAATACCCCATTGCATATCTATGCACAAAAAAAACCCCAGCTCATCCAGAGAATTGGGACACAAATAACCAACTAGGAGTCAAACAGCTAAGTACTGTATGGCAATCACTGTACCACCACCTATGGTCTCTGTAAATAGGTGAACCACTTGCTAAAGGGTATATACTCCTCAAATGCAGTTACCATGGAGAGAATGGAGCAAAACAAAGTTCCAGGAGATCTGAAGTCGAGAGTTAACTGACCAGCAATCAAGTCTAAGAAATAAACTAGTTGTAAACAAATTAACTATGAGGCAAACCTAATTACCAGCCCCATCAGCTAAATGAAGTGTAAAAATCCTAAAACACAATACAGTGCTACAAGACAATGGAGTAAATTTTAAGCCTAAAATATACCCAATACACTCTCTGAAAGATTTAGCAACAATTTGAAAAAGACAAAAAAAAAATGTTCTCATTTAATTTTGTTGACCTGGTTATCCAAAAGTATAGACACAAGAAGGTAAATAAGGGCTTACACAAGACTGTTAGAAATGGTAAGTACAATCTCTATAGGAAAATAATTAAGCTAAATATTTACATTCTCTTTATAGATCTATCATCTAATTATAACACATGCCTTCAAGAAACCTGCTCTGATGTTGATATGTTTTACTTCCTGAGCATGTGTATGTGTGCATGTATTTATCAGGGGCGGCCTGTGTTATTGGACTGCAGGACTGCAGCCCCCCAGCTGTAAAAGAAAGAAGAAAAACCCCAGCTGTAAAAGAAAGAAGAAAGAAAATAAAACAAATAAGGACAAAAATCACGGACATTCGCAAATGCACACTAGCAGCATTTCCAACATCCAGACTGCTGCTGAACCGGTCCGGAGCATGCACAGAGCTCCGGACTGATTCAGCAGCAGTCCAGATTTGAAACACAGCAGTCAAGAGCATTCCAAAAGTCTATGCAGTGGGTCTATATTATAAGCACGAAACCCAAAATAGGTGAATGCCAGAAGAGCAACACATAAATGTCAATCAACAAGTAGAGCAAAGGACAGAAATGCCGAAATGCACAATGCCAAATGACCGGAAGCAACAGAGCCATATACGTAAGTAAACCCAAAGTAAACAAACACAACGCAAAACACTTTTATTAATATTTTTGCAGGGGGTCAAGCTCCTCTGCACCCCCCACTCCCCCCTACTTATATATACCAACTCTAAGACCGCTCTACAGTGGGGAAAAGGATATATTTCCTCATCCCCACAATCACCCTGCTGGCCAGGAAAATCTGTTGGTATTGTGTCTTTTGGCATTTCTGTCCTTTGCTCTTTTTGTAGATCAACATTTGTGTGTTGATCATATAGGGTTCACCTATTTCATCTTTCCAATATAGAGCCTATGCAGTTAGTTACAACAAAGGGATCGGACTGCAATGTCTGCAGGCTGGTCTGCTCTTGCAGGAAGGAAGGACTTCACCATGGGATCAGTAACATCTCACAGGACATAGCTTAGCGAGTGGAGTGATATATGGAGCTATACAGCAATGGAAGACCCTGGACCCAAGTAAGTGTATTACAAGCAATGGTGTGTGTGTGTGTAATGCCCCAGTTGCTATATACTGGTGGCTAGAGAGAACACATGGTGGTGGGTAGGGAATACCTCAGGCTTGAACCCTGTACCTTGGTTGCAGGTGGCAAGGGCCTGAATTCCCTACCCACCACCATTTGTAAAAAATTTGCAGATTTTTGCCTCATATTTGTTCTGTTATGTTCCTCATAAAATCTGTGGTTTCTGTATTTTTGTTTCCTTACACAGTCAGTAGTGCAGTGGTGCATTAGTAGCATTGCTGCCTGACAGTTAGAGGTTCTCTGGTTTGAGTCTTGGCTGGGGTGCCTCCTGTGTGAAGTCAGCATGTTATCCCATCTTACAAAGACATATGTCTGGAGTGTTTCTCCCTGGGCCTCTGCTGAAATTTGGCTTTTGTTCCAAGTCAGACTTTCCTGGTTAACAAATGTTAAATAAAAATAACAGGCATTTGAATTTCAGACTTCATATTCTTCAGAAAGTCCATGGTAACACAAAACCTTTTATTCTAGCAATTTTCTAAGTTTATAACATGGATATTTGAAATTTGTCCCTGTTTTTGGGACTGTATTCCCCCATTATTGGCTTTGTCCAGGTTTTTTGTGCTAAGGTTGAAAACTATGGTGAGAACTGTATTCACTGAATATGTTTGGGGGCTGTATTCCCCCATTATTGGCTATGTTCACATGTTTTTTCCTAAGATGTTGAGAGTTATGGTGAGAACTGAATTCACTGACTATATTTGGGGGCTGTAATCCCCCATTATTGGCTTTGTTCAGGTGTTTTGTGCTAAGAGGTTGACAGCTATGGTGAGAACTGAATTCACTAAATGGTAGCCATTTAAGTTTCAGTCTTCCTCGCTTTCCCAAAACAGATGATTTGGCATAGTGGTATGTTGCTCTGACTGTTTTGAACAGGGTCCTTGGTTCAATACTTGGTAGTGAAATGTATGGTGGCAACACAGCATTTTATTCTAGCAACTTTCAAATGTCATACAAGCAATGTTTAAAATGTGTCCCTGGTGTTTGGGCTTTTGCCCCCCCCCCCCACCACCACCACCACACACACACACACACACACACAATAAATTTTGGCTTTTTCCAGATTTCTTGTGCAGCAAAGTTCAGAGATACAGCTGAGTGTCAAGCAGATTTTATAAGAAACGACAGACACAAGTCGATGAAAGAACACAAAACTGAAAACTGGTTGCAGGAAGGAAGGCACCAAACACAAAACGTAAGAACAAGCCGTTTAATCCAAAATGAAGCGCTTTTCATCACAGTAAATACTGTGACTTCTTCAGATAAAAACAACATTGAGAGCATGCCCTTAAGTAGTCAGTGAGCAGTAGTTAATTAGTTAGGTAATTAACCAATATTAATTAATCAGTTCATTTCATTCTTCTTGACAACAAATTGAAAACTAGTACTCATAGAAACTGCAGTTTCTAAAGTCTACAAAAGTGTCACAAACACATTTAGGCACACCCACATGCAAAACTCAAACCCTAACCCTACAGAAGAAACAATACTAAATGTTCTTAAATACCATAAAATACCTACAAAGGTTTTTGTACTTCATAAGTACCAGATATCTAAAATACTAAAATTACATGGTAAACCCATGTTCGTTCCTACAATTGTTGAGTTTTAAGATCTTATGTACAATTAATACATACTTTACATGAATTCTATATGTAAAACCCTATCTAGTAAGGCTTTTTAATTTCAGAATACATACAATAGAACATCTTTCATTTAGACCTGGATACTGCCCTGCATTGGTGTTCAACTGCCATATTAATTCTAAACGTTCTAACTCCATTGAAACTGGAACCCCCCATGTTATCGGGTACAATTTGGCCTATTGCCCTGAACAAAAACCTGTGATCCATGTATTCGTGGATATGTTTAGCTAGGGCACTGTCTTCGCTCAATTTGCCAGTGTGGTATAGATGTTCATATATTCTTTCTCGCAATTTCCTATCGGTTTCCCTATATAGAATGTGGGACATATTTGGCATTGGGCTAGGCGTATGACTCCTTTAGACTGGCAGTTTAATCAAAATCTGGTGGTGTATTGAGTGCCTTTGATCTTAAACTTCTCACCCACATCCATATGTTTACAGTACTTACACATACCACATTTATACATCCCACATCTACTGACTAGTGTATTAGAGTTTTTTTCAACTACATTTTTAAATTGGCTCTTCTTTTGAAGATAATTCTAGGTGTGTGAGCCACTTTCTTACTTATAAAGGTGTCTGACATTAGTAGGTCCCAGTTCTTCCTGATGATCCCACATAAGTCAAGAGCATCTACACTGAATGAAATAATGAAATTATTAAAATTACTAAAATTCTGGAGTACATTACTGTCGGTGTTCCCTTCAATATGTATACCTATAGTGTCAGTGGGTGTATCAATTCAATTTTGACTTAAAATAGGTTTGTACACTCCGTTCATATGCTTGTGAATCACCTCTTCAATAAGCAGATTCAACATCTGTATAGGGTAACCCCTCCTAGTGAACATCTCCTTCAAGTTGTTACATTCTAAGTAGAAGTCTCTATCTATGGAGGTCATCCTAGCTACCCTGACCAACTGTCCTTGTCCAGGACAAGGTACACTACTACACTAGATTCTTGGATGACATCTTCATGATGATAAGGGGTGACAACGACACAGCTAATGCAATTGTCAGTTACTTTAATGAGACAACTGACTTTTTGCAGTTTACATCACAATTTTGTTCAAATTCCATATCATACTTGGATGTTCTGATTTGTAAAGATACAACCAGTGAATGCTACAATTAACGTATATATAGAAAAGAAACTTATTCTAATAGTTTCTTGCACTTTTCTAGCTGTCACCCCTACCACCAGAAGAAGTCAGTAGTAAAAGGACAGTTGGACAGACTACTGCTCACTGACTACTTAAGGGCATGCTCTCAATGTTGTTTTTATCTGAAGAAGTCACAGTATTTACTGTGATGAAAAACACTTCGTTTTGGATTAAACTGCTTGTTCTTACGTTTTGTGTTTGGTGCCTTCCTTCCTGCAACAAATTTTCAGATTTTACAAGAAGCTGAGATCTGCAAGGGAGCAAACGTTTAGTGCTGCGTATGCAGTGTCTGCTTGCATTGTTAATAGCACAACAGGTAGTATACTTGCTTTTGATGCAGAAGGCTGTGGGTTCTACTCTCACAGTAGGTAAATTTGCTGATATTGTACTGTATTGTAAAGGGGGTGGATGCTGCAGTCCTTTTTGTTGAAGATACCTAGCAACTATGAGCCTGTTATCAGTTTGCCATCCATTCCCTATTGCAATATTACTAGCTTATCATTTTTAATGCAACATAGGCAATTTATTCCTCAAGGGCAACAGGCACTTTATTTGTAGATGAAACAATGAAATATAAAGTTGTTTGCTAGCAGCAACCTCTTTATTAGTTACAGATTTCTTTAATGTGGAATTATTTAGATGACTTTTACTTCTTCAGAGGTTGTGCATATTTACAGCTACTGGTGGACTGTAGAAGTTTGAGTAGACTTTTATGATGGAAATGTTCTGAATTGGGCAGTTTTGTCATTATTGGTGCATGCATTTTGTTTCATTGTTTACTAGAAAAATGTTCAAAACAATAAATTTAAAACACCCTCTAACAACTGTACTGTATTGTACAAGGAATATAATTTAATACAATCAGGAAGGTGTATCAAAGAGCATGTGTATGTTTCGTGTGCAAGGGGCCTATGATTTGAAAACAGCCCAAAGTTTATCTTTATCTGCCACTTGCAAAATATATTTTCTTTGAATGTGGGTTTCAATGCTGTTTCAATTAATGTAATTTCAAGGGCAGAGAAGTTTTAATGCTAAGTCTACTTTCATTGTGAGACTGCATTGCTTTATTTAGCAGATATCTATTAATGTCTGTGCTGTAAAATGCAAAATAAAACTTTCAAATCCAAATCATTGCAGAAGTAAAGCAGTGTGCATATTACAGTGTTTATGGTAAATGGGGGTGAAATAATCAAGGAATGGGACATTAGTCTGTTCCTCATAAAATTTGTGGTTTTCTGACAAATCATTTAGGAATGAAGTCACTAAATAAAGACAGACATTGAGTTTCAGACATCATAGCCTTCAGAAAAATGTAGGCTAAAGCAAGACCTTTATTCTATCAACTGTCTTAAGTTTATACAAGAACAATTTTTAGTACTGTTTTGTATGTTCCCCCAATATATTTGGTCTTGTCCAGATTTCCTGCATTAACAGGTTGAGAGGTACGTGCAAATAAATCGCTTTATAGAATTAGGAATATCCAAACCTCTTAACTGTCCCCAATTTTGGCTCAAAATGTTGCTCTCTCCCTAATAATCCCTCTGCAAAATGACAATTTTGGAAGAAAATGTGGAGGGTTTACAATTATAAATAACTGCAATGATCAGAGTTATAGATTACTTTTATTTCAGAAATGCATGTAGATTCTCTTATTTTATCAGCTGTTCAAGTTAACAGTACTAATATTAAAAAGGTATCCCTGCTTTGACAGGTTCCCAGCTGTATTGTGTGGCAAATGTATATTTTTGCATCACATGTTTGGTCCGTTTTTCATAAAACTGTGGTTCTCTGGCAAATTAGTGGCAAATCATTAAAAACTGAAGTTAAAAAATAATGGCAGACATTTGAGTTTCAGACTTAATACCCTTCAGAAAATGCATACTAATGCAAGACCTACTACTATTCTATTATCTTTCTAAGTTTATAAGAGCAATATTTAAAAATCGTCCTTATTTTTGGGCCTGTGTCCCACTTCTATGTATGGCTTTGTCCAGATTTCTTGCTCTGAGGTTGAGAGGTATGAGTGTCAGAGCCATCACTGTCAGCCAGAGACATTTCAAATTGTGACATACTTTCGCACCCCACTCCCCCTTGTAGTGACTCTGGATGTCTCCAAGCAAGGCAAGGAGCAGTTATGCAGTGTAAGTGTGCAGAGTATTCCCCATCCAAGGTAGACACAAGTAAAACAGTGGCTTTTCATCTGTCCTTGATTTTGCAGAATGTTCTGGTTTTCTGTCATATTTTTATACTGTTGATTTATGCTTCTTATTATTCAGAAAATGCATGCTGTCACAGTGCCCTGTTGCTCTGTGTTTAAGTAGCAATGCTTTAATGACCATCAAGTAAGCTTGATGGAGATTGTAAGATGCAAGTAAGCTTTAATAAGCATACTTTTAAAGAATTACCAACATTGAAAACCTTTTTGTTGTTGCCATGCAGAAAGTATTTATATAACTAAATAATGTATAAGCCTTAGGTATTGAAATGCATATGACAGTATTTGTAATAAAGGACAGGATTACAGTATTTTCAGAAGCTCATTACATTTGTTGGAGACTTGCAGACATCTTTACAGGCTTTACCCGTAAACTAAACAGAATGTCAATCTATCATGTGTGGTCCATAACTTGTGCAGTAATTCTTTAAGCAATTTATCTTGAGCTTGTTTCTTGTTTGCTGTTCATGTTTTACTTTGATTATGTCTTCCCCATGAAACAAGTAGATAGTTGTTAGACAGTAGGTCTTTTTTGGATAAGAAACATTTTTAGAAGTGGGAGTATCACAGAGATTGCTACTTTCAGCATGTTACCTGGTAATTTTATAAAGCTAAATATAAATTATAATTAGAACTGCAGTGCAAGGAGAGGTGGTTTGAGTTGAGTGCTGCTTGTTTTTTTTTATACTTGATTTTGACTGGCATTGCAGCAATGTATTTAAAAAGGAATTTATTTTTTCATGCCTCACATCCTTTGTGTTTCCATCTAGATATTAATTAAGCTGTCATGTAGCCAATGTACTGAAATATTTTTTCTTCTACAGTTAATTTTGTCTTGATTGGACTCTCGTAATGATGGTTTGGCACCCAGGGCAGAGTATTTAATTAAAGTTCCAGTTGTGGTTTTGAACATAGCTCAACCCCTTTCTAGTTGGCCACACACCCTCCCATTGGCCCCACCCATTCATCTGTCTACTGCAGCCCCCCTTTAATTTGAAGTCACCAGCCGCCACTGGACATATATAGAGTGTGCCATGGAAATCACAGGTAGGCTTACCAAAGAAACCAATAAGGAACTGTCCCTTCTAGGGATATTTAAGGGCTAGTAGTTTCACAAAATGACAGATTCCTGACCTCTAGTCTTGGGGAAGATTCATCAGATAACACACATAAGGGTTACATGTGTGCGAAAGGCAAAGGTGTCTCTGACATACTCACTTGGGACTACTGGCTTGCAAAGAAGAAGCTTAAATGGTAAAGCTCTGTGAAAAGGACTAATGGATGTCAGTTTTGTTTTAGTCTTGTTTTACTTAAAACCCTGTCTATGAAGAATTCAAGAAAACTATTTATAAATGTTTGGAAGCCTTGCTTTACTACACATCTTGTGTGTGAAAAAATCAAGAATGCTGTTGAGTGTTGATGTCTGTGAGTCTTCTTTTACTATAAACTGTGAGTGACAGAGCCCAACGTACTGATAGAAATTAGCTGAATTGTATCTCCTGTTATCCCATAATCAGCTGCAAGGGAGCATTTTTTTGCTCCTATAAAAACACTTTCTCAATGTCAAAGACAGACTTTTTGCTACAGACTGTTCATTGCTACTATAGATAGATAAATGGAGATATAAATTATTTTTGAAGGAAGTTAGTAACTGATTTCTGATTTTATTCTATAATCCTATAATCATGGAAGGCACTGAGCAAAGTTTCTGCCACAGTTTGTTTGTTACTGATATTTATTTTTTGAATGAGGCTGCTTAATCTGGAGTCAGCTCTCTAGTACTGTATTTCAGGCATATATTTTCAAATAGGACCAGATTAGACATTACCTTATAGACTGGGCAGAGGTAACCTGTGAGGAATCTGTAAGAAACAGAATATAATAATATTTCCCTGAAGCCCTTCTGAATACTTCACAATTTTCAACACTCTGGACTTTCTAGAAACAAATAATTCTACCTTTTCAAGTTCGTTTAGGTGTCTTATTCAAAGGCTGCAAACTTGCAAATTGTAAAATTATGTTATAATCAATAATGGGCCAGA
The DNA here is from genome assembly GCF_019279795.1 of Protopterus annectens. Lineage (NCBI taxonomy): Eukaryota > Metazoa > Chordata > Ceratodontiformes > Protopteridae > Protopterus > Protopterus annectens. The sequence continues at coordinate 206,603,935 of NC_056740.1, read as the reverse complement.
TCAGCGATGTATATGTAGTGGAGTGATTCCCCTTGGACTGCTTAGTTCTGTCCTTTAGAAATAGATGGGATACAGAATAAACATTTGTTTAGCTTTGGCAGATACACACAAGTCATAGTTTAAGAGTATCCTCTACTATTGTCCCTAACCTAAATATTTAACAATAGTATAGATTTTAAGAGATGATCATTTTGTAATGATAATTTATCTTTTTTTTTCAAGTGATAATATGTTACTATATTTGCTGATATTAAAGTTAAGATCATTAATATATGCATGTATATATATATATATATATATATATATATATATATATATATATATGTGTGTGTGTGTGTGTGTGTGTGTACACATTTGTAGACCATCTTGGAGAATTTTGAATACAACTATATGCTCTCATGTAAGTAAGCAACGTGTTTTGAGAATGTGTATGTACCTAGCAGTCAAAAGACAGTATATATTGCCATATATGTGTGACTCATATCATTTGTTGTAGATGTTAGGACATAATCACAATGAACACAGGAGAAATTCTAGTTTCAAGGGTCATTTCCTCCCTTGATTCATGCATCATGTACGAGGAAAGTTTAAAAGATATGAAATACCATATCACATTACATGAACTATCCAGCTGTTAGCACTTGCAATGGCATTCCATTCAGCAAATTTCTAAGGGCAGTCATCTTTGAAATAGTTACAAAACTAAAATGAAAATATCTTCCTGGGTGATGTAAAAATTGATCAGCAGTCTTTATCAACAAATTCAGTGCTCAACAGCATGAACCTCTTTGGATTCACTCAACTTATTAATACACCAACAAGATATGGCAAAAATAACTCTCAACAATTTATCATGGGTTGAATTCTGGTTACCAACCCATCTAATGTTACCTTCTCAGGTACCCTCCCTGATACACTAAGTGATCACCTGTCTGCTTATACCCACAGGAGTATTACACAACTAACAAAGGAACATATGCTCAAAACTATCTGTAATCGCTCCAAATTCTCCAAGTAGTCTTTCATCGAATTTATGAAGGTGGTAAACTGGTCCATCCTAAAGAGACACCCCTTAAATTATGCAGTTGAATACTTCAATGCATTATTTCTAAATATTCTTAAAATCTTAGCCCCACAGTATACAAAAAGAATCAAAAATAGCCATATGCCATGACTCACCAACCAATGCAAACTCTTCATAAAAGACAGAGACAAAGCATGGATTAACTGGCAAATGAATAAAAATGATAAAAATTGGAAAGCATTCAGACATCTACAAAACCAAGTCAAGAAACAATTTAATAGAGATAAAGGTCTTATTATACTCAGCTACAAGATAGCCATAAAAACAACCCTAAAAAAATTCTAGTGCTCCATATCCTCTCTCATCAGCCAAGGTACAAAAAAGAAACCCAGCCCATACCCAGACATTCCCCATCTTCAATACATACTTCATAGAATGCATAGCCAACTTACCTCAAACTCACCTAACACACCCCTTCCACACAGCCAACTTAACCTGCCTTACATCCTAGCACATTTCCTTCACAAAACTCACCGATTTGCAACCTCTCCAATACGCATGCAGACAACTCCATCCACTTTAACTTTCAACCAGTTTCTATAACTCTCATAAAAAAAGCTTTTACATAAACTAAAACCTTGTTCCTCCTTAACTGACAACCTTTCCCTGGAATAACTAAGTCTAGCTGCAGAGTTACAGCACAAAGGCATGAAAATTACAGAACCAACTGATACTGCCAACATCCTGGCAGATAGGTTCAGTGCTAACTTTACCCCCCCTCACCCCCTAAAGGGCCCATATCTATACAGGAAGAATGCAGAGTCCCTGTAATCACAACTACGCAGGTAAAAGCTGCACTCTCTAAAGCCAAAAACACAGCATCCATGGGACCGGACAACATACCAGGCTGCTTTTACACGAACTTCAGAATGAACTGTCTCCCCACTTAAGCCTCATGTTCAATAATAGCCTCATATCAGGCTTTTTGCCCACTGAATGTTGCACAGCAACAGTTATCCCACTCCACAAAGGGGGAGCCACCACTGATCCCGGGAACTATCGACCTATTAGCCTGACGAGCCTGGTCTGCAAGGCCATGGAACGCATCATCATGGAACTCATAAACAAAGACATTGGTAACCTCTAAACTCTAGATCCCACCCAGTTCGGGTTTGTGAAAGGCAGATCATGCCTCCTGAACCTGATTGACTTCTTTGAGGCAGTCACCAAAGCCGTGGATGAGGGTAAGGTGGTTCACACAGCCTATCTTGACCTCGCCAAGGCTTTCAACACCATCCCCCATTCTGGAATTATAGCTAAACTCACTAAACTAGTTATAAATTACTATGTCACAAGATGGGTTGCCAACTGGCATACTGACAGAACCCACACTGTAAAAGTTGCAGACTCCAAATCTGACCTCAAAGCAGTGACAAGTGGAGTACCACAGGGTTCTGTCCTGGGACCTCTCCTGTTTGGTATCTACTTCTCTGAAGTATAGGCTAACACAGAAGGCCTCTAGCTAATGAAGTTCGCAGATGACTGCAAACTAAGAGCCATAGTCAAGTCCCCATATGATGTGGACATCCTACAGAAGGGCCTCACTGAGACAGATGCCTGGTGTCAAAGCCATGGCCTCAAGCTCAATGCCAAAAAGTGCAGTGTCATCCCCTTTGGTAAAAACTCTGTACCCATGAACTACCACATAGGCAGCAATCTACTTAACACTGAATGCGTGATAAGAGACCTTGGGACCCAGGTGGACAGTAGTCTCTCCTTTGATAGTCACATCGCCACAGTAGTCAGGAAGTCCTTCTACGTGGCTCACCTCATCATAAAAGGGTTCTCATCCAGGAAAAAAGAGGTCATTGTTCCCCTCTACTTGACACTCATTAGACCCATTATAGAGTACAACGCCCCTTTTGGAATGTACCTCACAAGACATCTGCAGCAGCTGGAAAGGCCACAGAAGTACCTCACAAAGAGGATTACTGGCCTCAAACAAATGCCCTACACTGGCTGCCTAAAAAAACTCCAGTTTTATTCTGTAGCATATCGCCTACTCAGAGGTGATCTCTGCCTAACATATAAAGCTATGACAAACCCAGAGCTGTTGGACATGCTACACCTAAAGAAATCCCAATCCCTCTGAGCTACATGCTCTAGGGACCTAAACCTTGTCACCACAATAAACAGGACACACTGGAGGGATAGATTCCTGTCCCAGAGACTTCCTATACTCTGGAACAAGCTACCCATCTATGTCAAGCAAAGTTTTTCATTAGCACTCTTCAAGAAAAATCTTGATGAGTGGATGGGAAATAGGAAATACACCCCGGGGATCACTTCTGTGTCTCTGCTCGACAGTGGCACAGGAAAAGAACTTTCTTGGGTGGCGTAAGCCATGGAACATTGTTGGCTAGGCTTACGTAGGCCCTTGGGACGATAGCCTAGTACCTACCTATGAACCTATAATAGCATACTCAATCAGCATTCTTATTAATAAATCAATAACAGAATCCTTTGTCCCTAACTTGTGGAAAATGGCACATATTACCCCTTACATAAAGGAGGCATTTCCCCTGACATTACAAATTTCCATCGGATAGCCATCCTGTCTCCCCTCTGTAAAAATCCTTGAAAGATGTATTCACCAACAATTTCTCTACTACCCATTACAAAATAAGCTAATCACTAATGTGCAAGATGGATTTCTGCCAGACCACAGCACCTCTACTGCATTAGTATCCTTTACAGACACTGTCAATAAAGCTTGCCTCAATGATGCCCCCTGTATGAGCTGTAGCCTGATTATGAAATACTTGATGGTCAAGAGATGTGAGGGCAAAAAGCATAAAGACAAAAAAAAGTTATTGATGGAACTCTATTGCCTGTTCTGATGCTGTTGATTGTAGATATATGCCATTACTGAATCTCCCGTCACTTCAGTAGACTGAGCAGTCCCAGTCACCAAGACGATTGACACAGGTGTCGACCACTCACTCCCATTCTCTCAGCATCAGATCATCCAATGTCCAGACCACCAATCAAACTTAGAATGTGTGGGTTCCAATCAGGTCTTCTTTCTTCTGTACCTCAGGGCTCACTAGAACTAGCAAGAGTTTCAGTGACATGAAAGAAAGCAACATGTTACTTGTGGGCAGCACATTTCCCTGAAGGTCCACAGTAAATCATTAGTGTATTCCAGTCCTTTCTACACTGGAAAAGAAAATTAAAGGAAAGTGTTATTACTAGCAGCTATTTTAATATCTCACAAGTGTGACAATTTTTACAAAGAGCTGTGTGCGTTATTCCTTGAATCATCTGAAAGTTTAGATTAAAAAAAACATGATACTACAATATGTAGTGTCTAAGCTTGAAAAAAAACTGTTCTATATTAGTTCAATACAGCTCCCCCTAACTTAAAAATTAAGAAGCATAACTTTAAATATGGTCAAATTCTATGGAAGAAAATTTAGCGTAACACATTTAATGCTCTCTATATTGCAGACATAACTTTCACATCAAAATGAAAGCATTTTTTGCTTTACGTCACTTGATCAAGAATCAGTTGCTTCATCTATAGGAAATGAGATCAGATACCACATACCAGATTCTTGCAGTTATGTGTTAAGTTTGCTTGAAGAAAATCATCTCCTTGGCAAACCTAAATTGTACAGATGAAAGTTTTCAAAAAAACTGAAATTGCTGTAGAGACTGAATTTTGGAATATAAACGAATCATTTATTTCAAGCAAACTGAGAACTCAAAATTCTGGCAAGTCTTAACACAAGCAAATTTGGACTTTGCTAGTGTGAAGTTGTGTCGCTATTTCTGCACTTTGGATTGCAATACAAAATGGCGCCAGACATAAGAAAGTCATGTCTGACAGGACGCCTGTTATCTTCAAAGCTACAAAAATACATTATACATGAAGATGCAATGAAGAGAAAATTTAATGAGCTCTAGTTAGAAATTAAAATGCATTAAAGTAACTACTAACAATTTATTCTCATATTTCATGGAAAGAATTCATTTTAAAATAATACATTTAAATCATGAGTTGAATATGCCATATGAAATAGTCATTTTTGTTATTCACAATCACATATTTTGACTTTAACATTTATTCATTTACTAGATAGTTAACTATTAACTGTCCATTAATTTACTAGATAGTCAAATCTTAATTGTCCATTAATTTACCAGATAGCCAACTTGTGACAGTCCATTTAATTCTTAATTATTCTTTCTCTGTTCACACTTTAAGGTTTGCATGCAGGGCCTTGCACAATACAGAATGAAGTTTTAAATTGATTACGTCTCCTTTTTCACTTATGAATTCTTACACCAAGTGCTTATAACAAATTATACCTTATTTTGCATGGTATCTTAATTTGTATCAATTGACAATTAAAATTAGGAAAACAGGGCAGGTACAGATAAACCTTAACAGGAAATGTAATATGTTATGAAAATCGAGTTAGCCAAATAGAACATGAAGAGATATTACAAACCTGGCTTATTTTCATCCTAAATGCAAACAATAATACCTTACAGAGACTGTTAATGTGCTGTGTATGAGCATTATAAAATGTGTTTCAGAGCTTTAAATAAAGTTGCAGAGTTTAATGTATTAGTTCCGTCCTAACAACAATGTAAACAGATTTAAAAATCTAATGGTGTAAGAACGCAATTTACTACAAAGCATTCTTCTGGCTGATATAAAGTTCATCACAACAATTTGTTTCAGCTATATATAACTTATGGCATCACATAGAGAAATAATTAGGGACACAAATGGCCAGATTCCAAAAGAGTTGCTTTCAATGTAAGTTTGTCCAGATTCCAAAAGATCTCTTCTCAGTTTAAGTGACTTACTTTGGTGTACTAGAGGAACCAGATTTCAAAACACCTGCTCTTTTGGAATCAGGGCCAAAGTGTTAGCATACATGTTCTCCTGCATGCAGTTTGTAGTTAAATTCCGTCTCCAATGCCTTGTCTAATTATGTGATAATCCTGTCCTTGTTACAGCATATAATTGTCGGATACATATGAATCGCTTTAACTTGAAATCATGTATCTGAATAAATGAATGAATGAATGAATGAATGAATGAATGGATAACGTCATTGTGGCAGATCATTTGGTAGCAGTGAGGTACTTATTTCTGACAAAGATGTAGTTTTATTTCTGTTTTATTCAGGGTTTCACAAAACATGCTAGTACTATCACTGCTTGAGCTGACGCTTATTTATTTTTTTATAAATATCATAACTAAATGCCACAAGGATGGTGCCATGGTGCAGCAGTTGCGTTGTCGCCTCACAGCAAGAGGTTCTCCAGTTCGATTCTTGGCTGGGGTACCTTCTGTGTGGAGTCTGCATGTCCTCCCTGCATTTGTGTGGGTTTCCTCTGGGTGCTCTGGTTTCCTCCCATGTTACAAAGACATGCGTCTGGAGTGTTTCTCCCGGAGCCTGTTCTGAAAATTGGCTTTGTTCCAAGTCGGACTTTCCCGATTAACAAATCTTAAATAAATAAATCAAATAAAGAGGTTTCAATTTTAGACATTTATCAGGCAGATTGTAAAGGTATGGCTTGTCATATATGTCTGTTCAATGTCTCTATGTCTATAATCTGTACAATTTGTCTGTATGTTGTTCACTATGCAGATACACATTCAAAGTACAGAATAAATAAAAAGTTTTTGATCCTTACTGTTACTTGCATGTTTGGAGAGACAGATCAGGATTTTCATCCATATGACATTAATTAATAAAATAAAACACTTTACATGCTCAGATAATCAAACAAACTTTATAAACTGACATGTATAGCTACTGCTGCCTTTCTAAAGTGTATGCCAATATAACCTATTTCTAAAACTGTAACACTCTTTTATCTCCGTCACTATTTGCCATCTATTCTTCTGAGAATACCTCTTGTTGCAATTGACTGCTTTTACCACAACTCACACCTTACTTATCCCATCAGTAATTTCCTATCCGTCCTCAATTAACCCACATCCTATCATGTTTACCATACTTCAGCTTCTGTCTGTCTCATTCCTTCTTCACCATCACTGACCTCAGTCAGTACATCTTAATCAATGAATATACTGTCTCAGAAGGACGACATGACTTTGGTTATCTTTAAGCCTGTTTTGGGTAGTGATCAGAATATTATACAGGTATAACATGTGGGTTGAAAATGTGTTTGTTGTTTATTTGTTGGTGTGTTCCTTTGCCACACCTGGGCTGAGCCTGTGATTGGTCCATATGGATCAGTGCTCTGTTTATCCAATAGAAGGATTAATTAAATATCCATACAATTTCAAAGTTTGAGGAAAAGTAGCAGTTGTTTCGTGAAGCATGTATCAATAATGAATGTGACCTTTTGAAGCACAGCTATTTATAAGGTTTGAAATAAGGCATATTCTGATTAAGAGTGAGAAGAACTTTTCAGGCAACTGTTAATGAAAAATGTTTGTGCGTGCATCTGTGTGTGTGTTTGTAAGTCTGTGAGGGTTCTACTAAGAAAAGCCAAATTCCTGAAAGCTGATGCTACTAAAGAATGAAAAAATGCCCAAAACTACAGAGTGAAAACAATTATCACTTTTATTGCAGGAGGCAATCCCCCTATACCCCCAGAACTTATATATATCAACACCACGGTTGCACCAACTCAAAGAAGGGAGAAATCTCCCCTAAAATTAAATCATTGCAGGCACATGATTAGAAACAGCGCAAGCAATGATTCCCATGGGAAACAAGGTTTGGCATTATGCTGCATATTTTTCTTTTCTTCGTGCTATTGACGCTTGAAAATTTTCACCCCAAGCATGTATAGGGGCGAAAACTGTGAGTGTGTACTAGTTTCTACTTTTGTGTAGCACTGCTACAACTGAAACATGAAACAAAACTACCTGCATTAAATAATAATTTTATTGATATTTGCTTGTTATTAATATTATAATCAGAAAGATTAATAGCTCCACCTAAAACAATTCCTACACTACACCAAAGGGCTCCCTGTCTCGAGAGAACTTCTTAAGTGAATCAAGCCCACCAGAGTTTTCACCGCCATTTCACTTTAAACAAATTAATGTCAAAGAGATTGAACAGGCAGTTAACAAGATCCCAGACAGCGACCCACTGGCTGTGATAAACTTCACTCATGGTTTATTAAAGCCTGCTCTGAATACATATGCCACCCACTAAAACGTATCTTTAACCTCTGACTATGTAAACATAGTTTTCCACAAACCTAGAAAATGACCTTAGTTAAACCATTTCTCAGAACAAACAACCCACTTCTTTCTCTGGCTTTCGACTCTTCTCTGTACTTCCCATACTAAAATCATTAAGTAACTATCTTATAACCAAGTGTCAAAATGCTTCCCTGAGCAACATCTTCACTGCTATAACCAACATGGTATCTGGGCAAATTATAGCACTATGGCAGCCATCTGGGCCTTCACTGGTAAAATACTTATGAATACTGATAAATGTCACTTAACTGGGGCACAATTGACCACCCCCTCCTCAGTAAGTCTCTACTTAACCACAGATTCAGCAAAAACTGCTAGACAGGGGTCCAGGGAAGTAAATATTGTGGGAAGAAATAACCAGGGAATTGTTATGGCTAGGCTTGTATAGGCCATAGGGCCGATAGCCTAGTACCAACCTATGAACCTATAAAATAATACCAAATGGTTCACCAACTTTCTTTCTGGCTTTATTTTGAAAGTGAAATTAGGATCCATTCACTTAGCAGTCCACCCACTCAGCCAAAGGTGTCTCCTAAAGTTCAGTCCTTTCTCCCCTGCTATTTTATATATACATTAATAAATTGTACACAACCCACCCAAAAATGATCAATGCTTACATATACTGATGACATGGTCATCTACAGATCAGACTTCTTGGCGAAATATTACATCACTGCTCCAACAACTCAACTTCCAAATTAAAAATCAATATGCCTAGGAAAAAAAAAAACATGTAGTAACCACAACTTCTCACCCTAAGCTCCAAAGTATGGCAGTCCTTACCCTCCATGATAAGAGACTCCTACAAACTCTAGAAATTCCCTTAAAGCTCACCTGGCAATAAAACCTAATTCTACTGTTTCCCTAATGCCAATATAATCTATTTCTAAATGTGTAACACTCTTTTATCTCTGTCTCTCACTATTTGCCATCTATTCTTCTGAGAATACCTCTTGCTGTTTGTTATTTATTTGTTGGTGTGTGCCTTAACTACACCTGGGCTGAGCCTGTGATTGGTCCATATGGATCAGTCCTCTACCCCAATTAACCAGATAAAAGAAGAAATAAATAAATAAAAATATAGGCTTTATGGTGGCTTACTAGTAACAGTTCATCCTTAAAACCTCAAGACATAGGGTAAATCCTGACTTTTATGTCACTGTCTGTGGACACTATAATATGTTTTTCACATGTCTGTGTGACTTTGCGGTTAGTGTTGCCTCCTCACAGCAAGAGGTTCTCCGGTTCGATCCTCAGCTGGGGTGCCTTCTGTGCAGAGTCTGCATGTCCTCCCTGTGGTCACGTGGGTTTCCTCTGGGTGCTCCGGTTTCCTCCCACATCCCAAAGACATGCTGTAGGTGGATTGGATACTCTAAATTGGCCCTAGGCATGAGTGTGTGCATGTGTGTGCCTTCTGTGGCAACTCGACTCTGTAAAACTCCACTGCCAATCATGAGCAGACAGGTGATCCGCTGTGGCGACCCTTAACCAGGAAAAGACGAAAGAAGAAGAAGTGTGACTTTCTTCTAAGTACGTCAGTTTTCCCCCTCTTATCAGATGTTGCTTGATTATCTGCTCCAACATGTTCGTAAATATTGTACTCACTTTTGCTCCTGCAGCCAAGGCTGTAGCTAAAAAGAATCTGAAGACCAGTTTGTAAAGCATAAGTGACTACATTATTTATTCATGTATTTATTTATTTATTTGTTTTTGGTTTGTGTTTTTCATTTGTTGACTGAGGAAACCTGACTTGGTGTAGAACCTCTTTTCAGCTGAGGCCTTGGGAGAAAAGCTCCATTGGTACAATACAACACAGGATGCAATGTGAATTAACACTGGTAAATTAAAGAGTAATGTCATCTTTGACAGTGCAGTATAAGAAAATGATGCACAGTAGCATATTGCATTGGTTCGCATTACACAAAAATCAAGTTGACTAAAAGTATACATTCATACTGGTATAATACATTGACACTGGTACAATCACAATATGTTGAATGGAATATATTATATACAAAATATGTAGTGGAACAGCTGCTGCCACAGAAATGCATGAGTAGGAATTAGACAAGATATTCAGGTTACATTCAGGTAATGTACCTTTTGGCGGTAGAATAGTAAGTCTAAGGAATAATATTGTTAGTTGTGGACAGTAGTGTCAAGAAGTGTTAGTGTAAGAGTCAGAAGTATAGCAGTAGTTTTAAACTATTAACGTTTTATTTACAATTAAGTCTTCACTGTTTTACTAAGGCCCAATTTGTTTGTGCGGTAGTAGAGGGAGAAAGAGGTGGTAAGGGAGAGGGCTGTTTATACAACTTAGCCTGGTTAGGTAAGAGCAAAGCAAGGAGTCCTTGAGATGGTCTTTTAGTTGATCTTTGAAATCAGATGGGTTATTATTGAGTATTACTAATAAAGGTAGTGAGTTCAATAGTTTGGGAATATGAATGGAATAAAGTGCTTCTCCTGCTGTGTTATTGGCTTTGTCAGTGGATACTAAAGCTTTGTTTGTTGAGCATAAGCTTCTAGGAGGGAGCTAGGTTTGGAAGTTACTTTTTAGGGGGGATACCTGTTAGGTTTATGTACAAGGTTGTGGGTTACAAGTAGTTGTGAGTAGCTGAGGTGATGAGATAGTACTATAATAGTTTTCTACATGGTAATAATCTTAGTAACATTTTGCAATAGTCTCATCCTCCATTCTCACTGCATAAATGCATTAAGCAATAACTTTCAACTCTTTGCTGAAACATAGAATTTCATTCAGCACTTGGAAAATTATCTTACTTAATCCAGAAATTATTTTTAACTTGTGAATGCTGGAACACTAATTGGACACTGCAAACAAATACCACTGCTGACCAGAATAACTAATAGGACTGAACCATATAGTTTCATCTTTGTATTTGCAACTTTCAGTAAAGTTCAAGACTTCATCACCAGTTAAAATGGATGCCTTTTTTTTAAATTAGTCACTCTGTGATACAGTTTCTTTAAGAAGTATTGGTACCATTTTTGATATTGTATTAAATATGATTTTATATGTCAAGTGGCATGCCAAGAAAACATAATTTTAGGCAACTTCCCAATTATAATACATTATAAATTGTAGAAAGCATGCAGCTACTCTGAAAATGTATGGTAACAATATGCAAAGGTTTTCAATGTACAGTCCTAACAAGATGTAACAAAGGCTCATATGAGGTTTGCATTTAATATCTTAGGACTAATTTTTAGTACAACCTAGATGACTTTTAACAGACTATGCTGTACTATGATTACAAACTATAATTAAGAATGCAACAGAACATTTGACAAAGGTCTGAGAAAGGGCAACTCTCAGGTTTCAGAAGTGCAATAAAATAAATATAGTAATGAAATTTAAAGTAACTATATTGAATGTTGCCAGTGATTTCAGCCTGTACTTCTGTAAGTGTATTAATTTAATTTGTGCCAATCACAAATATTAAAAATCCTCATTCATTTAGTTATTCCTTCATTCATTTATTCTTGTTACAGCATTCAGTCTAATTTAGGATCATGGGGAGAGGAACCCTGTCCTGGTATTCAATGGACGTCTGGCATAGGAACACACTTTGAATAAGGCAACATCCATTGCAGATAACTTTTCCTTATTAATATTATTTTCAATGGTAAAGACAAGTCATCTATGTTTTCCTAAATGTCATTTTACATTCTGTATCCTTCAAACCTGTAATTTGACCTGAAAATTAAAATAAAAACGATGACTGGGAAATAATACATGGCTTGAATGATTGTAGGAAAATGCAGAACAATTCTATTGCTATAGACTTTCACAAATATCGTACAGTCTCATAACTTAACTGATATATAACACATTTTCAGGAAAGCTCTCTGATGACGTCTCATAAATGAAGAGTGAGAAAATGACCACAAGCTGTCTAAATGCTTGTTTTGTGTAATTCGTGTAAAAATCATATTGTGATAAATGTTAATGATGGTATTGTAGCTGCTAACTTCATATTATTGGAAAGTATGTGGTAAACTTTGGAAAAATACATTAAAAGTCGTGATGTCAAGTGACATGTACATTCTTGACTCCACCTTTTTTGAGGATTTGGAAATTAAAAGGCACAGTTTAGGCACAGATATGGCAAAATATCTCTTCTAGGTGCACACAGAGTGCATGAACATTGTTAAAAGTTATGGTAAGTGACAAAGTAAGTGAGGGGGCTTAGCAATTCTGCAAAACACTGCAAAAATAACCAAGTAGAGGTCTATTGCCTGAGCAGTGTGGTCTTCCCAGATCAAATGAAGTGAAACAGCACAATTTGTATCCACTTTGAGACCAAGCATATCTTATCACCTGTCAAAGCACAAAATACTGTGCATTGCACACTGACTGAATTATATGAAGCATAAGGCCTTTGATTCTGCATTAATATTTTACATCTCTGCAAGTTTCACAGGTTTTATTCACTACTGCACCTTTCCTGAGTCTAGTCAGATTACTTTGTCAAACTCCCCGTCCTCTCCTTCCCCCTTTTCTCTTTCTGTTTCTTCAAATTTGACTCACAAAATAAAATCACACGTGCAAAGTGTAGTGTAAACATACAATGCTGATAAGCACCATGTAAGACATAATTCTAGCATTAGACATCCTGCTTTCTTTATCTTTTCCTGCATTCCACAGACTAAAATACAGAAACTAGTTCAGCTATGAACTCAAATTATAATCTGCAGGCAATATTTTGAGCACCAGCAATAAATAAATAAAAATGGGCTATCTTGCAACCAAATACACTACTTCATCATCCTCATTTCTTGAACTTCTGTTGTATTTTTCAAATTTACATTTTGTCTGTCCAGCTGAAAAGTAAATGGCAGAATTTTCATTCACACATCCATGTTAACAGGTTATGAATTTCCACTGAATATAACAAATTGTGCATTTTCAGTTTAGTTCATAATTTTTCTTGTTTTTTTTTAAAAGGCACTTCCTTATACCTTTCATTCTTATGAGATAAGGTACAGGTCAAAGTCAGATGATGTTGCAATAGCAATGACATCTTCCAAAAAATATTAACTGGAAACTTTGCATTCATTCATTCTTGTTACTCACCCCCACCTCTCTGTCTCTGATTTGTACATTCCCTCACTGCCTTAAGACTGATTTGTGCTAGAGAAGAATCCAGAGGCATACAGAAAGCCAACAGCTCTTACGCATATCGGTTTTCCATCTTCTGTCAGTTTCACAGAACAGTCTTTGCCTAAATGTACACCCTGATCTGTGTACTCACAACACTGCATAGCGTATGTCCTTGTTTCCATGTCTTTGATATTTCCATGGCATACATAGCTACCCACCTTTTTCATCTTTGAGGGCGGTAGAGTATCATGGGGTTTCCTTGTTCAGCTGTTATGAAGACTAGTGATCGATAAACATTTCTGTACATGTTGCCATGACTGCAGAGTAGGGTATTTTTACATAATAGATAGATCACGGGATCAGTTCCTGCTGCACTTGCCGTTAGCTGAGGATTTGCTGCTTCATTTCAAAGGCGATGCTACAGTATAGTTCGTCACACATACATGCTTTGAACTGTATTCCTACCTCAGAGGCACATATGTGTCCAATAAAGTCATGGCCTTAAACTGAATGCAAATAAAATGTATTATCATCCCTTTCAGTAAGAGTGATGTTCCTATTAACTACCACATCAGTAACAACATCCTAAGTACGCACTCAGTGGTGAGAGACCTGGGCAGAGAGGTTGACAGCAACCTTACCTTTGATCACCGTGTCTCCACAGTGGTAAGAATGTGTTTGAGGTCATGTTGTTGGATCTGATGACCATATCACTGCGGGGGGGGGATACCAGGTACACTTTTTTTTTTATTTTCATTGTGGTTAATCCACATTTGTGCCCATATATAGTCCTGACACTACTCAGTATATTCCATGATTCATACATTTGTGAATTACGGAAGATAATGTAGCTCTTCATTTGCATACCTGCATCATACATACCTGGATTAATTCAGGTACACAGTAGTGTATGATATTACTTATGAGAGTTAGGGCTGTTATATTAATTGCACAGAGCTCTGTTATATAGTTTGGACTGCATACTTGCATTATACAGTTGCAGATGACGCTTATGAATCCATGTCAGGGTATGAATATTTTCATTAGTAACACTTTAGCTTTAACAATAAGGATGCTTGAATGACTAGGCATTCCACTTAGTAAGTATTACATTTTTAGGCATCATAAATCTTGGGGACTTAGGTAACTGACTGTTATCTCTGGTGTGCATACGGAAACCGGTTGATTGAGTACAACTAATGTCACTTCTGTTAATTAAACTGGAACAGCAGTATGTGACGCACAGAATGTTGTTTGAGGAATACAATTCTGGCACAAAGTGCTAAAGTGAGAAATTACTCAGCTCCTTTCTTCTGTTTCTGTGAATGCAGCTGTTGAATGAGTCAGAAAGACTATCATAGCCCGACTGTCTTTGGAGTGATATAGCTCAACGCCTCTTCATTACAGCTGTACGCAGGCTGACTGATGTCATACATCAGTTCTGTAGGAGCACTTCCATACTAGTACATGTGCTTGAGACTATGTACAAAACAAGCTAATATAGTCTGGTACTTGTTTTTTTTTTTTTTTTTAGTCTAGTGATAATTTCTTAATTAGGTAAATGAAGTGATCTATCTCTTTCCTTTTTCATTTATAACTCTGATTACAAAGAAAGGGAAAATGCCATGTAAATGGACAGTTTACAGTAGCCAGTTAGCTACAACATTTTGCTGGTATGAGAAGAAATTGCAGTATTAAAGACACTGGTAAAAATACAAATTCTGAACAGGCAGTGACCAGAGGTAAGCAACGAATCCTGAGGCTGATACAATGTACTGCTATAGGAGGTGATTATTGTTACTAACTGCTGCTTTTTGCTTTCTCTGCTCTTGAAGGCACATATAGGATACCCCTTAAGTGGTAGCACTGTATGTATGCCAATGCATAAGAGATGCAGTATGTTCAGTGATTCATACCATACTACAGTACACAGTGAAACAGAGTAGCTCTACAGCTGCTGTGTTTGGTACTTAGCAACGGAGACAGAAGGTAAGTAAATATGCAAAAAATACAAGGTTCTAATGCAGGACAGATGCAAGAAGGGAATCAGAAAAGAAGACATGATTAAGGAAAGTGCAGAAAGAAAAAAAGATGGGAGGAAAAGGGAAAAGAAAAAAGAAAGGAAGGAAAAAAGAAGGAATGAAAGAAAAGAAAGAAAGAAAAGATAAAAGCAGAAAGAAAGATAAGATAAAACAATAGAAGGAAGTGGAATTTCCAGAATGTCTAAAAAATAAGTGCGTGCACAACCTTATCGCTGTACATCCCTTTTCCGTCATATATGCATGCTTGACTACATGTCACAAATACCATGCTATAACATTCAGTATAATTTTATAGAAAACAATAGTACAGATTACATTAGCTGGCTGCTTGAACACATGAGGACACAGGTGCACAGTTGCCATGGCTGAGAAACCTTTCCAGAGAAAAGACAATAATGATAATAAAACTACCATTTGTGTGTAACTGTGCTGTCGTGCAATGTAATAACCACATGCAGACCCTCATCACTGGTTTGATAGAATGCAGGAACAATCTGAAGTGACTGTATTAAATCTGCCTACAGCAAAACATTGCCCTTGAAGAGCATGATGAACATGAACAGTTTTCCAATAAATCAGAGTAATTACATATATATTGCAATATTATATATTTCAAACTAAAATTTCTATAATAAGATGACAGTGCCTTCAGACAGGTATCTTCACTGGGACCCACTGCATGAGCTAACACATTTTAGCATATTTTCCATCCAGTTTCGTTCAGAAAAAAAAATGATATTGCATTATCCATCATAGTCAACACAAATGTTGACATCTGCTGTAGGCAATAAAAAATATAACTATTGATTTGATTCACAAAATACAATATGTTAGCCATTGATAATAACAAACACTGTTCAGAAGAATACACTAAACAAAATATGCATAATGCCTCCTCACAAACATTGTTTTTCACACCCAAATGATAGGCGTGAACACAAGTTTACCCAAGGATGTGACATTGTATGACATCACAAATTACAGGTAGCAGAATGCAGTATATACCACAGTGCATGCCCTGTTTTATGTCTTTGACTTTCTAGAGAAGAAATTGTCTTAGCCTAGCTGAGCATGATACTTATCTGGGGATGCACAACACCATAGCTGATGGTAATATACAAAATATATGTCCTTTAATATGCAGTTTGCCACAAATCTGATCTGACAGACTAAAGTAATGGATACACAAAACAAATAATATTAGACTCAGCCAAACAGCAGATAAAACCAGATTGCTGGTTTACAGATTGTTCAAGGATAGAGAAGGGAAAACAGCTGGATTATGTAGTAACAACTGATTCCCTGTCTTCACATTTCTGCAGTCTCAGAGTTTGCATATATAGTAGCAGAGTGGGCAGCACAGTCCCCTACATGGGCTTTACAAGCAGCTTGTTTCCCTGCAAAAGCACTTGATAAACTATGATTTTTGATTTACTGTATCAAGCAATCTGCACGGTTACTAGATTAGTGTAGAATTCTGTGTGAAGGGTTATTACCTGTTGATATAATCCCCAGGCATTTCAATATGTTTAATCTTTTGATGGTTGGGCTATGCTATTCTATGCTATTTGAGCATTGGTTGCATTGAATGTAATTTGATTCTTTTATCCACCCATAGCGGGAACTATGATTTACAGAAGAACTTTAGAGGAAAAAGGCAAAGCCTTCAACATAAAAAGCATTCTGTGAAGAAAACATTCTAAGAAACACAAAGTATAGATCTAAGATATGACAAGGACAATCTGAAAGGTATTCAAAATGTAGGAGTACATCACAAGCTACTGCATAAATACCTCTGTCTTCATCCAGGGTATGCAGGCATGCTTACAACCCATGGTGTAAGTGAATTATTCCTGTAAGGATTCCATTCTAGTTAGATGAACTAAAGTCTAACATGAAAATTAAGTTGGAAAGATGGTATGCACAGCAAAATGGAGATGCATATGCAAACCTATTATATAATGCAGCCATGAGGACCTCCAAAATGATAAAGCAAGAGATTGTGCAACAACAACCTGCAAAACAAAGATTTGGCTGTAAAACTATTGCTATGTTAGAGTATGGGCTGTAATCCATGTAAGAGCAGTACAAGTATCCAGCAGTTTTTATGAAACAGAAATAGCCATTTGTTTCATGCAATAAACTTAACCCTGGCTGTTGCTTCCAGCAGAAAGTTAAAAAGTATGCTTGTCAGCTGAAAAGGCAGCGATGCTTAGAAACTAAATTGCCCTAACTTGTGTGACAAATTCCAGGGTTGTAGCAAATCACAGAGGGCAGCAAGATAATTAATTAAGCAGCTCCTATCCCTTTAACTTATTTAACATCTTCTAGCAAATCTCAAAGGATAATGCATTATCTAAGGAGGTAATACCTGTCAGTAACTTACATCACTTATCCTAGGTGTAATAGGAAATCATGGAGGGCAGCAATATTATTACCTAGATGTACTTTTATTTAAAGTAAACATGAATAGTGTCTTTGATTGGCTACATCATACACGTGCACATAACACATGCACATAACACGTGCACATAACACATGCACATAAACACATCAGCATATAAAGGTGCAATATGTGAGAAGAAGTCTACAGTCTGCACCATCAGTAATCAGCTACAGAAGGGTGGAAAGGTAATGCGACAGAAGGTGGCATGGAGCACTGCAGGATAACCAAAGACAGATAATAGACATACAGCCTGTAATGGTTGGGGGTGTATGGTCTCATGATCTGTACAAGTGCTGCAAATAAATATATGTCATAACAGATAGTACAGTCCTTGGGTCTATACCACTGATACTAATAAACAGAGAGAGAAACAACACACAAGAGAAGTAAAATATAAATAAATATGCTTATAACTGAGTATAAATTAATAAATGAGGGATTTTGGTCTTAGTAGCACCTAGCAAAAAGTAAATACCGCTGCCTTGGGTTATAACCCATTTCCAGGTAGACCAATATCAGTCTTCACAATGAACATCCACATAGCAGAATTGTAAGGTCTGAATTCCCAGGGATTTCCTCATCTAGAGTTGCCACCTTTTCAAATGCCCAAAGTGGGACATTTTTGATACAAATGTCAGATTTAGCAGGGCGAAACATACCCATGGCCAGTACCAAGGACAGAACTTCACTTTTTTTGCCTAAATAAAAGTTTATTCTTGTAGCATTTTAGTTGCTTATTCTGTGTCTTATAACATTTCGGTGTTTTAGATACAGAATAACTGTTTTATGCAACTGTTACTTAAAATATAGCAAATAATTTAGTCCTAAAATCTCAGGACATTTGCCATTTTTTCAATTTTTTTGCAGGACACAACTGACCAAAGAGGGATTGTCCCTCACAAAGTGGGACAGGTGGTAGCCCTACCCTCCTCCCTTCCTCTATGCTCAGTGTTTTGTAATGTCATCTTAATACCATAAACTGTAATTTGACTAATCTGCCTCAGCCACCCATACATGCAGTAATTTCCTGGAGGGGTTAGTAAAACCTTTCAGTTCTAAAACCTTCTATTTCCATTTGCTTGGTAGTTACTACTACCAAATAGTTAACAGTTACCATTGACTGTGTCATTTTTGCAAATAAGTCAACTGTAAAAAACATAACTTGGAGTAGTTTTAGCTAAGCAGTCTTGGTCTTTCTTAGAGACAGATGTCAGCAGTCCTTAGAGCAGAATATTATGTCAATAACTAAATAAATAACCAGCTACATGCTTTGAAATTTAATAAATAAAATTATTTACTAAATACAATTCAGCAATACAGTTGCAGAATTAAATAGATAGATAGCTGAGTTGTCGCACAGAGATGCACACATCAAAGAGATAGATTGCATTAGAAGAACTGTAACTATATTAGCTGACTAGCTGTAGTACTACTCTCTAAATAAATTACTACAATCTAGCTCTAGCGCTCCCTTCTAAATAAAATAATTACTACAATCTGTCCAGCTGTAGCGCTACCCTCTAAATAAAATAATTGCTACAATCTATCTACATCAGCCTTTATAAAGCAAAATATAAACAGGCAATGCATAATGAAAAATATACTCAGTAATACAGAGGAACAGTCCTTGTGCAGAGAAAGCCAAGCAAAAACTGTTACATGTAATTATAAGATCCAGAATTTCTTGGACAATGGCATTTTACATGAACCCTAAATGGATGTCGAAAACTATGATATATGAAATTAGCATAATTATTTCAAAACCAATTTCTCATTTAGTGAGTTACAGTCCATGGTCCCTTTCTTGCCAATCACAATTTAAACCATAGGAGATATCTTTTATAAAAAGCCTAGGTAAAAGGAAATGATAGTTCAACCTGGCTAAATGTATGTGTGTGTGTGTGTGTGTGTGTGTGTGTGTGTGTGTGTGTGTGTGTGTGTGTGTGTGTGTGTGTGTGTCTGTGCGCGCGCGCATGCGTGTGTGCATGTGTGTGTGTGCATGTGTGTGCGTACGTGTGTGTGCGTGGATGTGGGTGGCTGTATGTGCGTGTGTGTGTGTGCGTGCGCGTGTGCCTATGCATGTGCGTGTGTAAGATTGACCTCCCTATTGAAAAAAGTCACATTTGCTTTTACATGTTCCTGCAGCTCTTTTTAACACTCTGGCTATACTTCTCACATAAAGAGTTATATTTTTTGTACATTTGTAGTTTCCAATTTGCTCAGAGTTACACCAAAATAATTGCATGTTAAGTACAGTCATTTTAATATAGGTCTTAACATCTTTGCTGCATCTCTAGAGAAAACAGCAGTTTTTATACTGCATTTCATGGTTTACCAATTTGCCGCATTTCTTACTAAAAACACGTTCAGTTTTTTTCTCTTACTTTCATTTTGATTTGGCTGGGATGATAACAAGCTCTAAGATGGTACACGCCTCTTTACTGCTATGCATGTTGCTCTGGAAATGAAATGCATAATTACTGTCTTTTTGAATTCATTCACAACTGAATAATGACCATTATAGCTTTTCACTTGGTTGAATACCACATTTCATGCATATTTTTGATTTACCCCATACACAACCTTGAATGAACCAGAAGGGTCATGGTAGAGAGTGCCAGTTGGTGTGGGTTATCCTGTTGAACTGAAGGCAGATCTGCTGGTGTTTCCAAAAAAGAAAGTTCAAGATTACGTCCAGCTAAATAATTAAGTAAATTCAAAAATACTTCTAGATAAATAATTAAGTACACTAAAAAATACTTCTACCTAAATAATTTAATAATTTTCTGCAGACCTATAAAGAAGTTAAAATAGAATGTATTCTTAACATGCCTGCAGAAAATCAGTACTTAAATATTTTAGGGTTGCTCGTAGCATTCTAACCGTAAATGCTGTTGTAGTGACAATAGTGAGATGTAGCATTTCTCAGACTCATACTACAAGGCCTTGAATTGTTGGAGACTGTGTTCCATGACATTATGAATGCAATATATATTTCCTCTGTGACATGGATAGATAGGTGCAGTAATGTAATAACATTTCTCTGTTGCTATAGAACTCTGCTGTATATGGCTGCTAGATGCTCTGTCATAATCCAGACAATATAATAAAACAAGACTTAACGCAATGCAATAGTCGCACTATTTCTGCCTTGCATATAGGATGGCATGTGTGATGCCCTAGGTGCATCATTTCATTATACACTGAAGCCACAGCTTTATGACTCATGATACTGCTTGATCATACTATAGTTATTTATTTACTTATACAATCATATAAATAAATAATAATAATAATATAAATATAAATAAATAAGTTCATACTATTCTTACAGCCGAGGAGACCACTGAGAAGCTGGGCTATATCACTTATTGTTAGTGGAGAATCAGTAGTGTCGTCCTAATGTTAAGTAGATTTCCCCATGTATCCTAAGTTAAAATTTGTGATCACCCATCCAGTCATCCAGACTGATTTTAAAAGTCATCAGGGAAGTAGAGTGGACTAAGGCGTTACTGTTCTCTTGACTTTGTCACAATCATAACTTCATAGCCTCATAGGCCCATAGGAAATACAAGGCAACCAAGTCACAGGACCATTTACATCTTGCCAACACCCTCCCAGTGCTGTACTTTTTGGTAAGGGAGGCAAGGAACGTCAGTCCCAGAGAAAAAGTTATGGATATCCATCCACTCATCCACATTTAATTTGGTGGAAGCTTATGTGTCACTTCGTCTGTTCTAGAGGTAGGTTAGGCACTGGGAAATAAATTTGTCTCTCCAGTGTGTTTTATTCCTGTGCTGGCTGACATTTACATCCTTACCTAATTCTGGCATTATTGGAGTATAGGACTTGAAGATAAAGAAGTGAAATTTGAGGTGTAGATCACCCTGCAAAAGTCCATAAGAAACTGAGCAAAGAAATAGTCCTTCAAGCATTTCTTGGTACCTGAGGAACTTTAGAATAAAAAATATTCTTGGTTAAGAACTATTAGGGTGTTTCCATTTGTTTAATATGTCTAGAAAGATATATGTCAAAGGGGACATCGTACTCAGTAATTGGACTAATTAGGGCTGCATACTAAAGGATACATTCTTTTGACTTGTATGACATGCCTTTAGATATTATTTTCACTAAACAGAAGGATTTTCTGACTGCTTTTACTGCAGGATGGTCAAAGAAAAGGGGATTATTGACTCAGTTTCCAAGATCCCTGACTTCATTATCATTTAAGAGTGGGGCATTGGTTATACTGTACATTGAAGAAGGCTGTTGCTTGACACATGTGACAATGCTATACTTCTTTGCACTTAGGTTTAGACCTTTTTCTGTACACTACTTGTTTACATGGATTAGTTTGTGCTCAAACCAATGGCTACCAAGAGAGATTTGATATTAATGCACATTTTACAGATATCTGCAAACATAGTTACCAAAGGTCCTGATTCATAGCATGGAGAGCAGTAAAGCAGATGCTGAAAAGGTGGGCTCTCAGTACTGAGCTCTGAGGCATACCACTAGTTACACTCTTATACTCATATTTTCCAAAGGCACACCTGCTACATTAATTATGTGGGTTCTATCTTTCAGACATTTGGTAACCTCCTCACCATGTATGCATCCATTTTTATTGAGCTTTGCCTATGAACAATACCAACATGGATGATAGTGACAAATGCTCTGGGTAGGTCCAGATAAGCAGTTTGAATGGAACAATTGCTCTCTATAGCTGGGGTGACCATCTCCACGTAGTTAAATAAACTGAGTAGGCAGAATCTCCCTTTGGCAAATCCAAACTAATTTAAATTTAGCCTGATAAGATTATTGCTATATTTATGAGGTTAGATATGATGAGTTCCATGGCTTTGAAATTTGACCAGTTAGGCTAATGGGTCATAGTTTCATGGGTCAGTGGTAGGAGTATCACCATTGTAGTATGTCGTACTTTGGGGACAAATTCTGTAACTAAATTCAGGTTAAACAATCTATGGAAGGATTCCACAAGAGTATGTTTGGTGCTATTTTTCAGCATCCAGGTAAATTATCAGGCCCCAAGGAAGTACTGTTTTTGGTCTTGGAGAGCACTTTCAGTGCATGTTCCTTTGTGATATTTGGAAGTGCAAGGGATTTAGGAATTTGTAAACTCAAGATAGTTGTTTCAGGTGTACAGTTTGCACCAAATTTGTCTGCTAGTATATTTTTTATTTAATACTGGATCTGATTGGGTAGTACCATTTTGAATAAGTTCAAAACACTGTGAGTGCTATGTCTTCCTTTCATATTTTAACTAAAGCAGGATCTATAATTATCTTTAGAAGTTAATTTAAGTTTATAATTTGCCTTAACAGCCATGATAGTAGCTTTTAGCTCCTTACTGATGTTCTTGAGGCTGAAGGTGACAGGTAGAACACACATTCTTCTATTGTGCCCCTGTGACGATTCATTCCCAAACACTGTCTGGTATGCATATCAGTGTATCACTGATTGCGTTAATCAAACATATTGGCCACCATATGTTTGGGGTGCAGCCTGAATCAATGGATTGATTTGGATCTTACAGTGTTACGGAGGTAAGCATTGCTGCCTCACAGCACTTAGTTTTTCAGTTTGATTTTCTGCTGGAATACCTGTGTGTGTGTGTGTGTGTGTGTGTGTGTGTGTGTGTGTGTGTGTGTGTGTGTGTGTGTGTGTGTGTGTGTGTGTGTGTGTGTGTGTGTGTGTGTGTGTGTGTGTGGAGTCTGGATACCCTTCATGGTCCCTGAGTGTTTGCAGGGTGCTCTAGTGTCCGTCTATACCCAGTGCCACAAATATGTACAGTGGGTAAATTAGCCATCCTCCAAGTTGCCATAGGTGTGCATGCCATTTGTGAATAAATGCACATGTTCTGTGATAGACTGGCATCCTATTCGGGATTAGTTTCTTTATCTTGTACCGACAGTATGCCAGGATAGACTGTTACTGTTATGACTATAAAATAGATACAGCAGATATCATAGGTTCTTTGCGCCATTTTAAACCTAATCTATTTTCCTTCCAAAGGTGAGAATCAAATACTGTAGCTTATGTTTATGCGGTAAACATCTTAACCATTATACCAACCCCAACTCCTCATAATAATTTAGGGGATTTAAAGCCACAGACAATCAACCTCCCTTTACTCAACAAGTTGAGCTAATGGACATCACATTAAAAAATGAAAAAAAAAATTAATGATTCATTGATTAACATTTTGCTTCCTTTGTTGACTATCTGAGCTAAGCCTACTTTTAGAGGAGGCCTATAAAGGAAACCTCCACAAATAGCCAAGGTGAATTGATGTGTACAATTTGTAAGCACCCCCCCCCCCCCAGGCACACTAACATGACTTCTGCACTAAAAACAGACATGTCTGAGCACTAATCAACAGCAACAATGGGCATGAAATGGCTTAATTTCCGCTCCTGTTTCTGCCTGCTATCTGCTGAAGTACACAAAGTATTTTGAATTAAGCTGCCTCCCTTACCAGGGAATAAATAAGATGTCAGCCACTCCTCCACTGTTTTACCAGATTTCAAAGCCAGAAAAACACATAATTTATTTTTTAATCTTACTTTTGATTTATTTGTAGTACACAGAGAAGATAAATCTCCATGCACAACAAAGAATTATGAGGGGTCAGGAGATCATAACCATGTATTATCTGTCCTTGACATGGATACTAAGTTCAAGAGGTGAATTTCTTGGCATCCATGTTTTGAACACATAATAAAGTGGTTAAGATTGCCAACCCACTAAGTTATAGGCAGTTGAGATTAATGCAATGTGATATTCTTTCTTTTTTTAGCACTGAATATTTGACAGTTTGCATGTGATGTGATGTTTTGAATCTCACTGTTAATTAGTACATGGGTTTAGCTTAGCGTTGCCACCCCTCTGTTTTTTTTCTGGAGTGCCCGGAAATCAGTAGGGCACTCCGGTTCTCCGGTTCTTGTAATCGGAGTCCGGAAATAGCGTCAGGCTCGTCAGCGCGTATTAAAAAAAACCCATTCCCGTGACCCGTCTTGGACTCTCGTTGATTGGCTGCTTGCTGCAGACGAGGCTCGTGCAGCAAGCAGCCAATCAACACGTAGAGTTAGTAGTAAAAGCCCTGCAAAGCCCGCGAAAATTTAAGAATATAAAGCGGTGCTTCAGCATTACCTTTTACTTTTGTAGTACAAAGGGTGCTGCTTAAGATCTGAAATTCTTGCTTGGAGCCTTGGACATCGTCTTCAGTGGATTGCCTGCCCTGCCTGGAAGCCCTGCCTGCTTGGAAGCCCTGCCTGCTTGGAAGCCCTGCCTGGAAGCCCTGCCTGGAAGCCCTGCCTGCTTGGAAGCCCTGCCTGGAAGCCCTGCCTGCCTGGAAGCCCTGCCTGCTGCCTGGAAGCGCTGCCTGGAAGGATTGCCTTAGCCCTGCTGCTTGCCTTGCTTGCTGGAGGAGAAGTGCTGTGGACTGGGTGGTGGTGTGTTCCCCTGCTTGCTGGCCCTTTAGCTGCCTGATCTGTTCTGCTGCTGAGAGCTTGTTTTAGTAGCCCTGCTGCTGATTTTTTTGGAGGTAAGTGGATTTTTTTTTAATGGATTCTTTGGAATTAAGGTAGATTTTCAAAGATTAGTGTGACAAGGGGAATGAAATATTGCCAGCACAACTACTAGTGAATTTTTTAAATATTAAATTTATATTAATTCACTAGCTGTGCTGGCACTATCTCATTCATTGATGGTGACAAGATGTGTGTAACTATCTAGATGTTCAACATGTGGTGATTAACTAGAACAGTTTCTAATCTGGTTTTGGACTTGGTTGCAGTGAATGTATAATGACTTCATGATTTGTATAAGATGCTTGGACTGTAGATCTGTCTTTCTAGTCTGTCATCACCGTGATGTTTACCTTGACCTGTGTTTCTTCCTAGGGTGTCTTTCTAGGGTGTACAGTCTTCGTAGTATAGTGAGGCTTAAATGTAGCTTTTTTGTCTAGTTTGTCATCACAACTGTTTACCTTTTATCTGTGTTTTCTAGGGTATACCGTCTATACCAAAGCTTAGCTCATTTGATGTTACAGTGAATATATGATTACATGATTTGTATAAGATGCTTGGACTGTAGATCTGTCTTTCTAGTCTGTCATCACTGTGATTATGCTGAAGGGTGGAGTAAAGGGGTGTGGCTATTAAAAGGAATGGGTGTGGCATGATTGTGCATGGGGCAGGGCTTGTTTGTCAGGAAATGGCACAGTAGAAAGGTGGCAATCCTAGTTTAGCTATTATTGGTGTAGAGATTTTATTGGCTGAATAAGTCACATGAGTGTTTTAAATGTTGTATTTAAATAGTATTGTGTTATGTATAGTCTATTCTGATGAAGTCAAGTGTTATATGCTTTGATGAAAGCACTTAATAAATTGTATTTGGATTTTTGGTGTACTGTGGAGACTGTGCTTCTTGGCTTGGAAGTTTGTGACATTTGTGGTTCCTGGATCTTTGTTTGTCACTGTTAATTAGTATTGATGGTTGTTTATTCTAGACCCTTGTTATACATAACTAATTCTGAGGTTCATGTATCTTGGTGGATTTCCTTCACTATCAGACTGAGCGATACACAGGGTTCGTATGCATCAGAATTAGTGGTACAAAGTGCAGTACCGTAAATGTGTGCTTTCACTGTATTACTTAAATGTCACAGTTAAATGCACTTAACAATGTTGAGCATCTCTGCTGTAAAAGTAGGTCATGCTGCTATCAGACAGGGCTCAGATGTACATTAATGAATGTATGTTTAAACGTTTAAACCATATCATACTATTCTGCCATTAACAGTAGCCCTGCTGGAATGCTTTAAGAATGAGAACCACCAGTAGTTTCATTTCAATAGACTTATGGAGGATGAAAACTCTGTTTCTGTTTTACTAAAATCATAGGATTGTTAAGCTCCTTCAGCTGAAAAGCTCTATGTAAGAAATGATTATGGGCTCCGATGGCCTGATGGCACAGAGATAGAATATCCATCTGTGCCTCTGGTAGCCTGAGTTGGGAAATGAACTCATTCCATCAGTAGAGTCAGGCCAGGAGAATGGGATGAAATAGTCAGTAGCCTCCTGTATAGGGGAACATGGCACCTGCACAAGCCCTGGTGGAAACCAGAAGCATAACAGACAGTTAATCTAATAGAAAAGTCTGGCACAAAATTCATATCACATTGCACATGCTGCTTCAGCAGCTAAGGACCTTGGATGAAAACCACACAAATGAAGGCTGTTGGTGGAGTGGTCCTCAGGTCTCTATGGAATTTCTTACTCCTCCACCACTACTTGTCAGTAATGTGAGGTTAACTCCCCAAGGAGTCAGGAGGCCCACCCAGTGAAAGCTTACATCTAGGAAGTCGGCTCAAAAAGTAGCAATAAGGGACTTGAGGTTAGCAGGACATGTAGCAAAAGAGAATAGCCAGAAGACAAGTGGATTTTAGTTGGGGGGGAGGTTAAACAAAGAAACGCTGATGAATGCTTTTTCATTTGGGAAGCTCTGACAACATACAAGATAAAAATATGCAGAATTCTTGATGCATCTCATAGCTATACTTGGCATTTTATTACGTCACTGAGAACTGACCTGACTTCCTTAGAAGCCATTTCTATACTGCCACTGTGTTCTCTGCCTTTTAGCACATTTAACTTCACTTACTACTTCTGTCAATGTAATACAATGAGATTTGGCTTGTAAAGGGAACACAGTCACACAGTAAGGCTATTGTCTAGACTACAGGTTTATACAAGCATATAATTTTCATTTTTATGCTTACTGAGCAGTAGTCAATGTTCAGTTAAATATATATATATATATATATATATATATATATATATATATATATATATATCAGTTTTGCAATAAAATATGAGCCACTGAGGACAATTCCTGATGATTTCCAATGAGTAATGCAGGTCACAATTTCAAGTTCTCCGCAGATATGCTAGTCTAATCTACAAGGCCAACGATACATAAAAAAAGAAAACTAACTGGATTATTAAGACATTTGTAATCACAGTGTGTGTCATTAATGTAATCTTAGAATTGCCTGCAGCTAATAATGATAATTGTTAGCTGCAGAGGTTTTTCTGTCTTGGCTAGTTAAAATTTCAGACAGCTACATACATGCATTTCTACAACAAGATGCAGACCCCATTTTAACTGATCATAGGTTCAGTGGAGGTTACTAAACTAGCGGCCCTAGAGCCTTTACAAGCCTAGCCATGTTAATCTCAAGTATCCCCATTTGTTCTTTTTTGGGTAGTGGGTCTGTGATCAACACCAGCTACCCCTGTCCATGATGGCCATGGGTGCCATGCAGGGGTGAATTTGAGGTCTCCCATCCAGTTATCTAGGCAGCATTTCAATAGGGTCAGTGTCAAACTCTGTTTTACATGTATAGGGAGTCTATTACAGGGAAGCAGCAGTCTCTGGGATACATATCTGCCTCTCCAGCATTATTTGTTAATGTCACCAGCTAGGTTGAAATCCCTAGAGTGAGTGACTCTTGAGCCATTTGACTTGTGGATGTGCAGTATTTCCATTAGGGCAGGGTTGGAGACTGCCGTATAGGCCAGGCACATGTCACCTCTCAGCAGCCCATAAAATTATGGGTAAAGTGACAGGGCTTTCAGCCTGTCCACATAGATCATAGTTTGGAGTCCCTGTATTTTATTAGTGAGAAACCTCTGAGTTCTGTCCAGCTGCTGCAGGTGTCTGGTGAGGTACATGCAAAAGGATGCATTATACTCAATTAATGGTCTGATGAGGGTCGAGTACAGTGGCATTATAACATCCCTTGACCTGGATGCTATGCCCTTGCTTATGAGGTACAGATCCTGCCATCACAGTTTACAGGTTAAGCATTTAAATCTTTTACTTCAAGAGGAAGAAATAAATAAGTACATACACAGCTGCACAGAATTAATGTCAAGTTAGACAAATCAAACCTTTTGAAAAGAGGCCAATTCTCCTATAACTTGCAGACCTCAACTGATATATATTTGACAGGAAGTTGACTGCAGCCTTCTTTTACTCAATGTGTTACACCATGCAAGTCAGACCTCATAACACCCCTGGGTGGGCATTATTTACACCGTATCACACACCCTGTTGGGCATTATTGCTTGCATGGCACTCACATTGATCTTAAATTTAAGTATGATTGTCAAATGACACATGATCAAAAAAGTGAATAAACAAATGGATAAATGTATCTGCATTGATGCTGGTCTGCACTTCTTCAGTTTAGTCATCTACAAATATTTGTATGTGTTTCTAGTAAAAGAGAAGGCAAGTTCAATGCAAGGGAGTTGAGAAAAGATTATACAGATCTAGGTTTTAAGACTGCGTAGCTCATTTGCATACCATATACCCAAGTGTTTACAATTGTTATCTAGTCTTTGCCTGCTTCCTGGTCAAATTTCAAACACACTCACACAAATTCAGAAATAGCCTACTGCTAAGGCATTGTTAAAATCAAAGCAGTGAAAGGAAGCTGACGTTGGATGCTTAGGCTCAACTTGTCTATTCTAGGAAGAAAAAATAAGTAGGCTTATTGTTCAGATTCACATGCATTAATAAGTGATTTATGTTTTCAGATAGGATTGCCATAATAAATTTTGCTGATATGAATTTTTCTGGAAACTGTACTTGAGTAACAAAAATCTGAATGACTCTGTTTGACAAACTAAAACCTAACTGCGTAACTTTTACTTTAAGTGGAGTATGAACTACTTTAAAAGCAGGAACAGAGGAAATGATTGAGTGTTAACAATGAGTCCAGCCCTTCCTCCTTGCTAATCTGAATTTAGACTCTGTGAGCCTTTGTCCTGTAACAAAGAGAACAAACATCTTTGGCATACATTAGATTATAACAATGGCAACTACTATTTCTGATTTAGTAATTACCTATTGTCCTGTGGCAGCTGTCAATTAATGGCGTAGTATGTGACCTTTAAGGCTACTGCTTAAGTAATAACCTGATTGGGATTCTATGGGAGCCTTATTTTGTTGTAGTGAGTAACGTTTGAGTTTACTTGTGATTAGTGGCTAATGCATTACTCACAAAATCGGTGTATTTTCTTATAGTGATTATTTTACGGCAAACTATCACTAGCGAATTTCAGATGTGAGGAGATTACAAAAACTAAGTCATATTGGTTGTCCCATGCTGCCACATCAAAAGGTTTCAATGTGGATAATCCTATAACTACATAAGAATGTGGTTTAGATGGTGAATTTTTTTCTCATTTACATTTCCCAGAGCACGATTTATAAATAGGTATGCATATGGATAGATATATGTGTTTGTGTATGCGTGTAAGTGTACGCGTCTGTGTGTGTGTGTGTGTGTGTGTGTGTGTGTGTGTGTGTTTATAAGTGTGTTTTATATATATTATGCATATTCTAATATATGTGTATATAGTTGCAATCCATTTTCTGAAACATGAATCTGTCCCCTGAGATGAAAAGGCCGACAACCCATAACAGCAACATTCCAGAACACCGACCTTCCACTCCTTTTAAGTAACCACTTGGCCACACTGTTGAACCTTGCCGCTTAACCCCGATGTGGTGCAATCTCAGAGTTGGTATATTTAGTTAGGGGGGTGTGGGGGTGAAGCCCCCCCCCACCTGGGTGGGTTTAATTTGCTTCAGTTTTAATTTATTTTTCAGGTTGGCCAAGCGGTTACTTACCTGGAGTGGAAAGTCAGTGTTCCGGGATATCAGTGATATGGGGTTGTTGGCGGTTTTGTCTCAACATTTTGAAAGTCGGGTAAGTGGGATTTCGGTGCTGTATAGTAGACCCATATATCAAATCATTTTGCACCATTTCTAGTCTGTCCTCCTGCTGAGTAGTAGACTCAGGATACATTTGGTTACTACTCAGGTGGAGGACAGACTAGACATCATGTGGGAAATGTGGTGAGGGAGAGGCTTCAGAAAAC
The DNA here is from genome assembly GCF_019279795.1 of Protopterus annectens. Taxonomy (NCBI): domain Eukaryota; kingdom Metazoa; phylum Chordata; order Ceratodontiformes; family Protopteridae; genus Protopterus; species Protopterus annectens. Next base: position 206,573,048 of record NC_056740.1, on the reverse strand, counting down.
AGTGCAGGATATCATCAGAATCAGTGATAAGACTCCAATATAAGGATAAGTACTATTCGTAATCTCAGCCTTTGCCCCACAGCAGGGTTGCAACAGTGAGGAAAATAGTGCTTTCAGACAGCAATTGCAGGACCTACTAGATAAAGCAGGACAACATGAGTTGGCATTGATAACAGGTGACCTGAATGCACATATCAGGACAGACAGAACAAAATATGAGAACTGCCTGGGCTCACATGGGTAGGGCAGCAGGAATGAAGAAGGAGAGGTCATTCTAGACTTATGTTTGGCAAATGGCTTTATGGGTGCCGACACATGATTCTTCAAGTGAAAGACAGTCACAAGATCACATACAAGAATGGCCAACATGCAACTCAGATAGATGTCCTCCTAGTAAGGAAAGGTTATTAGGGTAAAATCAGGGATTGCCAAGTCATCCCCAGTGAAACAATCAGCCCAAAGCATAAACCATTGCTTGCCACAATCAACTGCAGGCAGTGATCAGAAAAAACTCTATAGTCAACAGAGACTAGGCCTTAGACCTGGACATTGACTAGAGAGAAACCACATGAGTTTCAAGAATTACTCAGGGCTCTAGCACCTGAGGAGGAAAAGGAAATAGGTGGAGTTGAAGAAGAATGGCAGCACCTGAAAAGAGTATGTATGAGGACTATAGAACAGCTATGTGGCCAAGCTAGTATGGAGAGAAGTATGTAAGTAAAGCTGGTGGTGGAATGCCAAGCCCAGGAAGTCATCAAGGAAAAGAAGTGTAGGAAAAGTGACAGAAAAGATGGACCAGGCTAAGAAAGAATGCTGGTTGACTAACAAACAACTTACCACAGAAATTGCAATTGCAACGAACAAGGTAGCAGAGACACTCTCCCAGCTTCTGAAAAGTGACAGCAAATGGCATAAGCAGGGAACTAAATGCACTTATAGGGATAGACAGAACAATATAATGCAGATTTCATGTTTATTAAGATATTTACTAAAGTATGAAACAATATACATAATTGCATAATTAACAATATAAATAACATTGAATATATTTCAAGATGTGCAACTTACAGTGCAAACATTAATGGCAGTTTTCTTCAACAACATTTAAGGTTTCACCTGATGCCATGTAATAGTTTGTTAGTCCCTTGTTTTTGAAGTATTAAGCACATATGCCAATACTGCTTATTTCCATAATTACTAACAAACAACTAGTAATATCTCCAGTATAGTATGATATAAATGGACAGTGACAATAAATTTTCCTGTCTCCCACAGTAAGATTTCACACTATATACCTCAAATGCATTTGGGTCTCTCAGTTATGAAAATATGAATGTAAATATGAAAATATGAATAATAAGTGGCAAACAGACATTAATTTCTCTACTTCCGGAAAGTGTCATTTTGTTAATAACTCTTTGCTATAATACTGCCTGTTCTTAGCTGGTAAGTCAATTAATGAAGCCAAACCCAAAAAGGTCTAGACACCATAAGGAGCTGTTGGTGTTAACTTTAAATATACAAAAAGGCTCTATAAGCTTGAATGAGCTAACCAACCATATCATAGGATCATAGGAGGTTACTAGGCTAATGGTCATGGGGCCCTTAGAAGCTTAGCCAAGAGAGCCAAGTTTGTTACATATCATATATAATTATACAGCAATGACTTAATTCTCCACAGAAAATGTATGAAGAGTTTCTGTCTTAATATGCAGTAAGTGTAAACTTAGGAATATTTCAATAGTAATATTAACAGTACTATTAACAACAAATCATCCCAACTTGAAATTTAGGATTCATAGTACAGGCCTAAGGTCATAGCCATCACAGAGTCCTGATTAAATGATTCCTCTTGGTTTTCTCAAAGTTTATCTGCACACTACATTGCTTTAACAGACAACAGACCAGGACATAGACAGAGAGGATGTGTTTTATTCCTTGTCATCAAGCAACACAATCCATCCCCATACCTCATCCACCATAGCAAAAAGTAACATTAGCATGGACACTTGTCCCAACTTGGTTCTCTCTCAGATTTCAAATGGGGCCTGTTCTAACAGTAATATAGCAGTGGTTTACATTGTCTACCTACTACATTTGCTTCCTTTGATGCTTTACTAAATGATATCTTCCACTTGGTTGTGAAAACATTAATACTGACTGAAATTCATCATTTTGATCAATGCTTATATCCATTGCTGATTCCTTTTCCCTATGTCAAAGTGTAAAAATGGAACAAGATCAAATCCTTCATCTACAAAATCCTAATTTATCAGTATTATTCTCACTTATACCTAAAAATGTTAAGGAATATTGAAATTTTCCTCAATAGTTTCAGTGACCACTGCCTCATTATTTCCCACTGATCTTTTAAATCACTTAGCCAACTCCTAAAACTAATAACTAGATAATCAATACCCAGCCACTTTGACAACCTCCTACTGTCTGAATTGCGAAATATTGATTGGTCAAAAGTGTATACCTGAAACCCTGTAACAATCCATCTACCGCTTTGTTCACCTTCTGTAATATCTTACTTCCTATCCAAAACAGGCTTCTTATATTAGAATACTAATTAAAAGGAGCCATGTAGCATACCTCTCAACAGTCCAGATTTTCACAGAATGCCCAGATTTTGCCTCATATTTTTTGGTTTGTTATTCATACAATTTGTGATTTTTTTCTGGCAAATCAATGAGGACTGAAGTAACTAAACATGCTAAATAATGACAGACATTTGAGTTTCAGACTTCAGATCCTTCAGAAAATACATAATAATTAAAAACCTGTTATTCTAGCAATATTCTAATTTTATAGGAGCAATATTTAAACTTTGTGCTTATTTTTGGGCCCTTGTCCCCCATTATTTCTGTTTTTGTCAAGATTCCTTGCAGTGAGAGGTTGAGAAGTATACCATGTAGCCTGGATTAACATTGCCATTTTGAAGTTCATAAGACAAGGTAATTATAACTGGAAATACTGGAAAAACATCTCTGAAATGTGGACATGTGTCAGTACTATCTTAAACTTAATCTACAGAAATTGCCACTAACACTGCAAAGGCTGGATATTACACAAAACTTCAAATACCTTATCTAGACAGTTCAAAATTGCTTTGGTCATCAGTCAAAGGCCTAGACACTAATAAAGTTTTACCCAAATCATAATCCAGCTCATTTATTTCCAAACAGGTCATCTCAGGAATCACGACTAACTTAACTTCTCCTTCTGCAAACCCTACTGCACTGCCACCTACACATTGTTGACTATAACCACTGCTATGGACTATTCTCCCTCTCAACAAAGTTGTTGACTATCCCCATTTTATTTTTAAAGGGTTTTTCCCAAAACTGAAGAACATTTAATGAATGCTGACTATAGGTTTATTCTTACCTTTACTACCTGCACTCATATATCTTAAATCAAGGAGCCTTTATTTTCTGCAAACCACAAACATACATTGTTTAATGTATTACTCACTTCTATGCATGTATTTATTTATTTATACTTTGTTAACAAAGTTTGTGGCCTCTTATTATTGGAGACCCAAGGTGGTATTTCTACTATTAGAGGAAATTTGACCAGGACGTCAGGGAACTTCCCTATTCAAAGTTGTTGTGAGTGGGACCCATTTTGCAGGAGCACTTTCTGTTTACATTCCCGGTACAGAAGTAGCCTGGAGAAACAGGGAGGAAGATGAAGAGAGAAGGAGATAATGGAGTGGTGAGAGAAATGGAGTAGAAATCAAATAATCAAGACTGGAGAATGTGTGCAGGATTCTGAGTCGTTGTTTCAAAGAAATCTGTTTGATGGAGATGAGTTGGCAAATGATGAATGTATAATTACAACCTTCTAGTTGGGAGGGTTGTGGGATGATTTACTTAAGGAAACAGTGATGCAGAGTTGTCCAGAAAATTAAAGAGATGTTTTCTGGGTGGACCATTATGGAGAAAATACAAAAGGAGGATGCAGAGACAATTCTGAACAATAGTGGGGAGATGGAAAAGAAAACATGCAGAGAAAGTAAAACAAGACAAAACAGAACTAGCAGAAAAGAAGTCAGAAGAAAATGAAAAAAAAAATACTACGTGCTAAGGATTCAAAGTAAAGAAGACAAAGACATGGACAGGTATGAAGTGTAGAATGGTCTAATATAAAAGCACACGAGGTAAGATCATTTATTCTTTTTAACAAAGAGACATTTTGTGACATTATGTTTGAGAATGTTTTTTTATTTGGATTTTTCTTGAAGAGTATGAAAAAAAAGAAAGACTGGTTAACCCATGGAATCTTTATGCGATAAAACCAAATGAAACAAACCCTGGTAAACAGCTCTAAATCTGAGAAAACACCATGGGAAACCACATATGAAAACCAATAAAGAATGTAGCCCATGGAATCTTTATGTGATAAAAGCAAATGAAACAAACCCTGGTAAACATCTATAAGTCTGAGAGCACACCAAGAGAAACCAAGGGAAAACAAAAAATAAAATTCATATACAATTTTGAGCAGAGGTGGAAAGAGAGACTTTGAAAGGACATTTGAAAACTTCATGTAAAGAAGTACTAGACAATTGCCTCATGTACACAGACAACCCTCTCCTCCTACCACCCAACATTACAACCTGTGAGAGATGCCCTTATATAGCCAAACTGGAAGCAAAGCTGTCTTCACCCAAGACTGGACTAGACAGTCAAGAGGAGAAGGAAAACAATTGCACCACACCACACTCATCACATAGTCCCTCAAAACCTACACCACCAAAACACACACATAGAAACACACACCTACATTTGCGGAGGCTCTCAATAAAAATCTGCTCAAGCAACAGAGACCTCCAAAGCAGAAACACAAGCAACCTCCACCCGCCAACACAACCCAAATGACACATAGACCACAAACTCAGTTGGCCACTCAACCACAGCCCATAAGGCATAACAATGTGCCCAACACTCTAGTCATAGGTGACTATATTCAGGCACACTGATGTTCTACTCACCAGGCTAAACAAGGAGAAAGTTACTGTCAATTGCCTGTCAGGTGCCAGAATCCGCCACATAACGCATGCACTCAGGTCACTCCACAACAAGTACAAATATGACTCTGTCATTGTCCATGTTGGTGTGAATGACCCGCGACGTACCTCCCTGGATTACATGAAAAGAGACATGGAGGAGCTCTCCGATCTTGTAGCCCAGGCAGGTATGACCTTAGCCCTGAGTAGCATCTTGCCATCACCCAGAATGATAGTACCTTACAGGGACAAAATGATTGACTTCAACAATTGGATAAGCTTCTGGTGTCATTCTAATGAGATCCAGTATCTGTCTGCCTGGGATGCCATAATCGACAGACCATGATGCTTTGCCAGAGATGGCCTGCACCTGTCTCGCTTGGGATTCTGGATACTGGCTAAGGCTCTTGCTTCTCCTATAGTGCCTATTTTAGGCAAGGTTCAAATGACAAATTCACAACCATAACAGGTACAAGCAAGCAAAATCTGAGGGTAATGCTACTCAATGTAAGAAGTCTAAACCTCAAAATGCATTCACTCGAGGCACTCCTTAAAATGGAGAACATCGACATCTATGTAGTGACAGAGACCTGGTTCAAGGCTTCAGAGAGCACCTCTGCATTACCAGGCTGTAATTCATACCACACCTTTTGGCCACCTAACCTGGACTGAAACACTAAAAGCAGAGGCATGTCCATATTCATCGTAGTCCAAATTGTAACTTGCTATAGATCCCATACCATGCCCTAGGATTCTTGATACACTGGAAAATATTAGGGTACAACCCAACACCCTAATAATGGGTGAGTTCAACTACCCAACCATTAACTGGGAAAACTACTCATGTACCAACTCTTTTGCTTAACATTTTCTGGAAATCATAAATTCTAACGCCCTGAATCAACTTATCCATACCCTCACAGGGTCAGCAACATCCTGGGCCTGGTCATTACCAACATGGGTGACTGGTTTTCCACACCAAAGGTCAATTCCTTGTTTTTCAGATCCGACCACAAGCTAATCACCCTAGACATCCACATCCCGCCCCCACCCCCCATTCGGGAAACCACTGTAAAAAATTTTCTCCAAAGCCAACTTCATGCATCTTAAGACAGAAGTGGCAAACTTCACGACACCCATGCAGATGGACAATAGAGGTACAACTGCTGAATCCTACACAAATGCACTTTATAAGCACTTACACCAGTGCATGGATCATGATATCCCTAACAGAACCAATATGCTATCCTCCAAAAAAAGGAAGCCAATCTGGTGGTCCCCTGCCATAAACAAACTCTACAACAGGAGAAAGAAACTGTTGCAAAAAAGAGTAAAATCCCATGATTGGAGGAACTCCCTGGTCAGCCTCAGTAAGAAGCTGAAATCCCTCATAAAATCCTGCAAATCTAGTTATGAAAACAAAGTTGCCACTGATTCTAAAGACAACCACAAAGCATTCTATAGCTATGTCAAGAATCTCAATGGCAACACTCAGATCTGCTCTGAGTTACAGCACAATGGGACTAAATATACAGAACCAACTGATATTGCCAACATCTTGGCAGATAGGTTCAGTGCTAACTTTACCCCCCTCTCACCCCCTAAAGGGCTCATCTCTATAACAAAAGAATGCAAAGTTTCTGTAATCATGGCTGCACAGGTAAAAACTACACTCTCCAAAGCCAAGAACATAGCATCCATGGGACCTGACAACATCCCAGGCTGCGTTCTACATGAACTACAGAATGAACTGGCACCCCACCTAAGCAACATGTTCAATCATAGCCTCACCTCAGGCTCTGTGCCCACTGAATGGTGCACAGCGACGGTCATCCCATTCAACAAAGGAGGAGCCACCACAGATCCTGGGAACTACCGTCCCATTAGCCTAACGAGCTTGGTTTGCAAGGCCATGGAATGCATCATCATGGAACTTATAAACAAAGACATTGGTAATCTCCAGACTCTGGATGTAAAAGGCAGATCATGTCTCCTAAACCTGATAGACTTCTTTGAAGCAGTCACCAAAGCCGTAGACGAGGGTAAGGTGGTTCACACAGCCTATCTAGATTTCGCCAAGGCTTTTGACACCATCCCCCACTCTGGAATTATAGATAAACTCACTAAACTAGGTATAAATCCCTATGTCATAAGATGGGTTGCCAACTGGCTCACTGACAGAACCCACACTGTTTAAGTAGCAGACTCCAAATCTGACTTTAGACCAGTGACAAATGGAGTACCACAGGGTTCAGTCCTGGGTCCTCTCCTGTTTGGTATCTACTTTTCTGAAGTACAGGCTAACACAGAAGGTCTTTGGCTAACAAAGTTCACAGATGACTGCAAACTAGGAGCCATAATCGAAACTCCTAATGATGTGGACATCCTACAAATGAGCCTCACTGAGACAGATGCCTGGTGTCAAAGCCATGGCCTCAAGCTCAATGACAAAAAGTGCATTGTCATCCCCTTTGGTAAAAACTCTGTACCCATTAGCTACCACATAGGTGGTAGTCTACTTAACATCGAAAGTATTATAAGAGACCTTGGGACACAGGTGGACAGTAGTCCACAGTAGTCAGGAAATCCTTCTACGTGGCACACCTCATCACGAACGGTTTCTCATTCAGGAAAAAAGAGGTCATTGTTCCCCTCTACTCGTCACTCATTAGACCCATTATAGAGTACAATACCCGTTTTGGTATGTACCTCACAAGACATCTACAACAATTGGAAAGGCTGAAGAAATACCTCACAAAGAGGATTATCAGCCTCAAACAGATGGCCTACGCAGACCGTCTCAAAAACTCCAGCTTTACTCCATCGTATATCACCTACTCAGAAGCAATTTCTGCCTAACATATAAAGCCATGTCAAACTCAGAGCTGTTGGACATGCTCCACTTAAAGAAATCCCAATCCCTCCAAGCTACCTCCTCTAGGGACCTAAACCTTGTCACCACAATAAACAGAATATGCTGGAGGGATAGATTCCTGTCCTAGAGACTTTCCATACTATGGAATAAACTACCTGTCTATATCAAACAAAGCTCCTTATTAGCACTCTTCAAGAAAAATCTTGATGACTTGATGGGAAATAAGAAATTCACCCTGGGGATCACCTCTGTGGCTCTGCTCGACAGGGGCACAGGAAAATAATTTCCTTGGGTGGCGAAAGCCAGGGTATCTTTTTTGGCTAGGCTTATATAGGCCTAGGGTCAATAGCCTAGTACCTACCTATGAACCTATGAACCTATGAACATTGCAAAAGTTTATGATAAAAGGGGTTTATGGACTGGTGGATGGGATTGTAATATTGTATTAAAAACAGAAAGAGAAAAAGTTATACACATACCAATCATAGGTTCATAGGTTCATAGGTTTATACTAGGCTATCTGCCCTAAGGCATTTATAAGCCTAGCCCAAATTATTGTAGCTTACGCCACCCCTTATATGAAAAAATACTGTGCCCATTAGTTTGTTGTGCCTCTGTCCAGCAGTGACCCAGAGATGATTCCCGGGGTAAACCTACGATCTCCCATCCACAGGTCTAGATTTCTCTTGAACAGAGTCAGCGAGGTGCTCTGCCTCACATGGACCGGGATTTTATTCCACAGCATAGGGAGTCTCTGAGTGATAAATCTATCCCTCCAGCACGTCCTATTTATATCCGTGCTAAGGTTTAAGTCGCTTGCTCTAGTGGTTTTGGTGGATTTGGATTTTTTGAGGTGAAGCATGTCCATTAATTCCGGGTTGGACATGGCCTTGTATGTCAGGCTCATGTCACCTCTGAGCAGGCGGTATGCGACTGAATAGAGCTGGAGTTTCTTCAATCTGGCAGCATATGACAGATTTTGGAGTCCCTTTATCCTTTTGGTGAGGAACTTTTGGGGTCTCTCCAATTGCTGCAGATGTCGGGTGAGATACATCCCGAATGGGGCATTGTACTCGATCATTGGTCTGATAAGTGAAGAGTACAGGGAACAATGACCTCACTAGATCTGGATGTGAATCCCTTCATGATCAGGTGGGCAATGTAGAAGGTCTTTCTAACCACTTTAGCAATGTGAGTGTCAAAAGAAAGGCCACTGTCAACCTGGGTCCCCAGGTCCCTGATAACCTCTTCTGTGCTTAGTGGATTGCCACCTATATGGTAGCTTGGGGTTACCTTGTTTTTCCCGAAGGGTATGACTATACATTTTTGGCGTTTAACTTCAGGCCATGGCTCTGGCACCAGCTATCTGTTTCAGTGAGTCCCTTCTGAAGGATATCCGTGTCCGATGCACTTTCCATTATGGCCCAGTTTGCAGTCATCTGCAAACTTTGTCAGCCAAAGTCCTCCCATGTTGGCCTGTACTTCTGAGAAGTAGATGCCAAACAATAGGGGCCAAGGACCGAGCCCTGTGGGACACCACTTGTGACTGGCTTGGAGTCTGACACAGCGCCAGCAACTCTAACCCTGTGGGTTCTGTCCTTAAGCCAGTTTGCAACCCATCTTGTGACATATGGGTTTACATTTAAGCTGGTAAGTTTTTCTACAATACCCGAGTGGGGTATTGTGTGAAAGCCTTTGCAAGGTCAAGGTAGGCTGTATGGACTGCCTTTCCCTCATCAATGGCCTTGGTGACTATTTCAAGAAGTCGACCAAGTTCAAAAGGCATGATCTTCCCTTGACAAAGCCAAACTGGGTCGGGTCCAATGTCTGCAAGTCCCCTATATCTTTGTTTATGAGCTCCATTATGATCCTCTCCATAGCTTTGCAGACTAGACTTGTTAAGCTTATGGGGTAATTACCAGGGTCCGTGAGGCGCCACCTTTGTGGAGTGGGACCACAGTTGCCGTACGCCACTCCTTGGTCACGTATCCTGTGGTAAGGCTGAGATTAAACAGCTGCCTTATGTGCGGGTTTAATTCCTCATTTAGCTCGTGTAGCACACAGCCAGGGACACCATCCGGTCCCATTGATGCTGTGTTTTTAGCTTTAGAGAGCAGCTTTCACCTGCGCATTTGAGATGTCCGGGAGGCTACACTCGGCTGGGATAGTTATCTCTCCTTTAGGGGAGAGGGGTGAAGTTTGCACTGAACCTGTCTGCCAGTATGTTGGCAATGTCTGTGGGTTCAGTGATTTTTGTATCATTTTGGACTAATTCTGAGCATATCTGTGAGTTTCCACCCAGGTTCCTAACATAGCTGAAAAAGGCCTTATGATTGTCCTTTGAATCCATGGCAATTTTTCTCTCAAAATTGGCCTTAGTTGATTTTATGAGTGCTCGTATTTTTTTACTAATAATGATCAGGGGTGACTTCCCTTTTATGGATTTTGTTCTATCATGTAATAGCTTTCTCCTCTTATTGTAAAGTTTGTTAATGGCTGGGGTCCACCAGACTGGACGTTTGCCCTTTGTGGAAAGAGTCTTGGTTTTATTTGGGATTGCCTGATCCATGCAGTCCTGGAGGTGTTCATAATAAATATGGAGGGGACTAGAGTGTTGTAAAATACTGAGGACAGCCCAAAATACATTTTTTTTGTGAAAAAAAGATATTTGAAAAGCAACTATGATAAAAACTGTATATTTGTGTGAAAATGCGATATAATGCAGAAAAATGTGAATTGAAATGTTAGAAATGTAACAAAATTGGACATTTATGGACGAATTGCAAAAATAAAAATAAGAGTAAGGAAAATGAAAAAGAAAGAAATGACATTTTAGAAGTAGTAGAAATAGAAAAAAAATAGTTGAGAAAAAATAATTAAGAGGACATAGAAGGTTCTAAAATAAGTGATGAAGAAGACTTAAATTGGGAGGTAGTAAATGAAAAACTAATTCTATTGGTAAAAGTGAAAAAGATAGAAAAAGAAAATTTAAAGGATAAGTACAAAAATAAAAAAAGGAAATGGATGAAAACGAATATCTACAGCACATAATTCTTGGGTGATATAACGGTTAAGGTGTTTGACTAACAGAGCCAAGCTACAGTGTATTATTCTCTCTTTTGGTAGGGGAAACTGGGTAGGCATTGAAAGACCTATTAAGAAAGTCTAGTAATCAGGTATGAGCTTATGAAACCATGCATCAAAGGGAAAAATTAAATTTTAGGGTGTTTTCTGTAAACATGAATAGTATTAAGAATATAGTAAAAAGAATAGGGATTTTAGAGTGCTGTAATGCATGCGATCTGCATATAATTATATTAGAAGACACAATATTTTTGACAAGTGAAGAAAGATTGCAAACAGAGAAACTACAAGGAAGAGATGGATAATTTGGAATTTAGGAACTGGGACATATTGTGGAATAGCCATATTCTGTAGAAATACAGTAAATATATTAGATGCAACTTTAGCAAAAATCAGAAGATTAACCATTTTAGATTTAAAATATAAAGAACAAGTATATAGAATTATAACATTATATGCTTATATAAATTGTAAAGAAAGGAAAAGCTTATTTCATCAGACTTTAGACTATGTATTGATAAATATGATACTATAATAACAGGAGACTTTAATTGTTATTTAAGAGGCAAGCCTAAAAAGAAAGGAAATGATATAAGAAAAATGTTAGAAGTTATAAGGTGTGTTAAGTTAAAACTTTGAGACAACAATTTGTGGACTTACAAAAGGGGTATGTATAGAACTTAAATTGATTATTTTACAGTATCAGAAGATTTAGTTATGTGAGAAGGGGGGGAAGTTGAAGCAGGATTTTCTGATGTACTTGCAATATGGCGAGAGATAAAGGAAAAATAAAGAATATATAAAAATTATCAAAGGAATAAAAATGATAAATGAGAAAGCATGGAATGAAGAAGGAAAGAGATTAGTAACATAGCTATGAAAAGATCATATAACTATGAGAACATTTTATTAAATTTGGTCTGAATGGTAAATGATATTTAAGGAAAATACAAAAAATGTTTTTTAAGGTGGCAATATGATATGAGAAAAGTAGAGAAAGAAAAATATAAAAGAGCATATAATGATGCCATGGAACCATGATGATTGCATGATACCATGGAAATGATCAATAATGATATAGTAAACCTTCAGACACTGGACCCAACCCAGTTTGGTTTCATCAAGGGCAGGTCATGCTTACTCAAACTGGTGGACCTCTTTGAGAAGGTTATCAAAGCAATGGATGAGGGCAAAATGATTCACACTGCTTACCTTGGCCTGGCAAAGCATTTCACACAATACCCCAGTTAGACATTGTTGACGAAATCAAAAGGTTAGATACAAACTTGTATATCACCCGGTGGATAGCTAACTGGCTCACAGACAGGACTCAGGAAGTTAAAATTGGGGAGTCTACCTCTAAAAAGAAGCCAGTCACAAGTGGAGTCCCCCAGGGATTGGTTGTTGACTGCTCCTTTTTGGCATTTACTTCTCTAAAGTCAAGGCCAATGTCAGTTGTCTCTGGCTGACTAAATTTGCAGATGGCTGCAAATTAGGTGTTGACATTGAATCCCACACTGGCACAAATGTTCTCCAGAAAGGACTAGACCATGGACTAAAACTAAATACAGTGTCCTTCAGTATAATTCAGAAAGTCATTCTCCCTTGGTAGCTATCATTATTTATTTATTTACATTTATTTACCAGGAAAGTCCGACTGGGCTAGAAGCCCATTTTCAGCGGAGGCCTGAGGAGAAAAGCTCTACAGAAATATAAGCAAAGTACAATAATTAGTGCAATAGTATACATATAGTAAGATGCAGAATACACATCATCCAGTTAGTCTATACAAAGAAGTAGTTACTACTGTTTTGAAGTAGATACAAGTTCAAAAAAGAAAATCACACAAGCATTTCCGTAAAGATCACTGCAAGAATAATAAAATTAGTATTGTGTACATATTAAATAATAGTTATGAATAAATGAAATTTCCTTTATATTTTTTTTATTATGAGCATTAGTAACACTGAGGAGAGAGAGAAAATAAGGTAAGGAGTGGACAGTATAGTCAATACTATCATAATGACAACACACCCCTTAGAGTTGACCCAGTAATCAGGGTCTTAGGGACACACATAGACAGTAATCTATCCTTTGACCATCATGTATCTACAGTAGTGGCATCTAGGTCCAAGGAAGTCATTGTTCCATTGTATTATGCATTCATCGGAATGCATATCATTGAGTACAATGCCCCTTTGGTATGTACCTAACCAGGCATATCCAACAAATGGAATGTCCACAGAGGTTCCTCACTAAAAGAATATCTACAGGGCATAAGTAAAATATTCTATGCAGACCATTTCAAGACCCCATCCCTGTATTCTGTCTCCTACAGGCTGTTGAGGGGAGATCTATGCCTGGCATACAGGGCATTGTCACACCCCACTCTGATGGACCTCCTGCATATTTGCAAAACAAACAGCACCAGCATAACCTGTTCAAAAGACTTAAGCCTTGCCTGTGATATAAATAAGACCTGCTGAAGAGGCAGGTATGTGACTGGCCTATCTTGGAACAGGCTCCCCATCCATCTGAAGCAGAGTTCCTCCCTGACCAATTCAAGTGTAACCTGGACAATTGGATGGGGAGCAGGAAATTCATCCCTGGCTCTAATGGACACAGGTAACCTGTAAATGGTTCATCTCCCAGACCCCTGCTTGTAAATGTGTTGTCTCCCAAGCCTCTGCTTACAAGGGTACCAGAACTTGTCAAAGATTTGGAATACATGGCTAGGCTTACAAAGGCCTTTGTGGTCATTTGTCTAGTAAATACCTATGAACCTATGATACATTGGAAGATTTCAAACATAATGATAGGAAAGCACTTTAACAAAGAAAAAAAGAATTATATGAAAAAAATAAAGAAAAATACAAGAATGGTCATATAAGCAAAGATAATTTTCAAGGAAAAAGAGAAGTATTGAGTTACTTTAGCAGATTAGTAATGGAATATGGTAGTGTAATGAGAGAAATAAAAAATGTAAAAGGAGAAATAAAAAGAAATCAGGAAAATATTATGAATAGTGTAGTACATGTCCAAGAAATGTTTAAAGAAAAAAAGAATGAAGTGAAAAAAAAACACATGGAAAGTAAAAAAAAATTACAGAAAAAGATAATAAAGAGTTAGAAAAGAAGATTTCTTTAAACGAGCTAGATGAAATATTAGGACAAGTAAATATAGGTTCGACTGCAGGACCAGATGGAGTAGGGTGTAAAATAAATAAAAGTTTAAGGGGTTGACAAAGAAATATTTTTAAGACTTTGATTGGATGGTTAAATAAATGTTTTGTGTATAAAGAATTATGAAGAGGTATACTTAAATTCATACAGAAGAAGTAAGATAAAAGACAATTAAAAAAATGGAGACTGTAAATATTGAATAATAATGATTATAACATCTTTATGAAAATAATGCAAGAGATTTGATACTAAAATGGAAAATATAATGGAAGATAGTGTGTGTGTGTGTGTGTGTGTGTGTGTGTGTGTGTGTGTGTGTGTGTGTGTGTGTGTGTGTGTGTGTGTGTGTGTGTGTGTGTGTGTATATATATATATATATATATATATATATATATATATATATATGTGAGTCTACTTCATGACATTGAAATCCCACAATATCGAATCCCATTATGTCGAGACCAAATCTACGAAAACTCTCTTGAACTCATATGAAGGAATTTAACATAAGTGAGCAAGTTAGGAAACTATGTATTTCAATGTATAGTATTAATAAAGAAAAATACCTGTAAATGGCTCGTTAAGCCAAGAGGTACATATGAAGAGTGATATCAGACAAGGATGTCAAATGAGGTGTATATTCTTTGTATTAGCTATGAATATGATAGCATGTGAAATAATTTACAAAATGAAGGAGGTGGAGTATATAACACCTGAAGAAGTAAGAATTCTAGTTCAATTAATATATGCAGATGACATTATAATAATTACAAAAAACAAAATTTGAATAAAATAAGTAAAAATTTGCACAATGAGTATCTAAAGGTCATAGTGATGGCTTTAAATAAAGAGAAAAGTAAAGGTTTAGGTGATGTAGTAAAGAAAGGGGGTATCCATTTTACAATGAATGAAATTTCTATGCTAGGTATAAAATGTGGGAATAAAGATGTAAGTAGAATTCAATGGGAAAAAACAATAGAAGAAATAAAACAAACCTGTCTTTTCTGGAGAACATACACATTTTCATTCAGGAAAAAGGCTTATTTCATAAATTCAGTACTTATGAGAAAAATAGCATATTTAGCAAGTGTATTTATGTTGCCAACAGTATTTGAAAATGTAAATTTGCAGATAATTGTCTTCATTAATATGGGATTCTTGATTAAATACAGTAAACATAGGAGTTCTGTATTTAAATAAACAGGAAGTAGGTTTAAGGTCAGTTAACCTAGTAGTATATGATGCTTCATTAATTTTGTACAAAGTGTTAAAGTGGATAAATGAAAAAAGATGAAACGTTAGCAGTAACATTGTACAAATATAAGTATGATAAATGTTGGTGTATGGTTAAAAAGAGTAAAAGAGAAAATGAGTGTATGAATGAAGAAAAAAAATGTTACCAAGAAAAAATATTTTTTGTGGAAAATAAAAATTGATGATATAGAAAAAACATAGAAAAGTATCGTATAAGAATTTAATGATAAAACATTAATATGTAAAACCATGGAAAAATCTAACAGATGAAAACATTTAAACTATAAAAATAAGCAAATGGTGTAATCAGAAAGAATGTCAAGATTTTTTTGCAGAAACTAGTAATAGATAAATTACCAGTAAAAGGAAATATGCTGTATGAAAGGAAAAGCAATAGAATATGTTTACATTGTCTAGAGGAAGAAATTACAGAACACGTGTTTGTGAAATATGAAAGAGTAAAACAGTTATGGAGCAAACTATGTAAAGATTTTTTCAAATATATAAAAGAAGTGGATAAAATAAACATGGGTATCATTAAAAATGGATATTATAATAATAAAAGTAATGACTATGTTAAAAGAATAGATAAAAAATATGTTATGCCATATGTGTTATATGGAATTAAAGAATAAATGAAATTATCTTTAATGGTAAATGGATTTTAGCAACAATATTAAGTAAAATCATGGAAAAAAGAGGAGGGGTCTAATAGCGATGAAAATTCTGTATGATTGTAAAGAAAATTATGAATATGTGTAAATATATTTGTATATCTATATATTTGAACACTTGTAAATATTTGTAAATATGTAAATATGTTGTAAATAAAAGTTATTTTTGTATATAAATAAAGGACCCCTTCTATTTTGATAGATGCAGTGGAGATCTTTTACATTTACCTAAGTTACCAAAAATGTAAGCAGATGGGACCTCAGTTTAACATCTTATCTGAAAGATGACACACTCAGGAGTGCAGCACAGCCCCTATGCTGCACTGTCAGCTACCCATTTACCTGTTGTGAGAATAAAACCCGTAGCCTTCTGTACCAAAGATGAGTGTGCTTCCTGTTGTACCACTGACACTACTAAAGTAGTGCCCCCAAGTTTTAAACATACCCCAGTATTACCTGTTTCAAAAGTCTCTACTTCCTTATCAGCAACAGTTTGCAGATGTATGGCTTATCTCTCTCCTCCTTTAAAGAGTTTGATAAGGCTTATGTACAACCTGTTTCTTGATTATATACAAAAATATAATCTCATTTTTGATAGACAGCATGGCTTTTGGCCTAAATACAATACACAGATTGTAATATTGATGCTTGCTTCACATATTTATTCCAGTGTGGAGAAAGGAGTGTTTTTTTCTTGATTTAAAGAAGGCCTTTGACAATGTGGATCACAACTTATTAATTAATAAGCTGTCAGACTATGGTTTCTCCACTGAAGTGACAGATTTGCAGACTACTTCACATGCCTTTTGCAATTTCAGGCCTTATTCCACATCTAAAATTTACTATACTCACTTGTGTAGTCCCACAAGATTCTGTTCTAGGTCCTTTACTTTTCTCTTTGTACATAAACAGCTCACTCTGTGATGTGCCTAAGTTAAATGCCATCATGTACACAGATAGTATTGTACTAACCTGTAACCATAAGACTCCACAGAACTTACCCGATACCCTTCAGTGTAACAAAAGTCTGGCATACTGCCTTCTCTTATATAACAAGATACAGAACATGCATATTGCTTCCTTTATCTCTTCTTCTTTAATTATTTTCCTCCCCTCTTGTGAAGCAAATGCTATTATTTAGGTCTTACATGTCACTGATTGAAAAACCAAGTCACATATTTAAGATCTCCATCCTTTTCCAGCCACCAAAATTGCCCTTCCTCATTCTTTCAACTTCTATGCCATCTACTTCCAACATGTTAAGTTTCCATCTTAGACTCTCAACCACTTTCCCTTTCATTAACTTCTTGTGTTTCTTGTTTTATTGTCTTGTTATCTTCGCTGCTATGGTTGACATCTTTTGCCTTTTCCTGAACTCTTCCAGTATCAAGTTGTCGTTGTGTATCGCTGCCTTACAACCCTCCCAACACAGCCTACAGGAATCATTCCCTCCTGAGTCATTCCTCGCTAGTACATTTATGTACTGTTTGTAAATAGTTCCCTATCTTTGATACGTTCCACTTGAAATGAGCTCACCTCCTGCACATCTCACCTTTTTAAGATTACTTTGAAATGCAAGCTACATATGAACTGTTATAGGTTCATAGGTTCATACTAGGCTATCTGCCCTGGGGCAATTATAAGCCTAGCCCGATTCTGTATGGCTTACGCCACCCCTTGATTTGAGTATACTTTGCCCTTTTTAAGGTTTAGTTTACTGTGCCTCTAATAGTGACATGGGAGTAATCCCTGGGACAAACCTACGATCCCCCATCCACCTATCGAGATTCTTCTTGAAGAGATTCAGTGAGGTGCTCTGCCTCACATGAACTGGATTTCTATTCCAGAGCGAAGGGAGCCTCTTGGTTATGAACCTGTCCCTCCAGCAAGTTCTATTTATTTCTGTGCTGAGGTTCAAGTGCCTCGAGCGTGTGGCTCTAAGGGATTTAGATTTACTGAGGTGGAGCATGTCCATTAATTCTGGATTTGACATAGCTTTGTATGTCAGGCATAGATCGCCTCGAAGTAGGCGGTATGCAATTGAGTAGAGCTGGAGTTTTTTTAACCAAGCAGCATATGGCATCTGTTTGAGACCCTTGATCCTCTTGGTGAGATACTTTTGGGGTCTTTCTAATTGCTGCAGGTGTCGGGTAAGGTACATCCCAAAAGGGGCATTGTATTCTATGATGGGCCTGATGAGGGATGAATAAAGGGGCACGATTACCTCTCTTGATCTAGATGTGAAACCCTTCATGATGAGGTGGGCTATGTAGAAGGTCTTTCTAACCACTTTGGCAATGTGGTTTTCAAAGGAGAGATTGCTATCAACTTGGGTCCCCAGGTCCCTAATAACTTTCTCTGTACTTAATGGGTTTCTGCCTATGTGGTAATTTGTGGGCACATTGTTTTTGCCAAAGGGTATGACTATACATTTTTTGGCATTTAGCTTTAAACCATGGCTTTGGCACCAGCTATCTGTCTCTGTGAGACCTTTTTGAAGGATGTTTGTGTCAGCTGGAGAGTTGATTATGGCGCCCAGTTTGCAGTCATCTGCGAACTTGGTGAGCCATAGTCCTCCCACGTTTGCCTGTACCTCGGAAAAGTATATACCGAACAAGAGTGGTCCCAGGACAGAACCCTGTGGGATGCCACTTGTGACCGGTTTCGAGTCTGACATGGCTCCAGCAACTCTCACTCTGTGGGTTCTGTCTTTGAGCCAGTTTGTGACCCATCTTGTGACATAGGGGTTTATATTTAAGCTGGATAGCTTATCTATGATGCCCGAGTAGGGTATTGTGTCAAATGCCTTTGCAAGGTCCAGATAGGCTGTGTGGACTACCTTTCCTTCATCTATGGCTTTGGTGACTGTTTCAAAGAAGTCAACCAGGTTCAAAAGGCAGGATCTGCCCTTGACAAAGCCGAACTGGGTAGGATCTAGTGTCTGTAGGTCCCCAATGTCTTTGTTTATGAGCTCCATGATGATCCTCTCCATAGCCTTGCAGACTAAGCTAGTCAGGCTTATGGGGCGATAGTTTCCAAGGTCCGTAGAGGCTCCACCTTTGTGGAGTGGGACCACTGTTGCTGTACGCCATTCTGTGGGCACATATCCTGTAGTGAGGCTGAGATTGTATAGCTGTTTTATTTGAGGGATTAGTTCCTCTTGGAGTTCATGTAGGGCGCAACCTGGGATGCCATCTGGTGTCATGGAAGCAGTGTTTTTTGCTTTGGAGAGGGCAGCCTTCACCTGAGCATCAGAGATGTTTGGGAGGCAGCCCTCTGCCGGGATAGATACTTGCTCTTTTGGGGGGGAGGGGGGAGAAGTTTGCACTGAACCTGTCTGCCAGGATATTGGCGATGTCTGTGGGTTCAGTGTATTTTTTGTCATTTAGAATCAACTCAGAACAAGTCTGGGAGTTGCATCCCAGGTTTCTAACATAACTGAAAAAGCCTTATGATTGTCTTTGGTGTCCTGTGCAATTTTTCTCTCGAAGCTGGCCTTGGAGGATTTTATGAGGGATTGTAATTTTTTGTTAGTACTGATCAGAGATGCCTTCCCTATTAGGGATTTTGCTCTATCATGTAGTAGCTTCCTCCTTCTGTTGTACAGTTTATTTATGGCAGGGGTCCACCAGACTGGACGCCTGCCTTTGGATGATTGGGTCTTGGTTTTGTTTGGGATAGCATGATCCATGCATTCCTGGAAATGTCCGTAGAATGCGTTTATATAGGATTCTGCAGTTTGGGCCGTAGTTTCCACTTGCCCTGGGGCCTTGAAGAATTCCACTTCAGTTTTGAGAAGTGAGAAGTTCGCTTTTGACAAGTTTTTCACTGTGGTTTTCTGGGCTGGGGGTGGGGTCGGGATGTGGACATCCAGTGAAATTAATGTATGGTCTGATCTTACCAATGAGGGATATACTTCTGGTGTGGAGCATAGAGTCCCCATGTTGGTAATGATCAGGTCTAGTATGTAGTCCCCTCTTGTGGGAGTGGTGACTAGTTGTTCCATAGCATTTGAGTTTATAATTTCCAGGAACCTTTGGGCTAAGGTGCTGGGGCTTGAGCAGTGCTCCCAGTGAATGTTTGGGTAGTTGAACTCACCCAATATAATGGTGTTCGGAGAGATCTTCATGTTCTCAAATGTTTTCAGGAAAGCCGTGTGGGATTCCTGACTTTGAGAGGGTGGTCTGTAGGATGCTATAAACTGAAAAGCAGTCTTGCCCACTGTTAGTTGCACATGGATGGTCTCCGATACTTCGTGCAATGCCACTAACCTGGAGGTGTGGATATCCTTGATAAATATGGAAACTCCCCCTCCTTTTGTGGTTTGGTCTGGGTTTTGGGGCCGAAAAGCATGATATGACGTATAGCCTGGTAGTGCTGGGGTGCTCTCTGGAGCCTTGAACCAGGTTTCTGTCACTGCACAGATATCGATGTTCTCCATACTGAGGAGAGCTTTGAGTGCATGCATCTTGAGGTTAAGACTTCTGGCATTTAGCAGCATTACCCTACGTTTCTTGCCTAAAAAAGGCACTATGGGGGTGGCAAGAGCCTTTGCCAATATCCGAAAGTTCAGTGGTGACAGGTGCAAGCCGTCCCTAGCGAAGCAACGTGGCTTGTCGAGCATGTCATCCCAGGCTGACAGATACTGGATCCCCTTTGAATGACACCAAAATTTTAGCCAATTGTTAAAATCAATCATTTTGTCTTTGTACTGTGGCATCATTCTAGGTGAGGGTAAGATGCTGCTCAAGGTCAGGGTCATACCAGCCTGGGCTACATGATCAGATTTAGTGAAAGCTTATTACTGTGTATTTTTTTCCATTGTATTATATATAGTTAAATAGTAACATTGCACTGTTCTTTAATTTATCAATGCTCTCCTTTATATCAGGTGTACAGTTCATAAATTTCACCTATGCTGTTTCTGCAGTTCACATTCAACTACATTTAAGCATAAGTGCTACATTCTGCATCAGTCCTCAAATTGTTTGTTACTGCTATGTGTTTTTCACCAAACATAAAACGTATGTAATTATCTCGTAGCCTTATGGTCCAGGACATGGATGAAAATGGTCCTGTGCCAGCACAGTCACCCATGTAATAAAATAATAAACAAATAAATAAATAAAATACTATTTGCCTTGGGGAGGGGGTCAGGAACAGTATTGAATTTACTCTGCCAGCATAGCCAGTTTACTGCCAACAAAACTCTTGACATTCAAGAATGATAACAAAGTCACTCCATGGTAGCTAGTCTAGAAATATTTAGAAATAAACTTCTTCCACTTTTGGCAAGTGTGGTAATTTTATAAAGGGTACCATTACTATTTATGTTCTTCATGACATTAAGGTGTTCAAAGATATGCTGTAACAGCTTCCATAGAGTCCATCACAGCCACTTCATTTCATCACAAATTTCTCCAGTTTTTAATAACAAACTTTTAAATTCCATTAGTCTCAAAATCTAAAGCCAGGTTCAAAGCACAAATGACTTATATTTTTATATTCTTTTATCTACAAATAACTCTGCGAAATACTGAACTTCTGTGAAATATATTATCATCAGTGGTTAGATACAGTAATCTAAGTAGCAGACTTTTAAAATATTTTTAGTATAAGAAGGATGACTGCTGTTAGAATGAATATAATTTACAAATGTGAATTTTTGAAAATCATTGAATCACAGCTTGTTTTGTTTTTGTCATGTAACACATCAATTTCCAAGAACAACATCTTGTAATCTGAAACAAAGCCTGAAAGTCTTTAAAAATCTATATTACAATTAAACTCTCTTAAAAATTCATAAAACTCTGACTTGTATTCTAAATAGATTACCATGAGTGGTAAGCCTTACCACAAATAGTCATCTCCTCACCGTAAACCTTTCTGATTCAGAGACTGCCTTCCCCACAGTGATTTTTCTGTGAGTGGAAGAATCACTGGAAAGGGAAGTTCAGACAGTCAAGGTACATACCAATAAGGCAATCCAGGGGAGTGGCTAATGCTAATTAACCATGTGAGCTCCCCAAGAAATGCTTGCGGCTACCAATTTATACTGTTGAGGGAATCACTCAGTTGTGTAAATACCACAGGTAGCCAAGAAATGTAGCTTGGCCAAAAAGTTACAATCGTCCACTGACTTCTATGGAAGATGTCATGGTGCAGGTAAGTGCATCTCAATACAGCAGAGACTTATGGGTGGAAGAGCATGTGAGTGTGTGCCTGTGTGTGGAAGTGTGTAAGCATATCTGTAAGTGTATGAATGGAGTTTATGAATGGAGTTTTGTCTGTGTGTGTGTGTGTGTGTGTGTGTGTGTGTGTGTGTGTGTGTGTGTGTGTGTGTGTGTGTATGTTACATAGTTTTTCGGAACAGTAAGAAGTATGAAACTGTAATGTCTGGCATTACTGACTGACTGTAAGCTTTAGTCATTAACCAGATCATCTAAATTGTCCAAGGTGCAGGGTAAATATATGAGGTAACATCAGGGATACTCTTCAAACTGCTAGACAGGTGGTACGGTGCACTGGCCACCAGAGGGCAAAACCACCACAATGTGCTTTTAGCCTGAATGGTAACAAAAAGTGATTCAGAGACATGGAAATTAGCTGATTATGAGATCTGCCTCTTTGCAGCTAAGACTGTCTCTGAATTTCTTTTTGCACAATTGCATAAATTGGCCTAGTTGTGGAATGCACTTTATGTGACCATGAGTGTGACCATGAACCATTCTCTCTTAATCATAGCCAATGATTCTTTTTTTGGCCCTTAAAATAAATACTTTATCAGTAAAATTATCCATAACATTTGACATTAATTAATACATCAATAAACAATGAAAATGTTTTTTCCCCTAATATGCACGAAATACATTTGTGAATGGTAGAGCCATGGTAGCTGCCATTGCTGCTTCATTGATTTGTTATTTAGATTTAGATACAAAGAACTTATGTGGCAAACTAAGCCCTAGTCACACACATAGCAAATGCAGATTTCTTTAAATTCAGTTATATTCACTGGGTAAAAATATCCCTTAAAACATTAACCTCTTGTTCATGTAGTATGCAGGTATAAAGGGACTCAACAGCTATAAATACTATAAACATTTCCGCATTAAAAGTGTTAGTACCCAAAATTACTTAAAAATGGCAATGATTCCCAAGATAAAAAGGAGCCTGAACTATTTTATTCAATTTCATATCTACACTCAGGCAGTCTTTAAGATGCATGTAGATGCTATATGTTTAATGGTTACATTTTAAACATTTTTATGGATCTTAGGGACACCAGATAAGGTATATGCCTTTGGTATGCCACATCTAAAAATCCATATGTGTTTCCATCAGTAAAATCTCCATGTAATAAATCAAAATTAACAGTGTCAATATTCCTGTGAGCCCTAAAATTTTATTTTATAGTAACTTCCTGAAGTGATAATATATTCTTACTAACAATATTGAATCTAGCAGCATCCATGATAACTTGCTTTCACCCTATATAAATCATACAGATTTTCTACACTAAGCCCCTCTTTACCCCTTCACAAATCTACTCTCAGACTTCATTTCTAATTCCCAAAAATGATTTAGCCTACTCCCTGTTGACTATAAAGAAAACAATATTGCAAATTATCTAAAAAAAAAAAAAAATGTTTTTATGTTCTTGTTATTTTGCACTGTTATTATTATGTATACTTACTGTTTGTTCTTATTATGTATTCTTACTGTTTGGACATTTAATTGATTGTACTGACTTTGGAGCTTTTCTCCCCGGGCCTCCACTGAAAATGGGTACTTCGTGGCCCGGTGGACTTCCCCGGTAATAAATAAATAAATAAAATAAATAACCACCCTTCTCTATTATTCTTTTTCATCAGTCTAAGATTCCTTACCTCCCTTGGCTGTTTATCATCCTGATATTCATTAATAGTTAGATTGTGAAAGCTGGAAAGGAAGTCTAATAACAACACTAAATGACTGCAACTGGTCCCCCATACTTAACCTCCCCATTGACAAGTCAATAAACTATTTTAACTCCACCTTTCTGAAAATACTTAACCAACTTTCCCAACAAGGAATAATTCAAAATGCAACTCTGCCCCCAGCTCATCAAAAGTATCCGACTTCTACTAAAGCAAAGGGACAAAGCATGGGACACTTGGAGTAACAACAAAACTAATACTAACAGGCAACAATATCTTGAATTAAGAAATAAGGCAAAAAAAAAAATAAGAATGGATAAAAAAATACTCCAATATACAAATTAAGCAAAACCCTAACCCTCAAAAGTTTTGCGCTACCATAAATAAAATTCTCCAACCCGGTAAAACTGGTACCTCAACCCCAAACATTGACATGTCTACAAGCAATATTGCAACACAATTCAATGAATATTTTACTAACTCCATTTTAAAACTGTCAATGCATTCTCCACCCACAACCCTCCCAAACCTGCAAAACTCCCCATCCGACCAAAATTACTTCTCCTTCCAACCAGTACAGACCAGTACAATCCTTAGATACATGACGAAATTAAGACCCACTACCCTGACAGCTGATAAGCTCCCAGTAGAATACCTCTGAATGACAGCCAAAGTTATCTCATAACCTGTCTCTATAATTATAAATAGGTCACTATTCGAGCAAAAACTCTCAGTCATCTAGAAAACATCACATATAATACCTCTACATAAAGGTGGAAACTCAGCTGAGTTATCCAACTACCGCCTAATAGCCAGACTATTCCCACTCTCAAAAATCCTAGAGAAATGTATGCATTTTCAAATACTAAAATACCTCCTCTCTAACAATCTCCTAGCCGAAACTCAAAATAGTTTTTGACGTGGCCACAGCAGCACCACTGCCTTTATCAGCTTCACCAAGTTAATCAGCAGCAGGATGTAGGTTATATGGTATCAACTGTCTTTTTATACCTCTCTAAAGCATTTGATACAGTCTCCCATAACAAACTATTGACTGTTCTCTTGGAACTTAAACTAAATAACTCTGCACTCCTATGGTTTAAAGACTATCTTTCTAACTGACAGCAAGCCATTAAGTTTCAAGACACTCTATCCTCCCTTCTCCCTGTCACCCTAGGAGTGCCTCAAGGATCTATACTCGGGCCCCTGCTCTTCACAATATTCACAAACACCTCCATAAAGCAACCCTTCATACAAACATAGTCCAATACACTGCTGAGTCTGCCCTTATGTGCTCAGCCCCCTTTCTTCAACTTCTACAGAAAATAATCCAAGAATCCTTCACAGCCATTGAAACATGGTTAACAGACTCCAAATTAATTCTCAATCCTCAAAAGACCCAGCTTATGCTCTTTCACCCCTCCAAAGCTATAGATTACATTCCCTCTTTTACAGTTATAACCTATGACAACATCCATATCACACCAGTTGCACATACCAAGCAACTAGGTGTCATCATTGACCAAAACATGAAATTCGACAAGCACATTGCTCAAACCATAACAAAAGTGCACAAAAAACTAGGCACACTCTACACATTACTCTATGCTTCTCCCATCCTAGTTAACCTATATAAAGGAGATCTAAACAAACTATCCACTTGTTATAACAAGATATCTGAATTTGCAACTGACTCTTCCTACAGATCTCAACCCCTTCGGAAACTGTCCTGGATTGAATTAACAAACTTACTGAACCTAAATCAACTCACCCTAGCTCACCAAATTCTCTACTACCCACAACAAATCCCCAGCCCTGCATGATCTAATAACCATTACACCAACATCTGTCAGCTAAGGTTCACCAGCAAAGGACTGGTAGAAGTATCCAAAAGCAGACTTATCTCTGGTGATTCCCTTTACTCCTGTACTATCACAAAAATGTAAAATTGTCTCCCACTTGAAATCAGGATTCAGACAAACAAAATCAGCTTCACAAATCAACTAAAATCCTATCTCAACAAGTCTTGGATATGTACCTATTATGACCCAAGCTAACTCCTTTAACCCTACTCTATCTCCATAACTCCTCTATATCTTGAACCATAACTATATCTGCTATAAGATCTTCCAATAACTTAAAAATCATATAATTCCTTGTAATATAATCTATAACATTGTTTAGGGAATTATGTTTTAAGTTTTTTAGCTTAACATTGCTATTATGTATAACAATGTTGTGAATATTCTCGTCTGTTCCTTATACTACCAATTACTCATGCTGGATTCTTTGACAAATTTGTAAGCTTCTTTCCTAAATTATTATAAGTTTTTTTTTTCTTTGGACTGATATATTGTACTGTTATATGTTTCATGTATTGTCAGAATGTATGGAGCTTTTCTCCCCGGGCCTCTGCTGAAAACAGGCAACCCCTGCCCATTTGGACTTTCCTGGTAAAAAATGTAAAATAAAATAAATAAATAAAAGTTCCCTGATATTATTTTTACAGACTCATTCAAACAGAAAAATGGTGGGCTGGAAGTGAGGATTAAAAGTATTTAGGAACAACCATTCTCAGCATTGTATCATGCAATGGCTCTTAAGATTTAATTTTCTAAATTCTCAGATTTTATCATCCATCAAACTTAAATCTTGGTCACAATACTGGCATACATTTAACTGGAAATCTTTGCACAGAGCATTCCTTACTCCAAATATTTGGTAGATACAAGAATAGCTCTTATTGGAGATGCATGCAAGTATATAAAGCTGATTGGTTAAAACAATTTTGGTGTGACTTAGATGATATTTAAAAGCTTTGTTTTCTGACTCATTTTCATTATCAAAATTTTAATTTTATTTAATGTTAATGATGGCCTTACCTTGAATGAGGATAACCTTTCTCTACTTTGGATTATACTTGTTGCAAGGAAAAGCATCACTAGAAAATGGAAATCCACTGCTGTGCCACTTTTTGAAGATTTTTTTTTTCTTTTCTAAAGGAACCAGCTGATAAGGAAACCAAAGTTAAAGAAAACAGGATCCATCCTAAACCTTACATCAACAATCTTTGCAAGAAAGTCATATCTGTCATTGACATTTTTCAGCTAAATCTCGACTCTCTTTAATGAGAAATTGAAGTTGTTTAAATACTTCTTTATTTATCTATCTAAGAATGCAATATTTAAGTCTATTTCTCGCCTTCGTACATATTTGTATAGTATACTTTTGGTTAAATTATTTCTACTAGTTATTATATCATTATAATGTATTACGTCATTACTTTGTTAACAGAAAAAATAAACATTTATTTGAAAAAAAAAAGATTTAATTGGGCAGTTCCAGTTAAATCAATGTCTTAGTCAAATGTGTCTGAGCAGAGGCAACAAAAGAAAATTATTTTCTTAGTACATTTTATTTTTTAGTACTAATACCTCTGTCAAGTTAAAAAAATCTTAACATTGCTCATTACACTCAACTTCTACCCTAACAACAACAACAACAAAAAAACTCCTGTACCTGTTAGGGTAACTTGGCCATCCCTAACATTTGACCTGTCTGATGCCTCTGTGGTATTGCTATTGGTTCCAAATTTGTATTATTGAATATCAATTGTACCTATCCGTTATGTGGACCTAGTTGAATGTTGTTCTATTCACAGTCATCCAATCAGGATGATGTGCATGGCTCTAGAATAGCAATCATTCTAAAAAAACAGGAGTGCCAAATTCAATGAACAGAAGGTGTCAGGGATCAGCCTAGTCATTTTATTAGAGTGAGAAGAAAAGCAGAAATAAAAGCAAAGAAATGTAGCTTTATATATATATATATATATATATATATATATATATATATATATGTAGGTCTACTTTGTTTTATTGAAAACGCATTTCACTGAATTTCAGTTCACCCTCACCAAATTGCTGAAAGCTCCAATTACTGAAAACTAATTTCACCGAATCTCATTTCACTGAAGTAAAGTACTGGTACTGTGTAGAGTACTGTGAGGCAAGTAAAAGGTATATGCCCTTTTCCCCACTGTAGTGCAATCCTGGAGTTAGTGTATATATATATATATATATATATATATATATATATATATATATATATATATATATAGTTAGGGGGGTGTGGGGGCACAGCCCCCCACAGTGGGAGGTGTAGCCCCCAACCTAGTTTGGTTTTATATTCTATTTCACTGAGTGTTTCAAAAAAATACATTTTAAACCATAGACATACATACTTACAACACCGATGACTAACTCTTTCCAGAAGATAGTATAAACCCAAACTAAATTGGGGGCTATGCCCCCAACACCCCCCTAACTATATATACTAACTCCAGGATTGCACTTCAGTCGGGAAAAGGGCATATACCTTTTAATTGCCTTACAGTACTCAACACAGTGCCAGTACTTCACTTCAGAGAAATGAGATTCAGTGAAATGAGTTTTCAGTAATTTGAGTAGCACAACAGTCTAGGAAAATGCACAGTTCATGATTCACAAAGTCACTTTTGGACAAAATGCAGTTGAGTACAAGTCTGGCTTCCTTGAAAACTACTACAGATATTGAGTACCAGTGCTTCTGTTATGGTAAGGCTTCAAAATGTTAATGTGATAGAGTTTGCACTTCTGCCTCTTCTCTGATAATCACACTGATGAAAGATACATTTACCTGAAAGTTTTGTGGAATATTAAAGTACTGTTATGCTTATTGAGCATTTCCAGAATTTGTGGGTTTGCCATTACTGTTTTACTGTCTCCTACAGACTCGGTTTGCCTTTGTGATGGTCTTTTGTCATTATTAAACTCAGCAAAAATTCAGGTGAGCATGTGGAGGATATGCAGAATCTGTACAGAAGGCACCCCATTGAAAGATCGAACTGAAGAACAAAACTCTGTGAGGCATCATTGCTAACTGCTGTACTGGTGTGCCAGTCTATTTTGATGTAAAACTCCCACTTTGTCGGGTATATAGGCAAGGCATGCTGATTCCCATCTTCATTTATGGAAGAGGCTCAGAGAGCTATAGATCACAGTCTGTGAACAGCTGACTATTAAACACAATTGAATTTATGCCAGTGATCATTGATTTCATCAATAAGCAAATAATTTCAGGGATACTCAGAGACAGATGAGATGTGGGGCATCCAGATGTAGCAATAAGTCTGTTTTTCACTGTAGCCCTTCCTTGATAATCAGTGACCCAGATGTAGAAAAATTAAATATGTTCAGTCTAACAAATGATCATAAACATTTCTTACCTATGAAATGTGTCTTCTTTCCAATGGAGAATGGTGAACTCTTTTAACCTACATAATTATATAAGTGATTAGATATGTCATGACGTAGGATGTGAATACATATAATAAAAGCAGCTAATTAAATAGCATACATATGTATGTATTGTTGGCCTATTGCTTTATTCAAACTACTGGGCATGCTGTAATAATTCCCTTATCAAATACTTCAGCAGTTTCGTTGCTGTTTTCTTATTCTTAAAATTAAAAGGCACCTCTTTTGCTCTGCATAGTGTAAGAACCCAAATCTTTCATTCTTTCTCCTACCAGTAATTAATATGGTAAGTATAGGAATATTTAATACTGTGGTGTTTATTTTGTGTTCTTGTATTTGTTTTGTTTTTCTTTCTTTGTTTGTTTGAGTGGTGTTTGTTTGAATTTGTTTACCAGTGTAATACAGTGATCCCAATGGAACATACTCAGACCCAGATGGGTGTCAGAGTTAATGCTGCCCCAGCAGGTAACATCACAAAGGAGTTCTAGGCCCACTTACATAAATGTGTAGAACTGGCAGCCCTAACTTGATCTAAATATAATGAAACATTTAAAAACAAATCATCTTGGTGGTCTACTAAAATAAAAAAAAATATTCAATAAAAGAAAAAACTTCTTAAAGTAAACAGCAGATCAAAATTATATCATATCAAAAATAATATCAGAAATATAACAAAAACATTAAAAAATACTTTTAGGTATACTAGAGCAGGTCGTGAACATTTACTTTTATGATCTCCACAGCATGAACCAAGATCTCTTGCTAACCAGGTTTGCAGTAGTTTGCAGATTTTGAGTCACTGACAATTCCTCCTTTGATGCTCTACCTCTTGAGCAAGGACTTGCACTCATAAATGCATGGTGTACCAAAATAGGCTCAAATAAAATGCAAAGGAGTGCTAATATTGTCACATTTGGTAGGCATGCATCCATCCAGCATAGACAATACATTACATCAAAAATAGAAGGTTAATAAGGACCCCGGAACATGGGTTGATAACTCTTATTACTATGAGCTTCATGTAACAAGAGCAGTCAGAAAGTCCATCTACTTAGCAAAGCTAAGTCACAGAAATATAACCTTATAACCTTATATAAGGAGGTCATTGTCCATTTATACTCAGCATTGATTATTCTGATTATTGAGTACAGTGCCCTGTTTGGGATATACTTCACTAGGCATATCAAACAACTGGAAAGAACCTAGAGGTTCCTAACAAGGAGGATCACTGTCTTAAAAATCTAAAGCTACAAAAAAGAAGACTGGACACTCTGTCCCTTTATTCAGTATTGTATCAACTACTGAGGGAGTGATCTGGGCTTCACCTTCCATGCCATTGGGGACCCAGTGGTTCTAGTTCATTTGTTTCTCCTCAAATCAAATAGTCTTATGAGTAGTAGAACCAGGAATCTAGATCCACACCAGCAGATAATTAAAACATGGTGGAGATATAGGTTTATCATTCACCACCTCTCCCACCTCTGGAAATGACTCCACCTGCAAATTAACCAGTTTTATATGTATTATCATCCTTCAAATTTGATCTGTATGATTGGATGGGTATTTAAATTCACCCCATGACTGCCTGACCTGATCCTCCTCGAGAAAGACAGCATGGTGGATATTAAAGTTGCAAGATGCAGTTGTCTTAAATTTCTTATGTTTTATGATCACATGTACATTAACAAAGAAAATATAAATTGCTTAACAGCTGTAAAGTCATTTTCATATTTTGGCTTAAGAAATCCAGTAGGCACGCCTGTGTGCTGGTTTTGGACTTCTTATATCACTAATGCTGTGATCTGAAGCAAAATTTGGAATAACTTACTATCTGTGATATAATATTATTTATCCTAAGGGTAAACCTTGCATAAAGACATCTAGATATAGATATTTTTGTTGTTTATTTACACTCTTGGTGTGTCATCAACAGATTATCTACATGCTTATAGTTACATGAAAGTTTTAAAAACCCTCTTAAACCTGCCATGGTTATGCTTTATTCTAAAAATTAATGTAAAAGTCCACTGAGAAATAACATCAAATCCAAAGCTAAAAGTAAAAGAAAATAAAAATAAAATAGCAAAAAATAACTTTGCACATTACAGGCACTCATAGAACCACATAAACATACATACACACTAAACACCGGCAATGTAAATCAATTATCAAGTTTCTAAAATGAAATGCATTCTTATTTGAATTAAAAATGTGTAAATAAAAGAATAAAAAAATAAAATGAAACACTGAGCACAGCTGGTAGACTAGAAAATGGCCTTTGTGGATAAATAGTCCCAGTTCTATCTAATATAACTAAAGTAATTAAAACATAATTGTACTGTTAAACTAAAATCTTAATATAACTAATTCTTCCAATAAAATATATCAAAATGAACTGACTTTACAAAAATGATCAAGAATTATCATCCTCCCTTGATAATCCATTCATACAAAATCTATATATGCTTCCTGAAGTCCTGTTCAGTAGAAATACACACAACTAATTGATTATTTTCAAAGGAAAAACTGGTCTAAAGAGGAAAACAGCAAAATAGATAAATGTGTTCAAGGGGATCTGGTTTGTGTGATACATGAAATATCTTGTAGAACAGGACTATGGAATGGGTTCCTATTGGAACATCGAATTTTCAGTTGTTCGAATCACTAAAGGTCGACCTTTAATGATCGAACAATTTATTTATTTTATTTAACATTTGTTAACTGGGAAAGTCCGACTTGGAACAAAGTCAATTTTCTGCGGAGGCCCGGGTAGAAAGGTTTTAGATGCATGTCTTTGTAACATGGGAGGAAATCGGAGCACCTGGAGAAAACCCACATGAACGCAGGGAGGACATGCAGACTCCACACAGAAGGCACCCCAGCAGAGAATTGAACCAGAGAACCTCTTGCTGTGAGGCGACAACGCTACCGCTGCACCAGTGCATCACTGTCCAATTGAAAATTTGAACTGTTCAAAATAAACATTAAAAAAAAAGGAAAGAGTAAAGGTTGTAGCCCCCCACACTTAAATATACCAACTCTGAGATCGCGCTACAGTGTAGGAAAGGGAAATCTTCCCTTTCCGCACTGTAGTTCATTAAAGTGCGATCTCGGAGTTGGTATATTTAAGTAGTGGGGGTGGGGGTGCAGCCCCCATACTTTAACCCATCAGGGTACATTTTCTTTATTTATTTATTTATTTATTTTTTTAATTTCAAAGTTGTGAAACTTCGATCATATGGTGTCGACCATATGGTATTCGAAGTTGTGTAACTTCGATTTTGTAATAGGTAACCTTATGGAATTGTATTCATGCTTCATGGTTTTTCCACTCATTATGAAACTAATTTCATAAACCTATAGCACAAGATGCCTTATGTTATGACAAACTAGACCCAAATGTATTTAATATTTTTTAGTTCACTTTGGTGCATATTGTTTATCATGTAATCCTGATTCATTATACTGTTTTTATCTATGGTAGCTTTTTACTTTGTCTGTCTGTTTTTTTTTTGTTTGTTTGCTTTTTAATTTCAGTTGTTACTCAAATATTAATATAAGCCTATCAGTTATGCACTTGCTTGAAAATGAATTATCCCAGTTATGACTTAGGTTAAGCACATTTCTTATGTAGTTGGCCTTTTGCAATGTCTAATATTTAACAGACTGCTCATTGTTAAAACTGATTTAATTTTTTTTAACTTTTGTACAGTGCTTAAGGGTAAACACTAATTTTTTTTATTGGCTGATTGATTACATAGGAGTGCAAGAACAAGTAAACATACTAGG
Source organism: Protopterus annectens (assembly GCF_019279795.1). Lineage (NCBI taxonomy): Eukaryota > Metazoa > Chordata > Ceratodontiformes > Protopteridae > Protopterus > Protopterus annectens. The sequence continues at coordinate 206,539,957 of NC_056740.1, read as the reverse complement.
CAAGTGATCACAAGGACCATAAGATGCTTAGACATATACATCTTTAAGCAGTCAGACTTAAAAGTTCTTGCTACCCTTTTCAAGCACTTAATGGTATTCACCCCCCCAAATTGTGTAAATTTATGTCTCCCCATCCAGTTATCAAGACTAGCCAAAGCAATATTTTTTGTTTTTAACCTTGAAGAGTGTTAATGAGGAACTTTACTTGACATAGATGGGTAGCCTGTTCCAGAGTATGAGAAGTCTCTGGGACAGGAATCTATCCCTCCAGCATGTCCTGTTTATTGTGGTGACAAGGTTTAGGTCCCTAGAGCATGTAGCTCGGAGGGATTGGGATTTCTTTAGGTGTAGCATGTCCAACAGCTCTGGGTTTGACATAGCTTTATAAGTTAGGCAGAGATCACCTCTGAGTAGGCAATATGCTACAGAGTAAAGCTGGAGTTTTTTGAGACGATCAGTGTAGGGCATCTGTTTGAGGCCAGTAAGTCTCTTTGTGAGGTACTTCTGTGGCCTTTCCAGCTACTGCGGATTTTTTGTGAGGTACATTCCAAAAGGGACGTTGTACTGTACAATGGGTCTAATGAGTGTCGAGTAGAGGAGAACAATGACCTCTTTTTTCCTGAATGAGAACCCTTTAGTGATGAGGTGTGCCATGTAGAAGGATTTCTGACTACTGTGGCAATGTGATTATCAAAGGAGAGACTACTGTCTACCTGGGTCCCAAGGTCTCTTATCACACATTCGGTGTTAAGAAGACTGCTGCCTATATGGTAGTTCATGGGTACAGAGTTTTTACCAAAGGGGATAACAATGCACTTTTTCGCATTGAGCTTGAGGCCATGGCTCTGACACCAGGCATCTGTCTCAGTGAGGCCCCTCTGTAGGATGTCCACATCATTTGGGGACTCGACTATAGCTCCTAGTTTGCAGTCATCTGCCCATCTATGTCAAGCAAAGTTCTTCATTAGCACTCTTCAAGAAAATCCTTGATGAGTGGATGGGAAATAGGAAATACACCCCGGGGATCCCTTCTGTGTTTCTGCTTGACAGGGGCATAGGAAAATAGCTTTCTTGGGTGGCGTAAGCCAGGGAACCTTGTTGGCTAGGCTTACATAGGCCCTTGGGCCAATAGCCTAGTACCTACCTATGAACCTATTTCCAAATGTGAACATGTACCTATTCACACCTTGATGGGGAGAGTCAGTGAAAAAAGGAGAATAAGGAGCTGTAAGGTGTGAATAGGTACATATTCACAATTGGGAATGTAGGTTATCCTAGTGTTGAGCAAGAACAGAGCCAGCGTTTGGCCAGGAAGTATTTCAGCATGATTTCGATGGATGGGAGGGAGGATATTGATCTGATGGATAGAGGTAAGGAGTTCCAGGCCTTAGCAACATGGTATAAGTACAGACAATGCCTAGCAGATCTGATAGGTTTGTAGACAGACAGGAGTTTTTGGCCACTGGATCATAATGATTAACTGGGAACATAGTTATGTTGAATATTATCTAGTGCTGGGCAAGCAGATGTTTTCTGGATAATTTTATAGGTTGTATGAAGCTATGTATATGTTAGTTGATGGGGTAGTTCTAACCAATTTAGGCTTTTTTGTGCTGTACAGTGGTGGGTTCTGAAAGGTGTGTTTTCTGCCAATTTAGCAACTTTCTTATAGCATTGTTCAAGTTTTTATTTTTGTGAAGCCCGACGGAGTAAAGTAAGGATGGAAGTGCCATAACGAAGTGGGGGAAGGAGATAAGTAGTGGTAAGTGTAGTTATAGTTGTGTTGTTGATTGGAGCTGTAAAGCATTCCTAGTTTTTATGAGCTTATCTTATGCAATTTTGTGCATGCACGTCAAATTTAAGATTATCAGACACTATCATCCCTCATAATTTTCTATGAGAAGTGACTTCAATGGTGGCATTATCAAGATAAAGGACTTTTAAATTTATTTTTTTCATGAGAGAGGGATTTGGGGAAAAAAAGAAGTAGCCATATATATAGAAGTCATTCCCCTTTTGATTGGCTGTAGCATCTGGGTACCTTAGAAGAGCTTAGAGTCCAGTAATTCTTTATGCTAGAATTCATATATCTGTGGTTATTCATGGCGTGGATTCCTCATGTTATGATTCGAATAGCCCCCACTACATGGCACTCCCTGAAAACATAACTTGACTTTAGTTGTTACAAAATTCCACTGCTAGCTACTTGCTAATTATCTCACTGGCAGAATATTATGACAGTGTTTCAAAATTTGCACTGGCTTCCTCCCTGGTCTTTTATCAGCACCCACTGTACTTAGACCTATATAAGTCAGTTAGCCTTACCTTAAAGAATTGCTGTTTTTCTTTTTTATTTTTGCCTGTTTTTGTTTTCAGCCACTGTCCTTTGTGCTGCACTTTGAAGTTGCAAAAATTTAAAAGAGTATGGCTTCAATCATCTGTAATTCAATTATATTCATACCAGACTGCACTTATAGAAGCTTTTGTCTACATGGCATAGCCATTCTCCCACACTGAGTTTCTTCAAGAGGTCCCTGAAAGCCAATTTCCTTAACTTAGTCTATAATTAATTTTTAGCAGCATTTATTTTTAGTGCAGTCTTAATCCTGTCATTTGTCAAATAGCTTTATGCATACTTTTGTTTTTTTAATTGTGCATTTAGTTTGTGAGCAAATAAATACAAACAAAATTGGCTGCTGAGTCATTTGACTAGGCTGATGGTCCAAAAGACTATATCAACAAGAATTTTTGTATTTAGCTGATGTTGTTGCTCTGACGTGTTGATTGTGACTTGAAACTCTATACAATAGTGAAGATACATACATGAAAATATTTTCCAAAATCCAGTATCCATATAATGCTATCTTGTAATCAGAAAACAATTCACAGAATCATAGGTGGGTTTTGAAAGTGGTATTGCTAATGACCACGGGGAGATTTTTAAGCATAGCCATTCATCCCAAATATCTGGCAAATTCTGGTACCCTTAGTAAGTGTAAGCGGGGACTTGGAGATGAAACACCTACAAGCATGGGCTTGAGAGATGAACCATTTATAGGATGTCTTTGTCCATTAGAGACATAGGTGCCAAACAAGGGATGAATTTCCTGTTCCCATCCAATTACCAAGATGCACTTGAATTGAGTTAGGGAGGAACTCTGATTCACACTGATGGGCAGCCTGTTCCAAAGAACGGATAATCTCTGAGATACATATATGTGTCTCCAGCATGTGGTATTCATATCACAACCAATGTTAAAATCTTTAGAAAGGGTAATTCTGGTGCTGTTTGTTTTCCAGATATGCAGGAGGTCCATCAAAGTGGGGTCAGATGATACCTTGTATGCCAGGCATAGAGCTCCCCTTTCAACAGCTTGTAGGAAACAGAATGCAGGGATAGGGATATGAGGCAGTCTGCATAAGACATGTTATTTACATCCTGTATTCTTTAGTGAGGAACCTCTGTGGACATTCCAATTGTTGGATATGCTGGTTAGGCACATACCAAAGGAAGCATGGTACTCAATGATGGGCTTGATTAATGCCAAATACAGTGGAACCATGATCTCCTTGGACCTAGATGCCATACCTTTGTTTATAAGTTCACAGCATGAATGAATTCCTCACTGCTGTAGACTCATGATGGTCAAAGGCTATTATTGTCTATGAGTGTCCACAAGTCTCTGAATACTGGGTCAGTCCTTATGGGGTGTGTTGTCAATATGATAGTTGCCAGGTGAAAGCTGACAGCTTGTAACAAAGGATACTATTACACATTTCTTGGCATTTAGTTTAAGTCCATGGCTCTGACACCAGTTATTTGTCTGAGTCAGCCCTTCTTGTTGAACATTAGTATCAGTAGGGGATTCTATGACTTCTAATTTGCAATCATCTGCAAATGTGGTCAAACAGTGGGCCTTGACATTGGTTTTGACTTTAGAAAAGTAGATGCCAAAAAGGAGCATTCAAAGGAGCAATCTCTGACAGAGTCTGGTGGTGACTGGCCTCTTTGTAGAGGTGGACTTCCTAGATCCTGTCTGTAAGCCAGCTAGCTATCACCGGGTGACATAAGGGTTTATACTAACTTGTTGAGTTTGTCAGCAATGTCCAAGTGGGGTATTGTATGAAATGCCTTGGTCATGTCAAAGTAGGTATTGTGAACCATGTTGCCCTCATCCATTGCATTGCTGACCTTCTCAAAGAAGTCCAGCAGTTTGAGTGGGCAGTACGCATGACCTGCCCTTGATGAAAACAAACCGGGTTGGATGCTGTGTCAGGAGGTTTTATATGTCATTACTGATCATTTCCATGATAATTCTTTCCATGGCTTTATCTATAAGACTGGTGAGACTTTCAGGACTGTAGCTTCCAAGGTCTGTAGATGGCCCATCTTTGTGTAGAGAGTTGATGTTTGATGCTCTCCATTCTAGAAGCACAAAGCCTGTTTGGAGGCTACAGTTAAATAGTGATTCCAGATGGCCTGATAAGTCACATTTCATGCAATTTAGAAGGCATCCTGGGATGTTGTTAGGACCCATGGATGCAGTGTTCTTGGCCTTAGAGAGAGTATTGAGGAACTGTTCCCAAGTGATGGGAGTATATCTGATGGTATTTTCTGAGAGGAAGAGGGGTGAGTGAGGGGATAAGTTAGACAGTAATTTTCCAGCCAGTTGGTTTGCTGTATCTTCTGTCTCAGTATAGGTGGTTCCATTAACATTGAGCTCTGCACACAATTATGTATTGTCTTGAGGTTGCAGACATAACTAAAGAATGTCTTGTGATTGTCCTCAGACTGGGAGGCCAAAATTACTTCACATTCGGCTTTGGCAACCTTTACTTGTCCCCTGAGGTGTTTCTTTAGTTTGATGAGAGTGCTTTTATCCTGCTAGGTCTTACATGTGCTACATGTGCTACATGTCCTAATTTTTGCCATGATTTTCTTTCTTCTGTTAAACAGTCTCTTGATTTTGTGATTCCCCCATGGTGGCTTGTTTTTTGAGGTAGTTCTGTACTTATTTTTGGTGGGTACCGCTGCCTCTGTGCAGCTATTAACATGCTTGTATAGGGTTTCTGTGAACAGTCCTGCATAACAACAGTGCTTTCATGGTTTGGGGGGCTTGAGATTTTGCCAAGTTATCACTTAATAGTAGGAAGTTAGCCTTAGAGTAGTTACTGCATATTCCAGTGTTAGCTGCGGGTTTGGGTTTTATTTCTACATCAAAGGAGACACCATTTTGTATCTGACCTCACCAGAGAGGACATTACACGCTAGGGGCTGTGCAGCAATCTCCATATTAGTGATGATCAGATCCAGAAGATACAGCATGTTTGTACCCATGGTCAGTGTATTTACAATCTGGTCCAGACAGAGCCAGATCATGGTCAAATGGGATGCTAGGCAGGGTAATAGATCAGGGCCCACAAACACATGTGCACGACACACACTCACACACACACACACACACACACACACACACACACACACACACACACACACACACAGCAGACCCCAGCCACTCCAATGTCCTATTACTTGATTATTTCTCCCCAGTTACCATAAATACTGTTCTAACTTGTCAGTGTGCATTCTATTGTCTTCTTTACTTTAACAATAATTACAGGTATTTGGATTTAATTAAAAACTTTTATTTCATATTTTATACCACAAACACTGACAGATATATGCTAAACAAAACAATGCAGTCTGACAATGAAAACAAACAACATTAACAGTAAACGTTTCGGCCCTTGAAACTCGCATTCATTGAAATGGCATTGAAACCCACATTCAAAGAAAATGCATCTGACCAGTGGAGGATTAAGTTTACCTTTGGGCTGTTATCAAACCATAGGCCCCTTGCACACATTTTTAGGACAATACATACATGCATGTGTTCTTTGATTCACCTTCCAGATAGTATTAGATTATATTCCTTACATAATACATCGCCATTTGTTAGAGTGTATTGTAAATTTGTAGTTTTAATATTTTTAAAGTATGAAACAAAACATATGAACCAATAATGACAAAACTGCCCATTTCAGAACATTTCAATTATAAAAGGCCACTCAGATTTCTGTCATTACAATCCACCAATATCAGTCAGTGTGCACAATCTCTGCAAAATGGTAATGAAGAGGTTGCTGCAAGCAAACAACTTTAAATTTCAGTGTTTCATCTATAAATTCAGTGCCTGCTGCCCTTGAAGAACAACTTGCCTGTTACATTAAAAAATAGTAAGACGGTAATATTACAATAGCTAATGGATGGAAAACTAACAACAGGTTCAGAGTTAGTTGTTATCTGATCCAAAGCAGGACACATTCAGGACTGCAGCACTCCCCCCCTTAAAGTACAACGTAGTATCAGTTATCCAACTACATGGTGTGGGAGCAGATCCCACAGCTTTCTCCATCAGAAAAAAGCATACTACTAATGCTGCTTTCAAATTCTGTAGCACTAGCAGTGATGCCCATTTGCTAAACAAAACAGTTACACATTGAAAACAAACTTAGCAGGAGCAGCAGTAAACTTCTCATACCTTGAAGTTCACAATTCTTAAAAAATGCATGGAAGCTTACAGTTCCTTCAAAATGCACTGAAACACATATTTTTGAGTAGTCTGGTAGTTGGTGTGAGGTATTCAGGCTCTTGTCTCCTGTAACCAAGGGACAGGGTTTGAGCCAGAGCAAATTAACTAACCTGCCAACACCATTTCACACACATACACACACGCATGCACATGCACGCACGCGCACACACACACACACACACACACACACACACACACACACACACACCTTACTGATGCAACATTCATGAAGAAGCAGACAGCACATTCCTTATCAATGCAATATTCATTCATTTAATCTGTGAAACAACAGGAATGTCTTGTGTTGTGTTTACATTCCACATACAGACATGGAAAACAAGAAGTAAGCAACAGCAGGTGTATGCTTTGTCACTGATGTGCACAAGGAATACAGACAAAGGCACAGGGAGGGCATTAACAAAGACATATTTATTAAAAAAAAGGTGTGGCAGCCCCCCCCCCCCCAAGCCAGTGGTCCTCTCCCTGCCAGCAAGTCATAGGTGACTGCCTAGGTAACCTAACACTGGATACAGCTCTGAATCCAGGGATTTTGCGTTTACAAAATTCCAGAAATCTCTGTGCCTGCATGTTTGGTGTCATATATGATTCCCAGTTAATAGAGGGCTAATTGAAGTTGCCCATGAATATAGTATTGAGTTGGATGGTAAGTGTTTCAGTAAGCTTAAATACGTGTTAATGGTTTCCTGGGTCATACAGGGGGAGCTATAGCTTGCAAGGAAGTGATATGGGATTTTGCTATTGGTGATCTGAACATGGAGAAGCTCGAGTACTTCGTCCTGTATAACTAGCCTTGAGGTTTTTTTTTTTATGTAAATCGACACTCCTCCACCTTTAGCCCCTGCCTGTGCAGTAGTTGGTTCAAATGTGTGGAAGGAATTATAGCCTTGCACTACTGGAGTGCTCTCCACAGCTTTAAACCATTTCTCAGAGACTGCACAGACATTAGCATTTTCTAGAGTGAGGTAAGTTTGTAGAGAGTGAAGTTTCTTGTTTAGACTATTAGTATTGAGCAGTAACACCTTTAGATTTTTTTTGGTTTTGATTTTCTATGTTGGAAATATTTTCAGTTTGGCATTGTCTAAATAAGGCACTATGAGGAAGGTTAATGTTTTAGCTTATATTCAAAAGCCTGGAGGGAAGAGATGCAGACCATCCCTGGCAAAGCAGGGTGATCTGTTGACCATATCCTCCCATGCTGACAAATATTGCATCCCCTAAGAATGACACCAGAAACTAAGCCAATTATTAAAGTCAGTCATCTTCTGTTCATTGTGGTATCATCTTTGGAGAAAGTAAAATGCTGCTCACTAATAGCAGCCTAGGACACATATTACAAGAACTCCAGGATGTCTTTCTTCGTATAGTATAAGGAGGTAAGTCTCAGTTCCTTTGCACCCACATGGACTATGGCTAAGTCATACTGGTACTTGCGGTCCAATGTCCTGAGTGCATGTGTAATATGGCAGATCCTGGCCCCTGATTAGCAACTGACTGTGACTTTCTCCTTACTCAGCCTGGAGGGACATCAGTGTGTCTCGCAATGAAGTTTCCAATGACCCTTTTAGCGCAGCTGATGTAGATTTCCTTTTGCAGTATTAATGACTATGATTCAAGAAAAGTCTTGAGTCACAAAAGTGACGGAAGGCAAAGAATGAACATTTGTAAATTATGTTTTTCTAAGCACTTAAAATACAAAAAGAGAATCTAACAATTATGTCATTAATATTAAAGTGTTTGACTCTTAGCCTACAAAGAAGTACAGCAGATTTTACATCACTGAACTTAAGTGCCCACCTGTACCAAGAATGACCACAAGTCCTTCTATTGCTATATTAAGAAACTCAGAAGTAGTAGCTATGCCTGCACTGAACTTATCTTTAGTGGCACACCCCATTCAGAAACATTAATTAATCTCCTTACAGACAAGATTAGCTCAAACTTTATGCCCTGCACTATTCCCACTGTTCCCCAAATGTATTTCTCCACATACTATCTTTCCTGAAATATTATTTGTTTGTTTTTAACTGGGCAAATAGAATAGTACAGGACCTTTTCAGCCATGACCCAAGCCATCTGTCATGTACACCAAACATGAAATTGCAGGTCTACACAAGACAAATAACTTACACAGAAATAACATGTTTACATGCAGTAATTAAGAAAACCAAAGAAAAACACAAATATACTATAATTCCTGCTGGCTTGGTATGTTTCTTTGTTTTTTTTGTTTTTTAGTAATTAAGAAAGTCTTGAAGATAACATTAGTAATTATGTAAATTGCAGATTATATACAATAAGACAATAAAACTGATACAAAAAAAAAACATATGAAGAAGTTTCTGAGTAACTGGTGTGACATAGGTATGAAATCTTCTTGTCAATGTAACATATATAAAGTTTAAGAGAAAAAAGATTAAGAAGTATAAAGAAGCACAAGAAGTCTTATTAAGTCCAAACATTCAGAAATACTGAGTTAACACTTGAAGAAATTGTATTCCTGTATGGCAAATTATTCTGAGTCACTAGCTGAGTTACATTTAAACTCTTCATTCAGATGTGCCTTCACTTTTTTAAATAACTGTAGAGTATCTATTGAAGTGATTTCATTAAGTAAGCTATTACCTGTTAAAAGACTTTTCACAGTGACTGCTAGGAGGAATTGTGAACTTTTTAGTTTGAGGTAATATGCACTCTTTAAGAACCTGTTTCATTATTTCTCTTCAAAGCCATAAGCACTTTTTCTGTGGATCCAGTTAATATTACAATATGTCTGCATGTAAGCATCATGTGCCACTTTGCCCAATCCCTTCAAACTATGTACCTGAAAATTTGAAAATCGGCACCTGTGATACCTCTCTACTAAAGTGGCACCACAATAACCTCCTCTCATTTCAGGCTTATTAGTCTTACCAGAATAATCTGCAAAACCAAAAACATGTTGTTACCAAACTAATTAAAAATGACATAGGCAACCCTCCATGCCGCAGACCACAATCAATTTGATTTTCTTAAAGGCAGGTCATGTTTGCTCCACCTGGTAGAATACTTTGACTAAATCATAGAAGCCTTACCGAAGGACCAGTCTATAAATTTTACTTATGCAGACCTTGCCAAGGCCTTTCACATCATTCTCCTTGCAATATCATGGATAAACTCCTCAGACTGTATATGTAAACCCTTATGTAGTGCATTGGATAGCAAACTGGCATATGATCAAGACTCTGGTTATAAAGCTGGATGCTATCTCTTCCATCTGCAGGGATGCCACTTGTAGTATTCCATACGGCTTTGTTTTAGGCCTCTTCTTATTTAGTATCTATTTTCAGATGTGAAAGCAAGCATCCAGAGTCTCTGACCAGACAAGTGTGTGTTTGACTACAAACAAGCTGCATATGTCAACTCCATCCATGGTTTTCAAATTCTCTGGCAGGGCCTACATCAAACAAACATTTGGAGTTGATGTACCACACATGGCTTACTGTAAATACCAAGAAGTGCAGCATTTATACATACAATAAAGCTTTTGCCCCACATCATATCACATCATGATCTCAAAATAATACTCTGTTTTCACAGTGTTGGAAACCCACATGAACAATTAACTCTCGTTGTCACTATATCTCAGCCTTTGGTCAAGAAATTCTTCCACCTTGCACAGCTTATTTCTCACTGTAGCTCATCCAGATCATTGTATGCCCTTCATATGTCTCAACTGTCCATTTTTTTCAAGGATTGTCCAGATTTTTGCCTCATATTTTTGGTCTGTCCCTCATTAAATTTGCAGTTTTCTGGCAAATCACTGAGAATTCAAGTTGCTAAATAATGACAGATATTTCAGTTTAATTACTTCATATCATTCAGAAAATGCCTGGTAATGCAAAGTCTGTTATTTTAGTACCTGCCCAAGTTTATAACAGTAATATTTAAAAATTGCCCCTATTTGTGGGCCTTTGTCCATATTTCTTGTGCTAAGAAGTTGAGACGTATTATATCCTTTTACTGCTAGATTCCTCATTTATCAGATAAATCTGTGAATACAATGGCATACTTGGAATGCACCTATTTAATTCATTGCTTCCTTTAAGAATATAATTGTCAGGAAAGCAGAATGTCTGTGCAACTTGTAAGGGTATATTCATCTTTACAGAAGACTTCTCTGTACTCCTGAAAATAGTATACTCATCAGTGTATTCAAAGCTGAATTATAAAGTTCAGATGCCTGTCTAAAAAATAGGCATCAAGGATGCATCTACAAGCTGATATGATTTAATAAGAATGCATGAATAATGAAAAGGTCAATATGGGATATAAGTTCATAGGTGAGTACTAAGCTATCATTCTGCAGACTATTACAAGAATGCCAATAACCAGTTGTCAGAATCAAATCCTATACTGAATATCTGTAAGGTGAAGACCTTAACCATTATATCAACCACTCCCCAAAATGAAACTTGTCCAAAGTGGAGCTCAAAAAAACAACCCAGAGACTGAGTCTCATGCTTTACCAATGGAGCTAGCTGTACTAATACTTTTATGTATTTATCCTGTGTTAACCAAATTTGTTCCACTAGTCTATTGGTCTTTTTTCAGGGGAGACCCAAAGTGGTATTTATTCAAATAGGGGAAATTTGGCCAGAGCATGAGGGAACTTCCACTACTCTTGTAGTCAGGGAAAAGACTGGGTGTTACACATCCTGACTTCCCGTTCCTGTTCCAGGCATGGAGGCAGCCCAGAGGAACATGGAAAAAACATGGCTGCCGATAGCCAAAGTAATTTAGAAGTGTAATGTGTTGAAAATGAAGAAAAATGGTAGAATCTCTACCAGAATTGTTTTAATGTTTTGTGTGAGCAGAGAAATTGTTGTTTGCTGATGGTGAAGAGATTGGGATGGAGTTAAATGCAGTAGTGGAGATGGAGTCAGAAGAAAATTTTCAGAAAAAATTGTCTGAAGTGGCAGAAACTGCAGAAAGGAATGTGTTATTTCAACCCACCAGTCAGAAGGATAGCAGGATGAGTGGAAGAGCTAATTAACAAGAGTGAGCCTGAAAGTGGAGCTGCTGTATCTTGGATTGACATTATGGAAAAAAATATACGAGAGAGAAAAAGAGAAGGAAAAGGTGTCAGGGAAGGTTCCAGAAAAAAGTCCTATCCTCTAACGGTGAGAGAGGGAACTAAGGAGAAGACAGAGATGAAATAAATATAGCGGTAAAAAAGAAAAAGGCCTGGACAGATATGAAGTATGGGACAATGTTACTGCACCTCTGGGAGTATAAACTGAAGAGGTAAGAGCTTTCATTTTAATTAACAAAGAAACTTTTTGTGACTTGTTTTTTGAAACTGGCCAGGCTAAGGAAACTTTTTTATGGGCCTATGAATTAAGAAAGCAGACTTTCCATGGTCAGAATATGTGATGCAGGCCTTTTTCAGGTAAACAAAAAAGAAAAGAATCATGATTCAGTTTAGAACTGAAGTAGAATCAAAACAGCTGTATAAATATTTGTTAACAATATGTAAATAAGTGTTGGACACTACTAAAATCTATGATGAAAGAGGACTATGGATTGGGGGTTGGGAATGTGGCATAATTTTGTAAATGGAAAATGACAATGTAATGCATATACTAAATTTTATTAATGTGCATGGCAAGAAAGGTTTTGTAAAGTACAGAGGACAACCAAAGCCTTGCTATTTTGTGGAAAAAGTGATCATTTAATTAATAAATGAATATGACAAAAAAGTTGTTATGTATGTGGTCAGATAGGCCATAATGCAAAGAAATGTGAAGTGTAATATAAAACATGTAGTAATATAGGACATTCTTGGTTAGAATGTGAGGTAGAAATACAAGAAAATGAAAAAGAAAATGAAAATAAAGGTGAAATTATACAAGAAAAAGGTTTAGAAAACATTGCACAAGGACACACAATACAACAAGAAAAAAAACCAAAGAAAAGGTATTTAAATTTAAGGGAAAAGATAAAGAGAAGGAAAAAGCAAAAGAAAAAGAATCAGGTGAAACATGTCTGAGTAGTATATAGTAATAGGTAAGACAAATTCAATAGGAAAAAGAGTTAGGGAAAGAAAAAGAAATTTAAAAAATATAATGGTTAAAGAAAATAAGAAAGGTAAGGGATAAAAAAAATATTTTAATAACTGTTCTGTAAAGGTGAAAATATTAGCTTTGAATGTGAGCAGTATGAAGAATATTAAAAGGAGAATTAGTATTTTATAATGGTAAATGTTCAAGTAACAGTGTTAGATGACATTAGAATATTAAAAGAAGAAAGGGTGCAAACAGAAAAACTTTGGAATGGCCCTGTTATTTGCAATATAGGCAAAACAAATGCTCACGTATATGTATACTATGCTAAAAATATAAAAATATTAGATATTACCATGGTAGAACTGGGCTGAATAACAATAGTGAATTTAAGATGGAAATATGTATATAGACTAATAGCTTTATATACATAAGCAACAAAAACGAAAAAGAAATAATGTTTGAAAGAATAGTTAGTTATGTCTGTCTTAACATGGATATAATAATGACAGGTGACTTTAACTGTAATTTGAGAAACAAAAAGAATAGTTGTGATGTTAAAAATGATTACTGAAATTATGAAAAGTGGAAAATTAAAAATATGGGAAAATAAACACTGAACTTATAAAATAAATTAAGACAGAAATTGATTATATTTTTATATCAGAAGGCCGAACAATTATTCAAATAGCAATCAAATATACTGGGTTTTGTGATCATGTGGTGATTTGGATAAGATTTCATGAAAATGAAGAATTTATTAAATTAGGAAAAGGCATAAAAACAATGAATGAAAAAGAATTAAAATCAGGAGAAAGAAAGAAATTATAGAATTATGGCAGCAACATATTGGTATGAGATATTTTTGTAAAAATTGGACAATTTTTTGGATTTAATTTAAAAAGAAATACAAAAAGTATTTTAGAATGCATAGAAAAGAATAAATAAAACTGTAATACAAAATATTATGTCAAAATATTTAAAGATTTAATACAACAGAAAAAATTGTTTTATGAAAAAGAATTATATAGAAGAAACCAGGACAAGGTTAATACATTATTATTTACACAAAAATATTGTTTGCAAGGAAAAAAAGAAGTAGCACCATACTTATGTAAGATAGTAAAAGAAGGAAAGATAGTTATAAAAAAAATAAGGAACGGAAACAAGTTATAAACAAGAAGAAATATATGAAATAATAAATAATATACATTAGATTTATATAATAAAAAAGAAGTTAACATAGAACAAATTTACAATGGGGAAAACTTAAATAAGGAAGATAATGACTATTTAGAAAGAAAAATAAACATAAATCAGTTGAATCAGATCTTGAAAGATATTAGCATTAATTCAGCAGCAGGTTTGGATGGAATTGAATATACCATGTATAAAGAAATGTATAACTAGCAAAAAATTGTGTTTATAGAAGTAATGAATGTATGGCTAGAAAAAGGATTTAAGTATAAAGAAATTTGCACAGGTATGATAAAATATATATTAAAGAAAGGAGATAAAGATGAAATAAAATTGGAGACCAATTACACTGAATAACACAGACTATAAAATGTTCATGAGAATAGTAACTAAAAGATTACAATGTAAAATAGAAAGACTACTTGATCAGAACTTGTTTGGGAGAAAAAGAAAAGGGAGTCATGAGCTATTGTGGATAATAAGGGAAATAACTGATGATACTATTAATAAAAAAGTGGAAACAAAAATCATGATAGGAGATGTTAGTAAGGCATATGATAATATTCAGTGTGAAGAATTATGGGATATTTTACAAGCATATAAAATAACTGAAAAAGTATTACAAGTAGTTAAATTAATATATGAAAAGAATTATGTAAGATTGAACATAAATGGTTGGATGGGGGATACTATGAAAATATAATATGGTATAAAACAAGGATGTCCTGCAAGTAGTATGATCTTTGCTATACTCATGAACACAGTAATAATGAAAATTAATAAAATGTCAAGTAAGGGAGGATATAGAATGATGGGGGGAATACTGTTGCTAATACGCTGACAATATTGTAGTATTAGAAAAAAATAAAGCCTGGATGGAAAAAAAATTAATGGAAAATTAAGTACACAGTTGAAGGAAATTAAGCATAAATAAAGAAAAAAGTAAAGGATTTGGGTATGGAGGTATTATAAGAGGCGTGGAATATAATGTGAAAAATATAGATATTTCAGGAAAGTATTTGTAAGTACAGACTACAGAGATGAACAATGGGACAAAATTATTAAAGATATTAAAGAAATGATTACATTCTGGAAGACATGTAGGTTTTCATAAAGAAGAAAGCACTTTTAATAAACACCACAATAATAGGCAAAATAGCTTATATAGCAAATGTTTACATGATGCCAATGAAATATGAAAAATAAATTATGCAGATCATTTTTTTCATTTATTTGGGCATCAAGATTGAACCCGGTGTTAAGAGGAGAATTTTGTTTATGAAGGATAAACAAAGGAGATTGGGACTGAGTAATCCCATTGTATAAAGTACTGAAAGGAATAAAGAAAAAATAAATATTTGAGAAAAACAATAATGTATTGTAAATATAGAGAAATTTTGGAAGGAATGGAAATGAAAAAAAGAAGTTAAAGTGTTATTAATGAAGAAAAGAAAGAAATTTACAGCAAAATTATACTGTGGAATGTGCTCCTGAATGTTGAGTATGGTAAAGTCAGATGCTTAGATATCAGATTGAAGTGATAATGTTGATAAAGTTGTACAGGTCAAAAAGATTGACTGCACTGAGAATTGTGAGAAATCTTTTCTTAGTACCAAAGAGCATAGCCTTGTTTTTTGGAGAGGGAGGGGAAAGCAGGTAAAGAGCAACTTTTTGGATGTGAGCCAGTAGTTTAGGTCCAGAAAGTCACTTTGTAAATGAGTTTGGATTAGCTGTTGTGCTAGGTTGTAGAGCACCATGAAATCATCATGTAAGAGTTATAAATGGTGCAGGTTAAGGGTTAATTGGAAAAGAGTACTAGGCCAAGTATTCAGCACTGTGGCACACCTGATTTTGTGTAGGCAGTATGTGACAGACAGGAGCCTTTTAAGCAATAAAGGATCTGTTAATCAGGAAATCTTTGTAGCACTTTGCAGCTTCATTGCCAATGCCAGTGTCTGGGAGGTGAATTGTAATAGTTAGGGGTCCATTACATCAAAGGCTTGGGTCAGGTCAATGAAAATGGCACCAGTAAGATTTCCTTTATCCATGCTGATGAGTACATCATAGGTTAGAGTACAGAGAGAGACCAATGGACTCCCTCCTGCCCAGAAGCTCTGTTGTTTATTGGAGAGCAAATTATATTTTTTCGGATATGAGGAAAGTTTGAAAATTAGTTTCTCAAGTTTTTGCTGAAGGTAGGAAGTATGGAGATGGGAAAGTAGTGGCTGGTGTAGAAGGGTTTTGGGTCTTTATTAACAGGTCTGGTGAAGGCTGACATGTAGACAAGGGGCATGGTGTTAATTGTGAGGCTAAGGTTAAACATATCTCTTGGTGGATGACAGTATAGTCTTTACAGTGCTGAACAAACAAGGACATAAGTTGACCGGTCTAGAGAGAATGAGAGAGAGAGAGAGAGGGAGAGAGAGAGAGAGTTGAGTGAGATTTGTTCAAATAATGGAATAAATTGCTTGCCAGTGATTTTAGTAAATTAGAATGGTGGAATGTGCTCTGGTGGTTGTTTTCTATTTGGGAAGATAAGGAAATTAGGTTGTGTGTAAATACAAGATTGCAGAATTATTTCAGGAATTCATAACAAGGCATAATGATGGCAACATGACAAGCAATATGTCCTTCTGAGGACCATTCCTTTGGAGGACATTTCCTGAAAAGGCTATTTATTTCACACCAGAATTGTCTGGGAGAGTATAAGAGTGTGGTTTGTTTATATTTGAGGTATTTGGCTTTGTGCCTATGGATTGCTTTCTTGTAGACATAAGCAAAGATATTTAAAAGACACAGTAGAAGCATGCACAGGACAGAGAAAATTTAGCCAAAATAAAAGAAGAAATGTGAGCAGATTCATTCTATCCCCATTCACCCATACTTTGATTTGCTGATTGACTTGTTGTAATGCATAAACAAAGGGAATGAAGAAATATAGCACCAGCTGTTATTTGTCTGCCTATCTCTCATAATAAATGAGCCCCCCTCGGACCTATTACAATTCAAACAACTCTGCAATCAAGCAAAGTGTCTAATTATTAAAAACAAAAAAGCACACTACCTACACCTGCAAAGTCAACATAGGCAAAACCACAAACAATTCTGGAACTCCATTACCTCCTTACTAAATCCAGGCTCAAAAAATAATCCTTGTCCAAAATCCAGATAAAACACCTACTAAATTAGTCACTCTTTTAAACACTTACTTTATCAACACTATATTCAATCTTACTGCTACTTTCTCCAAATCAACTCTAATAAAACCTCCACATCTCCGTATCAATCCTCTAACATACCACTACATCTTCACCACCTAACTTTTCCTTCCCCCCATACCTACCACTACAAAAACAACTACTCCTTATGCTCAAACCTTGCACCAATACCCAGACAACCTCCCCCAAAATTCCTACAAATTGCAGCAAACTCCATTGTCTACCCTATCAGCATACCCCTTAACATATCTATCAGAGTCCTATGTACCTAACCTCTGGAAAAAGCATATATTTTCCCCCTTCATAAAGGTGGAGACAGCACAGACATTTCCAGCTTTTGACCTACTGCAATCCTCTCACCAATCTTAAAAATTTTGGAAAAGTGCATCCACATTCAACTTCTCTATCATCTGCTTCACAACCAAATCCTATCCCCCATTCAGCCTGGCTTCAGGCCAGGCCACAGTACCACAACTGCCCTCATCTCCTTCTTGAATACAGTTAACTGGGCTTGAGATGCAGGTAAAATTATTTCCTCACTATTTCTTGATCTCTCCAAGGCCTTTGATACTGTTTCTCTAACCTAGGCCTCACACCCTCCACCCTAACCTGGTTCACAAGCTAACTCACAAACAGACAACAATCAACCAAATGGCAACTTTCTCTCTCTCTCTTCATTCCTTAATACAACCACAGGTTTCCTCCAAGGCTCCATTCTAGGGCCCCTTCTTTTCATCATCTTTATAAACAACTTTCATACCACCCTTATCCAATGTTCTGTAATCCAATATGCTGATAACTCAACTATTTATTTTATTTTATTTTGTTTTACATTTGTTGACCAGGCTAGTCCAACTGGATATATGTCCATTTTCAGTAGATGTCCAGGGTCCAAATAAACAATATTAGCAACTTCAGGTACAGTACTAATTTATGGTGTAGAATATAATTGTTATATAGCAGCATATCAACTTTAAAGTAGCATATAATAAAAAGAGGAACAAAAACACACAATGACAAATAATAGTATCTGAACTACTGCATATCACCAAAGTGCCCTCACAACCACCAAAACCAGGATGGCCAACCACCATCTTGCCCTAAACCCCAGCAAACCTAAACTCGTGCTTTTTCACCCCAAGAAAATTATTTCTATAAATAAAAATTAATTCTCTATACAGGCCCAAAATAAAACCACCATAGAGGTAGTCTTGCATACAAAACTACTAAGTGTAATAATAGATGAAAATCTAACATTCAACCTGCACATACACATTGGTATTAAAAAAACACATCAAAAACTTGGCATGCTCTACAGGCGCAAACAATTCCTCAACCACTCCACCAAACAAACCCTTGCCTCCATGTTTCTACTACCCTGTCTCTTATATGGAGCCCCTCTCCTTACCAATATTCAGTCCTCATTGAAATCCAAACTTGAGATATGCTACAATAAAATTGCCAAGTTCGCAACCAATGCAAAATACAAATATATTAGAGCTGTAGTATGTCATATAAGATGGTTTGTACAGACGTGTGCTGAAGAGGTATTTTACATAGTGGCTGTTTGAAATGTATCCACAGTGTACCCTACTGCAATTGAATAGAAAGATACATACACTATTGTAACTGTTTAAATGTGTATATTTTAACAGGGGAAACTGGAATACAGGAGGTTAACTTGCAAAACTTCAGAAAACTAGCTGAAATTAAATTGCTTTATGGCTAGGCCATAAAAAGGTGTTATCTTTCAGTTTCAGTGCAGCAACAGACATAATGTATGTGCTGAGATGGTTTCTGTATTGTCTTGGAAGTGTTTTATTGTTTTATGACTTCCAGGATCTGCAAAGACCTGAGGAAAAGTCCTTGTCTATGTATGTTCATGGGTAGATGCTAAATACTGCTAGCTTTCAGCAGTGAGGGGGTTTACCTGGGATAGAGTCAAATGACAAGAGATGATGTCATTCTGCAAGTTATCCCAGCAGTAATGTTTGAGATATTAATTTAAGAACTCTCTGAGAGAAACGGCATTCTGTATTCTGCCTTGAACCTGGCAAGATCCATTCACCACACCTCTGCCTTGCTCTGATGAAGTAAGTTATTAGGTAACAGTATAATTATCTTAGATATAGTCAGGAATATAGTAAAGCTTAGCTTAGATATTTTCTTTATTTGTTTAAGACTGTCCTGCAATGTTGTTTTAAATATTTTCTGTGATTTTGAACTCTGCTGTCACTGCAAATATATACTGAGTTTTTTCTTGTTCTTTTAATATTTATTATTAAATATATTTAAACCTTTTATTGTGGTTGATCTGTCTAGAGATATTTAAGTTCTGATAGAAGTTGCATATTTATTTGGTGACACTGTGTGGGCCACTCCTAATATCCTTTCTCTTGGTCAAACTACCATTTGTATTGATAGTAGCATTAAACAGTAAGATTGGACACCTTTTGCTAAGGGCCTTAAATTAGCTGATAAGGGGTTCTGATGGCAGTGATAACTACCTTATAGTATGGGCAGAAGGGGGTATAGCTAGTAAACGTGTGCCAGCCTTTCCCAGGTGTGTGTGTGTGTGTGTGAAAACTAATCTCCAGGAATGTGTGTGTCAGCTACTTGGGCAGGGACACGAAGCAATGGTTGGACAGAGAGAGTGTTGGAGCACTTGATGAAGAGAGCTGCATCTGGAAATGCTGTGTGTGTACTTGTCATCCTCCCAGTGTACATCCCCCACTGCTGCCAGTGGTGAGGATTGAGACTCCTTGATTACTGATTCAGTGGTGGGGCGTCACACCTGCAATTAATCACAGCACATAAAATTATCTTCAAGCCAGCAAACTGCCATGCCCGTACCACTCTTCTTACTACCACCCAAACCGACACCTCAGATCTGAAAACCAGCTACTCCTGAAAGTAGAAAAAAAATGTATCAGCTGGCCAGATACTTTACTCCATTACTGCTGCCAAACTCTGGAACAATCTGCCACCATTGCGCAGGACCACTAGCAATACAATTAGCTTCAAAAAAACCCTGAAGCACCACCTTTCCTCCTTATGACAATGTACATGCACCAATACTACACCTCTCAAAACCTGACTGGCTCTTCCTGCACTCTTTTCACATTCTACTACTCCTCTCTATATCACAGCCTTCTGTCTACAATTTTCTGCTTTCACTCTTTTGTTTCACTAAAACTTAAGCCCTGTATTGTCGAATAACTACTGAACTAAATACTGAAATAACAGCCTTTATATTTCTGACTGTATAAACTGTTAATATTCATACTATGTGACATGCTAACCTAGTCTGGTAACTAAAACACGGTACCTATGTGTAAGTCCATATCTGTTACTTTTAGAATCCTACATTGCACTGTATTCATTTGTTGAAACTAAATATTTCTAGGACTTGTTTTATTCTGATGCTGTTACTACTGTATTAATTTGTTGACTCTAAATGTTCAGTGGACTTATATTATTCTGATGCTGCTACTATTGCGCTGTAAACAACTGTTCATGTGGAGCTTTTCTCCCTGGGCCTCCACTGAAAATGGAGTCATCTTGGCCCGGTGGACCTTCCTGGTAAACAAATGCAAATAAATAAATAAACAACTATATAAAGACACAGAGCCAAGATGCAAAAACAAGCCAGTAAGAACAGATAAAGATCAAACAACACATTGTAAATTTTTATTATATATATATATATATATATATATATATATATATATATATATATATATATATATATACACACACATATCTATATATAAATATATATATATATATATATATATATATATATATATATATATATATATACATATCTATATATAAATATATAAATATATATATATATATATATATATATATATATATATATATATATATATATATATATATACACACACACACATATATGCATATATATACATATGGAGTCACTTTATAATCTCAAAATACTGAAATCTCGAATTTCAGTATCCCGAGACTATAAAGCCTTGGACTCACAATACCGAACTCCCAAAACCGTGAAATTCAAAATCGTGACTTTAAAATAAATCCTCAGCCACGCAAACAAATATACACACACCTGCCTCCCCACACTACAGCAAGCCAATAACTCACACACATACACAACAACACAAACACACTCATCTAAGCTACATATAAGCAGGGGGGCAAGCCCCCCTGGACCCCCCATGTGTGGGACTACACCCCCCATACGCCTGCTACTTATATATACTAACTCTGAGGTCACACTAAAAAGACAAAGACACTAAATCCACCACTACATACTCTAAATTCACCTTGTACAAACACACATCACATACTTACAAACACCACCACTATCACCAGTTACACACTCACACCCTTAACTACCTATCCTAACTATCCTAACCTACACCTAAAACTTCCCAACACATTCACATTCACTCAAACCCCTACCCAAAACCCTTAAAAAACAGAACTTACCTGAATCTCCATACAGAGCCACACAACGGCAAGCAAACCATATCCCACAGCACACCACACCTTACCAACAAAGTAAATCCCACATCACGTGCCACAACAAAAGCAGATTCGACATTCCGAATTCGAGCAAGAGCAGTTTCGCTCAACTGCACTTTCAGAACTTTCGTCTCAAGATACTAAAATTCAAGATTTCAGTATTTCGAGATTGTAAAGTGTTTCCATATACACACACACACACACACACACACACACACACACACACACACACACACACACACACATATATATATATAATTTTTAAATTTGGCTCATTCTGAAGACGTTCCAGCAAATTAATTAACAAAAGCTTATTAACACATCAGAGGGTTTAAATTTATTTTATTTGAGTGATATTTTTTCTTTCCACTCCAGTTTTGTTTTCAGAAGTGTTTTCAGTATTTAGTATTTTCTTTTTGTGATTGTCGTTTTTTATTTGTGTACATATATATATATATATATATATATATATATATATATATATATATATATATACACACACACACACACGTATATATATATATATATATATATATATATATATATATACACACACACACACACACATATATATATATATATATATATATATATATTACAACATCAACTTTTTGGAAAGTTGAATATCATGTGGTCCAGACAGTATGTTCGACTTTCCAAAAAGTTGTACACAACAAAAATGGCAAAAATGTATGTAATTATACATATCAACTCTGAGCTCACACAACAGTGGGAAAAAAGGTAAATTTCCTGATCCCTACTATACCACAATCTCCATACAAATGCTTCGACTGTTCTGAAAGTTGAACATATGATCTTATCCATATGAAGTTCCACTTTTCAAAGAGTTTATCATCTGAACAGGACCTCTCTCTCTCTCTCTCTCTCTCTCTACTTTCCCATTTTTACACATGGGGTCGTAGTGTGACTTTAACAGTGACAATCATCTAGTGGCGTAGCTGGGGGGGGGGGGTGAGAGGGGTAGTCCACCTCAGAAGGCACTTTTAAATAAACTTAAGTGTGCTGTACAGAATATCCTGATCAATTGCCAACCAGCCTCTGGACTTCAAGGTATTTTAAAGGATGGAATCTGACCACAGAGGGACACAGCATGTCCTAAAAGTGTGCTGGTATGCCCATATCATGGACAAGCAAGAAATGAAACCTTGAGCCCAAACTGTTTACTACCACCATACCACTCAACCTCTAAATTCAAAAAATCTGGACAAAGTAAGTCTAAAATAATAGGGGGACAAAGGCCAAAAAATATGGACATATTTTAAATATTGTTCTTATAAACTTAGAAAATCGCTTGCTAGAATATGCGGATTTGTGTTAGCATTCATTTTCTGAAGGATTTGAAGCATGAAATTCAAATGTATGTCATTATTTAGTGACTTCAGTCCTCTGTGATTTGCATGGAAACCACACATTTTATGAAGTACAGACAGAAATATAGTGTTGTTACCTATTCATTGCTTTCTGGACTATTTAGAAAACAAATCTATTGTCTGGCAGTCCAAAGAATACTGTACAAACTCCAATATTCTGTTTCAAATAAGAAGCAGACTACTGGAGTTTGTTAAATCTTTGGATTTACTATGCTTTTTTTACAGAAAAGCATAGTAAATTGGCAGAAAGAAGGCACCAGGAATGGAATAAGAGGGTGTCCACTATCATGTGTCATCATGATGACATCAGGAAATGGGCAGAGAGTGGACGGGTGATGGGTGGAAAATAGGTGGAGTTATGGGTGGCACAAGGGGTGTTGCCTTGGTCCAGCAAGCAAACTCAAAGACCACGTCAGGCGGCACAAACTCTAACTACTCCACTGAGGTATCTGCAATTTTTTTATATTCTTTCTTACTTATCACTTCTCTGTTAATTTTTAGGAATCCATTACCAGCTTGCATCTTCATATAGGTTAATAGGTTCATAGGTAGGTACTAGGCTATTGGCCCTGGGGCCTTTATAAGCCTAGCCAAAAAGGTTCCCTGGCTTTCGCCACCCAAGAAAATTATTTTCCCATGGCCCTGTCAAGCAGTGCCACAGAAGTGATCCCCAGGGTGGATTTTCTATTTCCCATCCAGTCGTCAAGATTTTTCTTAAAGAGGGCCAATGAGGAGCATAAATGGGTAGTTTGTTCCAGAGTATGTGAAGTCTCTGGTACAGGAATCTATCCCTCCAGCATGTTCTGTTTATTGTGGTGACAAGGTTTAGGTCCCTGGAGTGTGTGGTTCAGAGAGATTGGGATTTCTCTAAGTGTAGCTTGTCCAACAGCTCTGGGTTTGACATAGCTTTGTATGTTAGCCAGAGATCGCCTCTGAGTAGGTGATATGCTACGGAGTACAGCTAGAGTTTTTTGAGACGGTCTGCGTATGGCATCTGTTTGAAGCCGGTAATCCTCTTAGTGTGGTATTTCTGTGGCCTTTCCAATTGTTGTAGGTGCTTTGTGAGATACATGTCAAACGGGGCGTTGTACTCTTTAATGGGTCTGATGAGGGATGAGTAGAGAGGAACAATGACCTCCTTTTTTCTAGAGAAGAACCCTTTTGTGATGAGGTGTGCCATGCACAAGGATTTCCTGACTACTGTGGCAATGTGGTTATCAAAGGAGAGGCTACTGTAAACCTGTGTCCCGAGGTCTCTTATCACACTTTCAGTGTTTAGTGAGCTACCGCCTATGTGGTAGTTCATGGGTACTGAATGTTTCCCAGAGGGGATGACAATGCACTTCTATATATAATGTTGCGTTCTACCTAATAAGGCCACAGGGTCTGAATATCCACTAGGAACTCCTTTAAAAGTTATGTCTGTTTTCTTATGTCCTGTAATAAAATCAGTCTCTCTTCCAATATTCCTTCCAAGATAGGTTTCACTCTTATCTTTTTAAAATACATGAATTCTTTATGTCAATAATTTCTTTCATCTTTCTCAGATATTCCTTCCTTTTCTGTTATATACAGTCAAAATCCATAATACGTACTGTAGTTATATTACTGAAACATTGTAATAACTATTCAAATAACACAGATTAATGTCTGTCAGAGTATATATATATATATATATATATATATATATATATATATATATATATATATATATATATATATATATGAGTTTATAATGAATAATTGCTGGAGAGTTTGATCAAAATAGAAAACATCAAACAAACTCACTAGTGATTATAATTAATTACCACTAACATCATCAAATAAAAGTAACTGATTATGAAAAGTAAAAAAAAAAAAAACAGCTTTGTACATTGGGGCTTCGCTCTCCCCATCCCAGAAATTAAATATACTAACTCCAGAGTTGCACAAACTTAAAAAAAGGGCAAAAACCCTTGAATTATGTAATGGTCAATTTAATGAAATTCGACTGTAACATAATTCGACTAACTGTACCAGAGACAGAAAACAACACTGTTTTACCATGTGATAAAATGCATGCAGCGATAACTCATATAGCATATATATATATATATATATATATATATATATATATATATATATATATATTTATATGTATATATATATATATATATATATATATATATATAAAATATATTTATATGGATTCACTTTAAATGCTTGATGTTTTAAAATGGCGAAATTCATATGGCCGAGACCATATAATCAACGTTTTAAAACATTGAACCTATAAAGTGGAGATCTCCATACAGGGCAGAACAGGTAATTTCCCCTTTTCCTCACTGTAGTGCAGTCTCGGAGTTGGTATATTTAAATAGCGGGGTGTGTGGGGGTACACGAGGGCTTGCCCCCTACAAAAATGTCCTAGAATATTTTGTGTGTTGTTTTTAATCACTTCCCAAAATGTTTCTTTAACTCAAAATCACTATACCTGGACATTATTTTATTCTGAAAGATGCTACCTTTTTTATTCACAAATATAATTTTACATAAACATAGCATGTCTCTAATTAGTTCTATAGTTTTTATACTTTTTAGATTAGGGTAAACACATCTTTTCCCCTTGTCTTTTTTTATTTGATCACTTTTCTTGTCCTTTTTTCAACCTTTACCCCATGTGAGTTTCCCTTCTATTTCATCTTCTGTACTCTTTGGCTCAAGTCTATAAAACACTCCTCTCACTGTTCAGCTTCTTGAGAGAGCATTTCCTCACTTTCCAGACTTTATCAACCTCTTCCCATTCAGCTTCTTATCTTTCTATAATTTCCTTACGTCTTTTTATTTTCTGTTCATTTCATTACTCATATCCTCACTACTACCCTGTTGTAACTCATATGTTCTCTTCATAATGTCATTTAACTCTGCACTGCCATCTTCCGTTGTCCTTCTATTACATTGTTGTACTTTGGTAAATAATGTTCTGCATTGCATGTCTAACATTTTATCAATTTTCCATTATAGTGCATAGCGTATCTTCACCCAGTGACAAAAATACATCAATAATATGCAAGTCAATATTCATTCTCTGTCTTTTTTTAAATATCTCAAAATATTTCTAAATCTTTCCTAATGTATTTTGTCATCTAGTCTTCAAAAATATTTATTTATTTATTTAAATGTGTCAACTTGAATAGAGCAGTAATCACAAATGAAGAGTTTCAGTCTCAGCTCATTTATGTAGAGAGAGATGCACATTTCAACCAAAAAAAGACAATAAAAAGATTATAAGACAATTATATGCAATTAATAAAGAGATTACAAGACAATTATACACAATTAATCAGGGCAATTACATACAAGTATCAGTAACAAAAACAGGGTGAATTAGCATGCAGTATTTACAATAAACTGAGAACAAAGTGAGTAATATAACATTCAAAGTGTAAGAGGATTAGAAATACATTATTTCTATATAAATATTCTATATAAATACATATATTCACTGACAGGTCAGAAGCACAAATGGTAGGTAAGGTGAAGTGCCACGAAAACTGCAAAGGAGATTAGAGAGAGTCTAGTGAAGATAGTGGGAGAAAGGACGGAAGGAGAGCTTAGATTATATGGTTAGAAGAGAGGTGCTGACATTTGGGGAGTTCCTGAAGCTGAATTTTTAGCTAGGTATGGAATATTGAGAAGATGAAAAGTCTTTGAGAGAGAACAGATTCCCATAGGCTAGGGTCAAGAATGGAGAAGCAATGATCTGTGCCGTGGAATTTTTTTTATGTGTCTGTGTGGGTGGTGGAGTATAATAATAGGTGCAGTGGGTTTGTCTTCTAGGCCTGTATGAGAATGATTGCCTAATTTGTTTGGCAGCTGCATATGAGAATGTTTGATCATTTAGCAATTTAAATAGTTGTGATTCTAACAGAAAGTCAACTCTCTGCTTTACTATGATTTATTTTGCATTTTCCAATCTTTTACAATGCTAATGTTCATGTTTGGGGAGAGTGTGATGATCTACACATTTTGCTGGTGATTGGATTTTTGTGAAGTTTTTTTTTGATGGAAACTCAGCAAGTGGATCATATTCCAGATGGCATAGAAGAATGCTGTTCTGATTGCCTTCATATAAAGTGGGGGATTTTCTTGTCCAAAAATAGCAGAGTTCACTTCCTTCCCTGTAATGTCAAGGTAGACAGAGAAGTTTAGAGATGGGCCTAGCCAAAGCCATAAGAATTTAAATGAGAAGATATTTTCTATGGGTATGTTGTTCTGATCATAGATTGTAAATGGTATAGAATTTTATTAAGCTATTTTTGATATTTATTTAAGGATTGGTGAGAGGAAGTCGGACTGGAGATCTTTTTGGAGTTTAACAATGGAGTTATTTGAACAGACTGAACATGTCATCAGTGTATAATATTATGAAGAGGTGAGGCAGGTTAAAGGACAGTCTGTTTATGTAGATAGAAAATAGGAGTGGGGCAAGAATGGGCCCTTTTGGAACCTCTTTTTGAGGGCTAGACAAGCGAGAGGAAGAGGAATAGACTTTGACAGTAGAAACGGAAGTTAGATAGATATTTTTGAAACCATAGTGGATTGGACACTCTAATTTGGCCCTAGGCGTGAGTGTGTGCATGTGCGTGCCTTCTGTGGAAGGTTGGGTGCCGGGCTGGCAACTTGACACCATAAAACTCCACTGCTAATCATGAGCAGACAGGTGATCTGCTGTGGCGACCCCTAAACGGGAAAAGCCAAAAGAAGAAGAGGTAAAGTGTTTGGGCTGATGCCTGTTTCAGCAAGGTGTTGAAGGAGAATGTAGTGATTCACAAGACTGAAGGTTTTAGTGAGGTCAATAAATATAGCTTTATCCCTAAGTAATAATATTTCATCAGTGAGGGTCTATAGAGCTGTCTGTATAATCTGACCTGTCCAGAAACCAAGTTGTTTATAGGAGATGAAATTGTAAGTACAGTATAATCTTATTATAACAGACTTCTATGGACCTAGCAAAGTAGTCCATCATATCCAACGTCCACTATATCCAGAGGTAGTCTTGCCACACACAAAGATATACCTACCGGGTTACTTGCTATGATGCTGTACCCTTGCAGGTATAGTAGGTCAATGGGGGCATTCATTTATGATGTCCACGCAGAAGGGAGGAGGGTAGAACCAGTGTGGACAGGGGGAGGGATGCAAAATTGTCAACAAACTGTGGGTGTCATAACTTGATGCTATAATATTTTGACACATGCTGTACTGTAACATATTACTGATAAGCAAAGTAATCACCCAGTCAACAGAAAATCTTGCACTTGTTACTTTATTGCACCTTACACTGAAATTGTGTTAGGTGTTGCCAAGCTATAATATTTTTACAAGCATGTACTGCAATGTATTACTGATAAGCAAAATAATCAGTCAGTTTCTTCTGCACTGCATTTCTTGTTCCATTTTAGCCACATATGCATCTATTTGCCAATGCAAGTCATCAATACATCTGTCTTGGCTGGGTCAGTTGTGTTATATTCAATATAATGTTACAACATTGTCAGTGCCATGTTTGCTTCATGTGCTGATGGTGGAGGTGCCACTTCAACCTTATCATCACTAGATTCATCATCCCTTTCTGCACAATTGACACCTGGAGACTTCTCCTTAACTTCTGCTACAGTGTCCTGGTCAGTCAGTTTAGGGTCTTTTGGACCTGCTCATCAACTGCAAGAAATTCTTCCAATGACGTATTCTGCTCCAGGAAGTAAACTTCTATCCGTCATTCAATAATGTTGCCACAGTCATGAGCAGCTGTAGAGCTGGATGGTTCTGGATGATCATCAATAGTCTAAATATTCTTGACAAACCCAGCCTTCTTAAAACAATTGTTGACTGTAGCAGCTGGAGTCTATATCATATGAGCAAATAGGAAAAACCACGAACGCTAACAATCTCAAAAGTACCGGGCCTCAAACTTGCTATTGTGGGGGGCTGTGCCCCCCACAACCCCCGCTAAATATATATTCCAATTCTGAGATCACAATATAGTGAGGAAAGGGCAAATATTCCATTCTTCACTCTACCGTGATCTCAGAAAAAGCACTTTGAGGTCTGGTACTTTCAAGATTATGAGCATTCACAGCTTTTCCTATTTGCTCATATGACATAGACCCTAGCAGCTGTTATTTCATTCTCCAGTACTGAATGTGCCCAACACAGACTCTGGAGTACATCAACTGCAAAATTGTCCAGATCACTGTTCTCACTGGCCATGATAAGTTTCCCCAAAAGTTACTTTATGTAAAGAACTTTAAAGTTCTAGATAATTCCCATGTCACATGGCTGAAGCTGGCTGGTACAGTTGGGTGGCAGAAGCTCCAGTTGTATTTCTTTAAGTTGCTGTACAATCATGTGGATCATGTGCGCTACAGTTATTAACGATCATCGGTACATGCCGTTTTTCCTTGACAAATTTTCTATGCAGTCCTATCAGCCACTTGCTGAACAGACTGCCAGTCATCCATGCTGTGCAGTTGCTTCTGTACTGCACTGGCACTGACTTTATATCTTTGAAACATCATGAGTTGAAGTTTGGCAGACTTACCGATGGCTAACAGTGGCAGGTTTTCAGTTCCATCTATATTCACAGCAAACAGTAAAGTAAGATGCTCTTTACTTCTCTTACCACCATGACAAGGGTCTCCTTTGCATGTCATTGCACAGTCTGCCAGCAGCTTAAAGAACAAACCTGTTTCATCTGCATTGAAGATGTTGCATTTATAATACTGGTCTACCAGCTGTGGTAGTTTATTTTGCAGTCAGTCCTTGGCCAATTCTTGTGCTACAGATTGCAATTCTCCATTAGAATCAGAAAGATAACAGCTCAGCATTTTTTAAACCAATCCAACCAGCCATCATTGCAGTTAAAGTCGCCATAACCAAGTGCATGGGCAAAACTAGCTGCCTTCTCTTTTAATATTGCACCATACACAGGTGCACCAACTAAACACACTTGCTTTAACCAAAGGAAAACAGCATCTTCAATGTTATCTTATGTAGACTTCCGCATTGTCTTGCTACTGTCAGGAAAATGCCCGGAGGATTTGTATTTCTCATGGTTAATCCAAATATCACTAACTGTTGACTTACTAAGACCATACTCATGTATGATGTCAGCTTGTGTTTTGTTTTTATTTTCTATTAAAACTGCAATTTGATATTTTGAGTTCTTGAACGCCTCTTCCATCTAGCTGACTTCTCTGTCATTTCACACAAAACAGCACAAATATGTAAATGTGGATGTGTATTCCACAATAATCAAATATCAGCAGTTCAGTATAAGTGAAATTCCCTTATACGTGAGTTTGTTATATCCAATGTCTTTTTTTCACATTTATGTAAGTGTGTGGCCAGGATCTGCGGACCTCCTCCATTATAATGAGTCCATTATAATGAGATTCTACTGCACTAATGTAGTATGTAGGGGATTTCTTCTAGAATCTTTCTTAGTGTGGGAAGCATGGAGACTGCTCTGTAATGAGAAGTACTGATAAAGTTTGATTGCTTATGGATAAAATTTACTATATCTACTTTTCACATACTTAGTGCTGTATTTTGTGTAATGCAGAAATTAAATATATGTTGTAGAGGTTTTTTAAGGGAGTCCCTACAATGGTATATGAACCAAGGATGAAGCTTGTCTGAACCTGCTTGTCTGTTCTTATTTGTTCAAGGAGAGATTCTATGCCTTTAGTTGTGATATGTTTTAATTAAGACAATGGACTATACACAGGAGGTTCAGGTGGATTGGTGGCAAGTGTGGCAAGTTTGTCAGTGGTAGGGGGTTACGTAGATCAGTAAACTCTTGAGAGAAACTCAAATGGTGAGAATGTAATTGTCAAGTTTTGTGAAGTTGTCTTTGTTTTCCTTCTTGTTAGTTGATTGATTTCATGTCAAAATTGTTTAGGGAAGTTAATCAGGAAATGTTGCTTTTTTCTTCATGTGTTGACTTTTATATCTTATTATAGCTTGTTTTGAGAGGTTTCTAAGTTCAGTGCATCTTTGTTTATTGGTGGCAGCTGGTATAGCTTTCCATGCATGCCAAGCATCATCTCAGAGTTTTAAAAGTGATTTGAGTTCAATACTTATCCAATCATCTTTTTTTTGGCCTGTATAATTGAGATATCATTGGAAAGTAAGTATCTTGCAATTTTATGAGGACATCAGTGAGAGATTCTGTGTCTTGGGAATGGTCATTGAAATGTAACACTAATGACCAGTCTGTTTTGCAAATTGTTTCTTTGCTTGTTTGATAATGGAGACTGCCTTTAGGAAAATTTCATCAATTTAGGAGGAAAGTTTAGACAAGGGTCATATACAGATAAGCTAACTGGGCAGTAATCATTGATGGATGGTGGGTAGATATTAATGTCAAAGACATGATGACAGTGTCTAGGAGGGTATGTTTTCTGGTTTTAAGGTTAGATCAGGTGGGATGCTGTACTAATTGTCTAAGGATGTGATTAGTTAAGATGCCTATGATATCATATTAGATGCAATGAAGCAGATTTAAGTTGCAATCACTTAAAAGAATAAGGATGGGTTTTACCTATGTAAGAGATTATATCTTGGATAATGCTTTGGAACTTTTATGGAGTAGGTGTGGAGTGAGATAAGCTACATTACTGGTGAGAATTTTTATTAGATGCCAAATTAAGAAAGCTTCTGAGTGTGTTAGCCTGGAGTATAAATTATATGTTTAGATGTAACTGATACAGAAAGAGACTATCACCACCATTCCTTAATCCAGGTCTAGCATCTATGTAGTAGTTATACTGTGGGACAAAGGTGTAAGTCTGAGTTGTCCACAATAGCTACAATATCTATGTTGTGTTATACATGCAATGTGCATAACTAATCTAGTTGCTTCAGAGGCTTTGTGCATTTATTAACAGACATGAGACTGTGGAGGGACTTGGGTTGGATTTGGTTTTGCTTCATAGGAACAGTTTTAGAATAATTGATCTGAAGTTGTAGAGTGTTAGGTAATTTACTGAGGTTTTTGAGAAGACAAATGTGAGTGGATATGGAGGGAAGGTAAGTAACGATTCCTGTGAGGTAGCTGATTATCTTAGGAGTGGGTGAAGCCTAATGAAAATAGGAGTGTTTGTGAGTGTGTGTGTGAGTGTGGGGAAATTTTGACAGTGTATAGAAGTTTGTGTCTTTCGGCTTTTCCCGGTTAGGGGTCGCCACAGCAGAACTCCAGTCCGCTAATGATGGCAGTTGATTTTTACGTACCGGCTTGCCATGCCTGACGCACAACCTTCAACGAAGGTGTGCCCATTCACGCATGCCTCCATGCAGAAGACGCTCTAACTGAGAATCGAACCGGACAGTGTCTTACTGTGAGGCGACAACGCTACCGCAGCACCACCACTGCGGGTCCCTGACAGTGTATAGAAGTATCTCTTTTAATTAAGTCTACTGGTAGGCATATTAGAAAAAGTAAAATAGTAAACAGCTCCTGACGTATAAAATTCTTCCACTGCTTTTCTAATTTCACATATTTCATCTTAAAAGCAAGATTATAGAAACATTAATTCCTTATGTCAATTATTGCCCTTGTAATTAATTTCTTATGTCAATTATTGCCCTTGTTTTGTTTTTTTTTTTGTCTTGCAATCAGATCTATTGATTTTCTAACACTGTACCAGAAAAAGTACGTGTCTAGAGCATTCTTCCCCATTCTCCTGCAGTAGCATAACATAACAGGGGCTTGGGGCTGGCATAGTGGTTAACGTGTTTACCTTGCAGACACATAGTACAGGTTTGATTCTCACCCTTAAGGAAACTTTGCTAAGCTTAAGCTAGCCCACAAAGGCAGCTAGCCTAGTACTTACCTATGAACCTATTACATGCCCTGTCGATTCATTACATTTTTGACTTTATTCACCACCATGACCTGGGCATGCTGTTCTCTATTCCACTCCCACAGCATGTCTTCTTGGCTCCACAATTTGGTACTTGACTGAGAGCTATACCTTCTGCCATCACATAGTTTATATAATTCAATCCCTTTGGAATCGACTCTGTTAGCAATTTCTTCTCTCATGACTTTGCAGTTTTTTCAGTGATAGTCAAAAACAAACTCTCTAAATCTCTTATTTGAGTGTAGGGTGATGTTTGTTCAGAGTTAAAATTTGGCGCTTAGATAAAATGGGTGCAGTTCATTCACCATTGTCTGTTATACCTCTGTATTGTACAATCCAATACATTTTTCACTGACACTCCTCTCGTTTTATGCCTCATCTTCAATCTCCATTGGAAGTCTGTTTTAAGGTGCCCCAGAATTAAAAGTGGGAAATGCCATCAGTATCCTGGCCAGATTTCCTCCATCTGTACAAATATCACTTGAGATCTTCCTGGACACAGACACAGAAGGGCAAACTTAGGGTGGGAGTAAAGGTGGTGGTTACCCTGGGTGCAAGTTGACAGAGAGCATGATCAGCATGTGCCAATGGGGCAAGGAGTGCAACACCATCATTGATTGTTAAAGCAAAGGGGATATTGCATCTTTATAAATGAGTGTAGGCATTGCTTTTGTGGAAGTCTGGGGAACTGCACATGATGCCAAATAATTTAGCTATGGTGCTACTGGTACTCTAAAGTAAGGAAGTAAGTAAATCGATAAATGAATTCCTTAATGCTTCCATTTTCCAGGGGTTGTGTCTGGTTAGATTGCATGTTGGATGTGTCATCTTTTTAGCTTTGCCTTATAGTACAATATTAATGTATGGTCTATATTTGCTTGTGTCAATCTACTTCTGTTATGTGATTAGTTGGTACTCCTTCGTTATTCAGTTTTGGATGAGACATTTACAAATGCTGCAGTTTGTTATTTTTTGTATACTGACATATGCTTCTCTTGGTGGTGTACATCATTACTACTGTGTTTGGGTGGATTCTAATAAGCTGATTTTATCCCATATGCATTATCTTAACTGAAGCTGGTGGTAGTAAATTGTAAGCAGGTAGGATGCTGTTTGGCACTGCATTTGTCACAGACATAATCATAGTATCCTTGCTTATTTTTCACACAAGTATGCTGAAAATATTTTGTTTGCCTTTTACTGTGTATTGTGTATTGAATGTAAAGTGTATGCATGAAAAGGCAAAGAAAAATCCCCACTAAAACATTATAAAGAATAAGCAGGAATAAATGCGGGATACTAAACCCAAACCAGAACTGCAGTAAACAAAGATATCTGCTATCTAAGAAAGCATGGATAAAGCAAAAAATGGTGATAGATGCTCCAAATTAGGAACATTTTTGATATTCATTTTATAATCATGCATGTGCATATGTATGTGTGTGTATATATATATATATATATATATATATATATATATATATATGTGTGTGTGTGTATATATATATATATATATATATATATATATGTGTGTGTGTGTGTGTGTGTGTGTATTTCTCTTCCTATCTGTATAGCAGAGTGGCCAGCTCTTTTGCCTCTCTGCCATTTATATTTCAATCATTACTTGATTTCCATAGTCTCTCTCTCTCTCTCTCTCTCTCTCTAAAGGCTGTGTGGTCTATCACCCTTTTCTGTGCCATTTATTACCTAAGATTCTTTCCTCCATTGAGGTAGTGGCATCTGCTTTTATGGCTGTCTTGCTACACATCCATTATTGAATGCCTGTAGTTATACATGTGTTTTATGCAGCTGTTGCAGTGTATTAGTACATTAATAACTATTTATCTGTTGCAATTACCTCTCACCTCAGGCTAACTATTAGTTAGAGTGTATATACGTTCTTACCTTTAAGGTGTGGTTTTAGCTGTCTAGTGTACACTTCATTTTGTCAGTTCTGCATAGCATTCTGCTCACCAAAAGTGCATCGGTGTGCATCTATGTACTCACAGTATGTTGCAAAATTCTGTATTTTATCTACTATGCTCTCTTTTTTTGATGGATTATGTGCAGTTGGGGGTGGCATAATGGTTAAAGTGTTTACCTTACAGACGCATGGTACAGTTTGGGCAGCATGGCTTAGCTTAAAAAGACTCACTAGGTTCATTAGCCAAGCAATCACCTATAAATGACCCATGATTCTTTTTTGCAGTGGTATGTTGTTTGCTTGATGCACTTTGGAGTTGTACATATATGGTGTTGCATCTCTGCATTCCTCTGGAGAACCACAGGTCGCATATTACACTATTCTTTATTAAGCTAGGTACCCGTCACCTAATAACATATTTTGAGAAGGAGTATCATAGGTGCTGCAGGCAAGTATTTTTACAAAATGGAGAGATGACAGTCCTTGGCATAGCTTTCAACTGTACAGATTTTTGCAAAATGCCCATATTTTTGCCTCATATTTTTCGTCTCTTCCTCATAGAATTTGTGGTTTTCTGGCAAATCACTGAGGATTGAAGTCACTAAATAGTGACCTACATTTACGTTTCAGACTTGATATCCTTCAGAAAATGCATGCTAGCACAAATCCTGTTACTATAGCAATTTTCTAAGTTTATAAGAACAATGTTTAAAATATGTCCCTATTTTTGGGCCTTTTTCCCCCAATTATTTTAGGGTTTGTTCAGATCTTCTTTGCACTAAGAGGTTGAAAGGTATGGTCCTTGGTAGATTTATTATTTTCAGCTTTTAATAAAGCACATGGACCCTGAGTTTTATAACTTTGATTGTTCAAAGAATATTGAAGTTTGATGATTTGATGTATATTTATTTAGTTTATAGGACAAGCAGTCAGCTTCACCTTTGACTTTCAAACTTCTCTGATCAGGTAAAATGTGTTTTCCACAAATCAGCCATAATCATTATCATATTCTGTTTTTGATGTTCCTGTTATTGTCTCCAGGGTAGTCATTGTAATCTATGAGCTGTGATCTCAGGTGTGTTATATTAGACAGCTTTGTAATCTGAAAGCACAAAGCATGTTTTAACTTGGATATCATTTTGGCACAGTATCAGAATCCAGAATACATTAAAACCATAATTATATTCATTAGAAGAGGTTCATTATGCAATTTATCTTTGAATGCCAGGAAGAGAACAAAATATGTGATTGTACAAGATAAAAAGATGTTTGCAACAATTACATTAGAATAAGAGGTAATTATAGGAACTGTCTATGCCTGCGTTAGTATTTAGGCCAGTGTCTGCCTCATTTTAAGCAGTATGTAGTTAAATGTCTAGACTACACATTTATTTACATGTAAATATTTATATCTTGATTTCTTGTAGCACTATATTTCTAGCATGCTAATAAACTAGCATAATGTGGAAAGGTAGTGTTTGTATATATATTTTTCAGCTGTTATGTCTATATAGCAAACTGATGTTACAAGCAAAGAATGTAGCTTGATAAAATATCTTGATCTGCATTCAGAAGTTTCTACAAAGCAAGTTAGCTAACAAAACAATTACAATTCTGAGAGCAATAGACTATGACTGGCCTTGTTACTGCTCTGGCCCTGCATGTCTCACTCATCTTATATAAGTCTGAAACTCAAATGTATGTAGCTGTTTAGTGACTTCATTCCTCAGTGATTTGCCATAAAAACACTAGCTGAATCAAAAAATATAAATAAAGTGAGTTGTGTTTTTAGTGGAAGTTTTAAGACTGATTAATACATGTAAAAGTATAACCTTAAAATATATACAGAAATGGTATACGGACGCTGCTTTTCCGGACTCTTATTATAATGTGAACAGCACTAACAGCTGACTACGCTATATCAGCCAACAGAACACAGAAAACTCAAAATCATGTAAACTGTGAATATAGAGTGCATCTCCTGTTGAAGTCTGTGAATACAATGAAATGGACTCACCTGAAAGCTGGACTTGCTCTAGAAGAATTTAATGGAATGTAGATGACATTCAATTCAGCATTATATGCGATATCTTTATGTATATGCATATTACTGCTCTGATGACTACATTAGTCCTACAGCTGTGTTTATGTCTGGAAGTGTGCATGAAAGCATAAACTATGGCGGCATCCATCTACCACCATGATGCACCAGGAGGTATCAGAATGTCATAGCACAGTACCTTCTCAAAAGGTAAGCCTGCCTTATTATTTAAAGGTGTACAATAGTGAGAAGGCAGTTGGCCAAAGGAAATACTGAGCATGTAAATGTAAGATGAGTGAGACTTGCAGGGACAGAGCAGTAACAAGGCCAGTCGTAGCTGGTGAGGAATTAACTACAAGTACCTCTCATGATCATCCACCAGATCATGTTGAAGTTGAAAAATATATTGCCTGTGATAACTTGAGACATAGCGCTGCACTTTCATGGGACACCCTGCATTTGATAGTAGACAACATTATGAGTTCAACACCTATTGAGGTATCTGTGTCTCTTCCATCTAGGAAAGGTATGATGTAGACCATCAGGTCTTAGGGGTCTTAGGTCTGCATCATGTAGGGTTAGAAAGAAGGCATTTGCCTCGGAGACCACCAATGAGATATCCTTGATATCCTTGTCCACACTGAACAGGACAGAGTTTACATTAAAATCTGGGAAGTACTTAAAAACAAGGGTTACTGACAGGAACAGCAATGTTACTGTTGTCATCATTTCAACTCAGCAGAATTTAATAGACTTAAGTGCAGCCACTATCTGGATGATGGACAGAACATTTTTTACAAAAGGATGATTGTGTAGGCAACCATACAGTATACATACATTTATTACATATACAGGATATATAAAAACAATACCTCTAGTCTTCTGTGTCATGCTGAATAAATCATGGTGTGCATCCCATGTTTTGTGGCAGTGCATGTATAAGTTACTTACTTCACATAACTCATCGTGTGCCATGAAGTATGTAATATGTGATTTTGAAATTGTGGCCATATACAGCATACAAGGATGTGTAAGCAAAGGTTGGCTGTTTCATTTTGGGCAAAATATATGGTGGAAATTGCAGCCCCTGTGACTGTCCATAGTCTAAGGAATGTAGGTGAAATTTCAAATCCAGGTGAAAAAATTTCTTGCACTAGATTTTTTGTCACAAAATCAGATCCTAGAGGCATTTTTGTGTATGGACTTCCTTAAAGAAAGTGCTGAATTGATAAAATACTTAAAGACTGGTATGTGTATGGCAAACTTCATACATTTACAACTTGTTCTAAATTTCAGCCATGTTCCCTGTCTCATTTTGAAATATCAAGTGTTATAAATATTTTAAATCTCCCTAGGACACAAAAGGCCATGGATGTGTGGCATAGTAGCTGTCTGTTAAGACATCAGACACGGAAACTTGGAGGTGTAATGGCTACTAGTTTAAGAGAACAGAAGTGAGTGGATGAAATGCAACTGAAAATGTCTACAGGGATACTACCTTCACCAAATAGGTGAAGATAATCACAAGGCCAAAGCAGTCGGAGCATATCCTTAACAACAAAGATTCCTATTCTTTGCAAAATTTCTTGAAGGTTGATGCCATATGTTTAAAACTTTAGATGCTGCATCTCAGATCTTCCTTCCCAAGTACATGTATGTAGTGTTATGTACTTTATGATTTCTATTGCATATTACAACACTTAGGGCATTAAACACTACATTTTTATTTAACAGGTTGTTGCACTACAACTCTGTTATGGCAACTGCACAAGAGGCTATTTCTTCACCAAAATCATTCTTGTTTCCTTTCACTATTGAGTAGAGTGGAAAATATTTATTGTCTGACTACCACCACTGCATATCAGTGAAGTGTTGAACAAGACATTAGAGAATGGGTGACCTGTGGCAACCTACCTGGAGAATGAACATTCTCCAGCGGGGTGTTAATCTTCAAATATCACCCACTGAAAAACAATAAAAAAATTATGCCTCTTCATGGCACCATATTAAGCTGCTGTGGAGTTCTGACTGAAAGAGAGTTAATGGCCAGCATTATTTTACGCTCGCTATGCAGCATTTTTAGTGTTTAGTGAGTGTAAAATTAAAAAAAAAATTGAAAAATGTGTGCATTTGTGAGTGTGTGTTTATGTGTGTGTGAGTGTGTGTGTGTGTGTGTATATGCATGCATGCATGAAAGTAAGAGTGAGATTGATCGCATTTTACACTTGCCAAGCAGTGTTTTTGCTGTTTAGTGAGTGTAAAATGAAAAATGTATAATTAAAAAAAATAGAAAAGTGTGCATGTGCGTGTGTTTATTTTTCTGTCTGCATGTGTGAGTATATGGGTACTTGCATGCATGAAAGGGAATGTGTGTGTGTGTGTGTGTGTGTGTGTGTGTGTGTGTGTGTGTGTGTGTGTGTGTGTGTGTGTGTGTGTCAGTGCGAGAGAGAGTGAGAGATATCGATCGAGTAGTGGATGCAAGTTATTTAAAATTAAAAAGTATGCATACCTCTCAACCTCTTAGTATAAGAAATGTAGATAGTGTCTAAAACAATGTGAAGCAAAGGCTCAAAGGGACATATTTTAAATATTGCTATAATACAAATTAGAAAGTTGGTGTAATAACAGGAGTTATGTTAAATGCATTGTTCTGATATTTAAGTCTAAAACTCTAATATAATTCACTATTTAGTGACTTCAACTCCAATGATTTGCAAGCAATCCCCAAATTGTATGAGGAAGGCACCAAAGAAAAATGAGCAAAAAATATGGACACTCTGTAGAAATCTGTACAGTTGAGACGTGTGGATGAAACTTGTAATGGCTGGTGTTATTAACTTACTGCAATCTTGTGTTTTTAAAGGTAATTGTGTGTGTGTGTGTGTGTGTGTGTGTGTGTGTGTGTGTGTGTGTGTGTGTGTGTGTGTGTGTGTGTGTGTGTGTGTGTGTGTGTGTGTGTGCATGCACGTGTGTGTCAGACAGAGAGAGAGAGAGAAAGTTTGTGTAGACATTAAATACTTAACCAAACTTATATTTTGGATGTTAAAGTACTTCCCCCAAAAACAGTTAATATATTACAGCAAGTTTGAAACATTAGGCTGAGGAACTATTTTACAGCAAAAATATTAATATATATATATATATATATATATATATATATATATATATATATATATATATATATATATACAATTATTTCAAAAACAAGCAAGTAGTGTCCCATCACTGAAATGGGACTCTGAAATCACTAGTTACCCCAAAAGTTCAATAAATAAGATATTAATATCATGCTGAAGTGGTTTTAGTAGGCTGATATTAACATTTCATTATCTGGGATTATTTTGCTCCTATCTACAGCTGCAAAAAGTTGCCATACCATTTAACTAATAACATTCTGTGACAAGCCTTTGTGATCAGAAGTTACCTCACATCACGTATCTGTTACTTGCTGTGTGTGTTTGCTAGTGCTTGTTTTCATATTGACTGAGGTTGACTATTCCCAGGTAATCAATAAACTGACCTACTTCATCCAGCTAACTTGTTCACCAAGTCAAATCCAGAACTTGAGGTGTTCAAACAGCATTTGTTGGGGATGATACCAGGGAGCTTATTCACTTCCATATAGGTCTGTCGCATGAGATGCCCACCACCACCATCAAGAATATTGAAATCCCAACTCCTGCCATCAGTTTTTCATCAGTGCCTCAGCCTGTGAATACAGTAAATGTTTTAGTATACCAAATCTCATAAAAGATTAGAAAAAAATAATTTAACTCATCATCAGGAAGCTATAAATAAAACAGACTGCATTTATTCTAATATACTATCTAGGCATCAGTATGTACAGGACCCACATGAGCAGTATATTATGGAAGAGTGTGAAAACAGATGACTTAAAGAGGATGTGTACATACAGGGTACCATAGATAGGTTACGACAAACTGAGTAGTTAGCTGATGCTAGTTTTTTCACAATTGTGGAATGAATTACATCACATTTTAGTTCTAAACTAACTTTTCCCAGATGTTTGTGAATGGATGAGTAACAATATTTAATATCCAGAGTGCTTTTACATACATTGTGTCACCTTTTGTTTTATATTTTAGCCAGTTACATCGAAAACAGTGTTTCTGTTTTGTTGCTGTTATTTTCTGTCACTGTTTTACTCCCTCTGTTTATCTGTATATTATGGTAAATACAGAAAGACTTCATGTTTTCATGAATAAAATTCATTATCTTTTCCTCACTTAGAGCCCCTGATACCACTTCTACAAGTATAACCCTTTGAGTTTATTCAGTGATTTTCCTAGGTTTCTGCAAGCCATCAATTTTCTCCAGAATTCTGTTCAGTGTCCGGTTGAGAAATATGTTTTTTTGTCTGTCCTTTCAGTCTAAGGATATGGATCATACAAAGAGTTAGTTACCACCTCAGCTCCAGCTCTCAGCCTCCCATTGCTCTTTCAACAACTTTTTCTCCTTTCTTCTTTCGTTTCTCCCTCCCTCTGTGGTCACATGCTATTTATTAGAGAATTTATGTTGTCTTCTCTCTCTCTCTTTCTTTCATTATCAACCGTACTAAAGTACTGATCCTACTCTGTCATCAGTTCATTCTAAACAGAGCTATACCAGGGTCCTCTTATAAAAGTACACCTCACAAGAAATCTGGGCAAAATCTAAAATAATGGGGGGTACAAAGACCCAAAAATAGGGACAGGTTTAAATAGTGCTTTTATAAACTTAGGAAATTACAAGAAGAACATGATTTGTGTTAGCATGCATTTTTCTTAAGGTTATGACTTCTAAAACTCAAACATGACTTCAATCCTCAGTGATTCACAAGAAAAACAAATTTTATAAGGAACAGATCACACCTATGAGGCAAAAATCAGTACATTCTCTGAAAATTTTGACACTTGAGAGGTATGCCTCTAACTTCCAGAGAAAAGTGATATCTATTTAATAATACTGCAGCCATTACACTTTGGTAGCAGAAATCATAATTGCTTGAAACATAAGTGCATGGACATATATATTGCTTACATCTAAATTAACCAATGCACACTTCTACTGAAAGAATACCTGAAATAGAATAAAAGTGTGACAATAAGCTGGTACAAACACTAATGACTTCCTTATAAAATACAAGATAAACAAATTTGTTTCTTTAGGGTGTCATACTGCCTATACACCTATATTCATATTTTACCATCTACCATTCCAAAACTTAGATAAAACTTCTCTGAGACTGAGCAAAACACAAGTATACACAAAAATGAATGTTGTCCTTTCTACATAACAGTATATGTTGCATTTTTAGTAATTAAGTCTAGAGGTTGTAGGGCAAGAGGCTTCACCTCTCATAGTGAGGGTGCTGCAGAAATTTATGGATAATAAAGCAGCTTTGAGTTAATAATTACAAAATAGAAGTTTCTCTAACCTGCATGAGTGAACATGCTCAGCACATGAGAGAGATATGATTCATTCTCTAATCCATTGTGCAAATATGTCATCATGTAATTTGGACTGGGCACCTGAGTTTCAAGCAATCATGATTTCTGCAGATGTTGTCTAGCCTGCTCTGGTTGTTGCAAAACTGTACTTTTATTTAAATGCCCATAAAGATGTTTGCATTCTTCCTGAAAGGTGCCTGATGTTTAGTCTTTATTCCATTACTAAGCATATTTCTAGCAATATGCATTAGTATCTTAAGCAAATTGAACAAACAAAGCCACTGTGTACTTATCAGCACGGTGACTCAGTGTTTAAGTTTTCTACCTCACAGTCTCCAACTCTGTGTTTCAGTCCTGACATCTAATCACTGTCTGTGTAAAGTTTGCATGTTCACCCATAAATCCAGGTATTTTTCTCCTGGTACTCCAGTTTCCTCCCAAAAAACTTACAGACTTC
Source organism: Protopterus annectens (assembly GCF_019279795.1). Classification (NCBI taxonomy): domain Eukaryota; kingdom Metazoa; phylum Chordata; order Ceratodontiformes; family Protopteridae; genus Protopterus; species Protopterus annectens. The sequence continues at coordinate 206,497,204 of NC_056740.1, read as the reverse complement.
TTGACTATCATGAATTGTCCATATAAATTGCATTTATCCCTTCTCTGTAGGTTGTATTCCAACTGAAGAGTGTCAAAGATATACCAGTTCACTATGCTAGTTAACAGATTAGTAAAATAAATTAAAATTAAAATTAAGTATAATAGTGGAAATCATATTTTTGTTTGTATTAATTTGCTTCCCAGCAACAATATCCAACCTCTGTGCATCTTCAGACTCCAGTGACCTCCCTGCTCTGCCTTAGTCTTAATACAGTATGATGTATTTTCCACCCTTCCCTTGGCTAGTGGTCTTCCTGACGGTATATAGAGATGTCTGACATCCATTGGCTAGTGGTCATCCTGATTATATATGGAGATGTTGACATGACATCCATTGGCTAGTGGTCTTCCTGATTATATATGGAGATGTCTGACATGACATCCATTGGGTAGTGGTCACCCTGATTATATATGGAGATGTCTGACATGACATCCATTGGGTAGTGGTCATCCTGATTATATATGGAGATGTCTGACATGACATCCATTGGGTAGTGGTCATCCTGATTATATATGGAGATGTCTGACATGACATCCATTGGGTAGTGGTCATCCTGATTATATATGGAGATGTCTGACATGACATCCATTGGCTAGTGGTCTTCCTGAGAGTATATAGAGATGTCTGACATGACATCCATTGGCTAGTGGTCCTCCTGATTATATATGGAGATGTCTGACATGACATCCATTGGCTAGTGGTCATCTTGATTATATATGGAGATGTCTGACATGACATCCATTGGGTAGTGGTCATCCTGATTATATATGGAGATGTCTGACATGACATCCGTTGGCTAGTGGTCTTCCTGAGAGTATATAGAGATGTCTGACATGACATCCATTGGCTAGTGGTCATCCTGATTATATATGGAGATGTCTGACATAACATCCATTGGTTGGTAATCCTCCTATTGGTATATGGAGATGCCTGTCATGACAACCTTTGGTTGGTATGCTCCCCACTGGTATATAGAAATGAGCTTTATAGTTATTTTTCTTATAATGACCAGTGAGCAGAACACAGAGTGGTGGGTAACGAAAGTTGTAGGCTAACACCTTAGCAGGTGCTTAAGCATTATAACCTGGTAACACATCCTTTATGTTAGCATGCATCAGGGCATCCCATATATCACTCAATCATGTCTCACCTTGGGATGTAGCTCCCTTAGCCTCCATCAGACAGCATTCAGTCCCCAGAGAGAAAAATGCAAACCTTATGCCGATATAACGAGAGCAGTCTTACAGCTGCTATATCCCTATATACCCAATCAGCCTGTCCAACATGTAGTCTCATCCTTGCCTGTACCTCACCAAGATCATATATATAACCATATTGTCTCTGACTCATTGCTTCTGTGTGAAATACGTTTCTGGAGTTTTATGACATTTTCTAACTTTAAATAAGAATGAAACTCTGGCTTATTTTTTCATGCCTTATAGTATCATTTAGTACCAGTCCTGTTTCTTCCTATTCTCCACGAGGTTTTATTTTAAGCATTTTATTTTAGTCATATTACATTTTTACTTTGCTAATAAATTGTGTTTACAGAAGGTCACCAGGCAGTGAAAACTGTTATGGCTTTCATTGTACTCAAACATCTGTACCATGTCAGGAGGGCTGTGGTTACACACCATTTTCTCTATGAATACTTTCCTCCATGCATTAAATTAATGGCCAGATTTATAACTGCTGTGGAAAGGATTCTAATATATTCTGAAACTGTTAATAACGGAGGTTCAGATTTGGGTTTGACTTCTAATTTGAAAAGCACAAAATGGAGTTTTAAAGATGATTCTTGTCTTAGTTTCTTAAGTGTCATCTTCATTTAGAAGGCATTATATGTTGTACATATAGAAACATGCTTCGTGTTTCACAGTATAATAGGTTCAGAGATACTTACAAGGCTTGCGGTCAAGGGGACCATTGAGAAGCCTATCCTAAATTCCCAGTGGCTCTCAAGCACTATCTGTTTAAATGACTTGCTCAAGATCACCCAGTAGGTAAATAAGAGCTGACCCTGTGCCACAGGGACTACAGCTTACAGCCCTAACCCTCTACACCAGATGCCAGTAACATTACCTGCTCTCATCATCCAACACTATAGTGCAGCTGTGGTGACATCAGTCTGAAGGGTGCCTGGAAACTCATTGAAGTAAGGTCGGTTAACTCACAGCTCAACAATTAGAAACATCAAAGCTTGACTTTATCTATTTTTTTCACTTTCCATAGCTTAAATGTGAAAATTCTAGGTCATTAAACATTTACAGTCAGGAAGTGCTTACTATTTCCAAAAATTAAACATTCTCTTGTTCCAAAGGTTAGGCAACTTCAGAGTTAAATATATTTAAGTAAGTAGCACGGGTGTAGGGGTACGTGGCTTTCTACCCAGCAAAAATTATTTTCCTGGAATATGGTTTAAGAGTAGTTGCTTATACACATATCAGTGTTTTTTCTGGTGCTTATAAAACTGCTTTTGTCAAATTACCAAGAACCTTGTGACATGGTCATTTCACTGAAGGGAAATTTACCATCGACAGACCCTGGAAACTGCAGACCCGTAAGTCTCACTAGTATTGTATGTAAAGCCATGGAAAGAATTATAATAGAAATAATCAATAGAGGTATAGTAAACTTCCAGACACTGGACCCAACCCAATTTGGTTTCGTCAAGGGCAGATCATCCCTATTCAACCTGGTGAACTTCTTTGAGAAAGTAATCAAAGCAATGGACAAGGGAAAAACTGGTTCACATTGCCTACCTTGACATAGCCAAGGCATTTGACACCATACCCCACTTGGGCATTGTTGACAAACTCAAGAGGTTAGGTACAAACTTGTATGTCACCCAGTGGATAGCTGTCCCTCAGGGATCTGTCCTGGGACTGCTCCTTTTTGGCATTTACTTCTCTGAAGTCAAGACAAATGTCACTGGTCTCTGGCTGACTAAATTTGCAGATGATTGCAAATTAGGAGCTGTCATTGAATCTCACACTGACACAAATGTTCTCCAGGAAGGGCTGACACAGAAAAATAATTGGTGTCAGAACCATGGACTAAAACTAAATGATAAGAAATGCATAATAGTATTCTTTGGGAAGTCATCCACTCCTGGTAACTTTCATATTGACAACACACCCCTTAGAGTTGACCCAGTAGTCAGGGACTAAAGGACACACATAGATAGTAATCTAGCCTTTGACCATCACGTGTCTGCAGTAGTGAGGAAATCTTTCTATGTTGGGCAACTTATAAACAAAGGTATGGTATCTAAGTCCAAGGAAGGCATTGTTCCACTGTATTTGGCATTCATCATACCTATCATTGAGTACAATGCCCCCTTTGGTATGTACCTAACCAGGCATATCCAACAATTGGAATGTCCACAGAGGTTCCTCACTAAAAGAATACAGGGCATAAGTAAAATGTCCTATACAGACCGCCTCAAGGCCCTATCCTTGTATTCTGTCTCCTACAGGCTTTTGAGGGGAGATCTAGGCCTGGCATACAGGGCATTTTCAGACCCCCACTCTGGTGGACCTGTTGCATAATTCACAAAACAGACAACACCAGAATCACCCATTCTAAAGACTTAAATCTTGCCTGTAATATAAATAGGACCTCCTGGAGATACAGGTATGTATCTCAGAGACTACCCCATCTATGAAACAGGCTCCCTATCCATGCGAAGCAGAGATCCTCCCTAACCCAAATAAAGTGCAACTTGGACAATTGAATGGGGGACAGGAAGTTCATCCCTGGTTTGGCACGTATGTCTCTAATGGACACAGGCAACCTGTAAATATTTCATCTCCCAGACCCTGCTTGTAAATGTTTCATCTCCCAAACCCCTGCTTACACTTATCAAGGGTATCAGAACTTGTCAGAGATTTGGGATGCACAGCTAGGGTTAAAAAGGCCCTTGTGGCCATAAGCTTAGTAAACACCTATGAACCAACACTTGCTTTAAAGAAAATAACGTAATGAAAACATTTCTGTAAGCAGAGTCTACAGCATTACCCTTACAGAAAAGGATGACCCAGTTTCTTACTTTATATAGTCACCTCAGAAAATGTCATAATTTAAAGGGGAAAGGATATTTCGTACATAACAGTGGTTTCAGGTGGGTCTATATTAGTACATCGAACTTTCAAAATTTCGAGTGTTCTAATATCGAACCCTATTAATCGAAAATTTAAAACATCGAACATACAGAACAGCAAATTTTTCCTAGGGAAAAAATTTGCTGTTCCAAAACACATACACACAACACAAGCACACCAAACAAACAGCAATCCACACACATACACCTAAACACTTACACCTAACCCTACGCTAAACTATACATACACCACTAATTATCCACTTACCTTAACCGAAACCCTAACCCTAAGGTCCGTCACTATCGCACAGTCACCTCACCCGCGCCCTAACCCTAACTCACCTACCCCACTCTAACCCTCATGTCCACACAATCGCACACTTACCTGACCAGCGCCCTAACCCTAACTCACCTAACCCGCCCAAACCCTCACATCCACGCAATCGCACACTTACCTGAACCCGACCCATAACTTTTCACCACAGCGGTGAAAATACCGAAGCAACAGAAACGGACAATGAAATTCTTTCCCTAGGAAAAAAATTTGGTGTTCTAATATAGACCTGTTTCAGGTACCCATGTTAACATTTTTAAGCCCCCAGTAAGGTACATCCTAGGGCCACCCTTAAAGGGAGTGTTTTGATGCAGTACATTGATGCCTCACCCACTATATCACACCCATAATTGCTGTCTTTCTCTCTCCCTCTCTCTTATCAGCTATGGGAGACAAAATATGAGCAAAAATAAATAGGTAAATAATTAGTGTCTCTCAGTCATCACTCTAATCCTACTTCTTCGCTCTCTTAAACTCATCGCCTTCCCTTCCTGCCATACCTGCAATGGCACTCTTCTTTGTTTTCTCAATACATATATACTTATATTAGTTGGATTTCAAATAAGGTTCACAGGGGCCTAATATCAGCTACACATAGATATTTGCACATATGCACATACTCACATAGATACCTACATGCATGCATTCATAAGCTCAGACACGCACGCACACATACATATACACACACACACACACACACACACACACACACACACACGCACACATATGGATAAACATATGCTTGCATTCCTAAGTGTAGTTATACATGTGTATATACTCTCTCTCTCTGTATAGATATATATATATATATATATATATATATATATATATATATATATATATATATGGGTCTACCTGATTTAACTGAAAGCTTCAAATGCCGACAATGAGAACACCGACACCGGAAGATCGACAATGGAGAAGACCAAAAGTTGAAAATCCCGATGCTGAAAACACTGACATGTTAAGGTAAGTGTGCAGTAGGAACGGATGTTAGGGTCAGGGTACGGGTAAGGTAAGTGTGTGACAGTGACGGACGTTAGGGTTAGGGTGCAGCTCAGATAAGTGTGCGATAGTGACGGACTTTAGGTTTAGGGGCAGGTTAAGTGAGTTAGGGTTAGGGTGCGAGTAAGGTAAGTGTGTGATAGTGACAGACTTTAGGGTTATGGGAGGATTAAGTGAGTTAGGGTTAGGGTGCGGGTAAGGTAAGGTAAGTGTGCGATAGTGACGGACCTTAGGGTTAGGGTTTGGGTTAAGGTTAGTGCATAGATAGTTGTGTATGTAAGATTTAGTGTAGGTTTGTAAGGTGTTTGGTGTGCTTGTGTTGTTTGTGTGTTGTTCGGAATAGGTATTTGTTTTGTTGATTGTTGGGATTGTGGTTTGTCGGGAATGTGAAGTTTCGTGTTTTTGAACTTTCCGTTTTGTGGTGTCGGTTATTTCGTTGTCGGTGTTTTGGCGTGTCGGCATTATCAGGTAGACCCATATATATGTCAGTTGATCAAGTTTTCAGAAACTCGAAATTCATATGGTCGAGACCATATGATCGTGAATGGAGATTGCTGTACAGTGCAAATTGGAAAATATATCCTTTTCCTTAATGTAGTGCAATCTCTGAGTTGGTATAAATAATTTGCAGGGATTATGGGGCCCCCCACATGAGGGTTATAGAGGGGTTAGCCCCCATGCAAAATTAAAAAGGTAGATTTTTGTGGTTTTTATGTTTTTTTTTTTTCTTTGATGTTTGGGTTTTCCGAAACTCGATCATATGGTCTCAACCATGTGAATTTCAAGTTTCTGAAAACTCGATCATCTGATATAGACCCATATACACACACACACACACATATATATATATATATATATGTGTGTGTGTGTGTGTGTGTGTGTGTGTGTGTGTGTGTGTGTGTGTGTGTGTGTGTGTGTGTGTGTGTGTGTGTGTGTGTGTGTGTGTGTGTGTGTGTGTGTTTGCATGTGTATGTCTTTTGCCATGGTGTTTCAATTGATAGGTTATTAGGTTTTGCATAGCTAGTGTTTTCTGTTTACTAGGTTAATTAAAAATTACTAGTAGACATTACTTCTTTATTCTGAAAAATTCAAATAGGTCACTTGTAATGGAATGATTTTCTTGTTAGGCTTTTCCAGCCCCATACAAGGAGCTTGTATGCTGGATCCAGGAGATAGTACAACCCAGGAGAACTACACCATACTGAGAGGAACAGAATATGGCTGTGCTGCTGTATTATTATGGACACAACCCGGAAGTACCATCAGTGATACCCATTTACAGGCAAGGTACACTACGGTTAGCAGTAGGAGCCACTAGATGGAAGGTTGAACCAGCTGGCATGGGCACCATTATACATGGGATTTACTATCACAGACACACCCCCTAGAGGACACATGGTACCTAGTCCTCCTGTTTGGCTGCTCATTAAGTGAAGATCTGTGACACAGCGCAACTTACAACCCACAGCAGGTCATACAGCATAAAATATCTAAAAAAATAGACTTTAACTAACCAAGGGTCATGGTGCATAACTTCAGAAAGGAGGTACCATTATAATATAGCCTCGTAAAAGTGGGCCACACACACTTGAGATGATTCTTACATGCTGTGCCCAGGAAGACAATGAACACAGTAAAACAGTTCCACAGAAGCAGGCCAGGCAGAGAGATGGTTATGCATTCAGTCTTCAGCACAGATAATAGGCTGTGCAGACACCTTAATTAATTCTTCCACCTAGACCAGGGCAAATAAGAAAGCAACAAAATCCCACTCCCCCAAGTTCTTTAGAAGCAAAAGTGTGTCTAGGACTTCCAAACAACTTTTATTTCTTCACTGGATCATATTCTATCTCTGGATAGTGGAGTTGCAACAAATGTGGACATTTTCTTCCTCAACTTCTCCAGTAACAATAACAACAGTGGACCAAAAGTAAAATAAAAATAATCTGTCTATGCCTAATGAATAAGCCAACACTGTTAAGGACAATTTTTAACTATGTTTCTGCACATATATTTAAGTTTTAATACAATGATTTTTTTTCCTTCGTGTAAATAAACTACTTCCGGAAAAGGAAATCACAGGAGTACAGCAACCCCACCCAATTAGTTTCCATATTCCAATGGGAGTTTCTTCTCCTACAAGCTGAAACACTTTTTTAACCAATCAGATGTCCCATCTTGTCAACCAATTAAGCTGGGTAAATCATTTCCCTCTTTTCAAGAGATTGTAAAAAAAAAAAAAAAAAACATGATTTCATCTTACGACAGGATTTCTGTGAATGCTTATTATTATTATTTTTTTTTTTTTGCTACTTTTTAACTTTAATAGTAGTCAAAAATACCTTAGTATTTAAGCTAAAGCTAGAAGTATAGCTTACAGGTCAGCTGGATTACAGTCATGTACCCTATTGGCACCGCCAATGATCATAGAACCTTAAAGGCTCACCTTTCTCTGCATTTTATTATTCTGGACGCTGCTTTGTGCAATTCACCAGACTGAAAATATCCTGTTTTCTACTATATTTCTTCCTCTGGGAGAATCTTATTTTCAGTGAAGTCCTAGTGGAAGAAACACAACAGACATATAAGCAACATGTAAAGAATATGTATGTACGCAGCATATCAAACAAAAGATAAATGCAATGATAACAGATAGTCAGCAGTAAAATATTCATATACTTTTTATTTTTTATTTGTTTTTGTTTATTAGGGTAGAGCACTGATAAAGCATAACCAATTGCAGGAGCACCCCAGACTGCAGAGATGAACAGATTACAGGATAGAGTATGTTATATATTTCCCTTGTTCATAAGGGACATGGTCGCTAACTCAGGTGTGAATTTGCAATTCTCCATCCAATGATCCATACTTGTTTGAAGAGGGCCAGGAAAAGGCTCTGTTCCTCTTCCAAAGTAAGGGGCAATCTCTGAGACACATATCTGTCTCTTCAGCATGTTCTGTTTGAGTTGCTGACTAAGTTTAGATCCCTAGATTGGGTGATCCTCATGCCATGTGACTTGTGAATGTGCAGCAGTTCTACTAGGGATGGATTTGTGAGCGCCTTTTAGATCAGGCATAGGTCACTCCTTAATAGACGGTAGGAGACAGAGTAAAGGGATAGGGTTTTTAGTCTATCCACATAGGACATGTTTACACCCTGTATTTTCTTTGTGAGGAATCTCTGATGTCACCCCCGCTGCTGTGAGTGCTTAGTCAACTACATGCCATATCATGCATTGTACTAAATTATTGGTCTAATAAGGGCTGAGTACAGTGGGACTATAGTTTCTTTGGAGCTGGATGTTATACATTTACTTATAACATAGAAGGACATCCTCAGCACTGTGGACACATGGCAGTCAAAGTTCAGGCTACTATCTATCTGTGTACCTAGATCTCTCACCTCTGAGTCTACTCTTAGGGGTGTGCTATTAATGTTGTAATTTGCAGGGGTATTTGACTTCCCAAAGGGTATGATAATGCATTTTTTCACATGTAATTTTAGGCCATAGTAATGGCACTAATCATTTGTCTGATCTAGACCCTCCTGAAGGATATATATATCACTGGGGGATTCAATGATTGCCCCCAGCTTGCAGTTATTGGAAAACTTTGTCATCCAGAGGCCTTCCACATTAGCCTTGACTTCAAAGAAGTATATTCCAAAAATGAATGGTCCCAGCACTGAGCCCTGTGGCACACCACTAGTAAATGGCCTCTTGGTGAATCTGGATTCACCCACTTTAACTACGTGTCCTGTCTGTGAGCTAATTAACTATCCATCTGGTGATGTAGGGATTTATGACTAGTTTTGTGAATTTAGTTATAATACTAGGGTGGAGAATTGAATCAAATGCCGTGGCCAGGTAGAGGTAGGTTTATGTATTGTTTTGCTCTTGTCCGTGGCCTTAGTCACTTTCTCAAAGAAATCCACCAGATTCAGTAGGCATGACCTGCCCTTGACAAAGCCAAATTGGGTTGGGTCCAATGTTTGGAGGTTTCCTATGTCATTATTTGTCAGGTCCATGATTATTCCTTCCACGGCCTTACATATAAGACTTGTCAAACTTATGAGTCTGTAATTTCCTGGGTCAGCAGATGGTCCCCCTTTATACAGGTATTGTGGCATTATCCTTGGAGATTGTAGAATGCTGCTCAATGCTAAGCTCATATATGCCTGTGACACATATTCTGAGAGCTCAATCATATCTTTTTTCATATAGTCCAAGGAGGTATGTCGCAGGTCATTCATACCCAAATGGACTATCATGGACTATGACTGAGTCATAATAGTACTTAGGAGTAAGTGACCTGAGTGTTTACGTGACCTGGTGGATCCTGGCCTCTGACATGCAACTAGCTGTAACCTTCACTTTATCAAGTGTGGTAAGAGAGACATCAGTTTGTCTCACAATGGAGACTCCTATGATAAGAATATTGGATTTTGGAGTGTTTCACCTTGGTAGTTGAGACACAATGAATTGTGGCTTTATGGGTTGTGATGGGAGTTGACTTGTTTGTGTGCCTGCCAGAGTTTCTGAAGACTGCACCTGAGAGGCCATTGAGGTTTGGGTAGGTCACATGTGAGCATTTCTGCATGTCTGAGTCTATGTGTGTGTGGTCCTTTGTGCGTGCAGTGAATGGTGTATGCGAGTCACTGACAACCTGTTTGTTGCATTTTGTGTCTGTAGTTGAGGGTCTAGCCTCCATTGTCAAGTTATTGCTAACTTACTGCATATGTTTCCACTACTAAAACATACCACACCACAAACCCATTGTGTAAGGAAACGTTTTTCAGGCTTATGTAGTTATCGGCATTTGCCTTTAGATATGTAGTAGTTTGTTTCAGTTAGTGAAAAAGAAGGGTTGTACACATCTTCAGATTTATTTATATATGTATATGCATGTCTGTATGTATTTATGTATGTATGTATGAATGTGTTTACTTATGTACATGCTTACATTTAGAATGCACGCTAGGAGTCCAACAGAACATTTAAAATCATATTGAGGCTTTTGGCATGCAATAATGTTAGTTAAAGACGGACATTTTGATGAATAGTTAATGGGTGTTTTTTCTGAACTTTTAACAGCTTTTAGCTAAACTCCTGCCATTTGAAGCTGCGGAGGGAGAACAGTAACAAGTTCTGCTATGATGACAGGAGTAAATCTAGCCATTGTATTGTAGACCCACTTAAGTCTGCCTATGAGTAAAGACTGTAGTCTAGCTAATAAGTGTGCAAAATACAGATGACATGGCAGCCTGATGTCCATAAATATCGGTGCTTCCAAAATGTCATAAATAACTTCCAAACCAAACAGTAAAAAGGTCATACAAACAAGCCATTCAGTAAAAACTGCAAGAAAGACACAGTCAAGCCTTTTGGACATGCAATGTTTATGTATATCAGGCTTAAAACAGAGCACCTCTATGACACTGTTCAAAAGGAACCTGGACAAGTGGATGGGGCACCATAAATTCTTGCCAGGAATTGGCCCACAACCTTCCTGGACATGGGCAATCATTAATAAATACAATCTTACATACATACATACAACTATTTCAAGCACAAGCATTAATGCCCTTCCAGCTTGCCAATATACCAAAACACTTGTTCCCATAATAAGTGTCCAGGATGTTCTTAAAAATATCTAAACTAGTACTTGCTTTAATGTAATTTGGCAGTCTGTTCCATGCATCAGCTACTCTCTCAGAGAACCAAGTAGTACACGTCTCACTCCTATAGAATCTTCTACATAGGATGTCTGATGATTCTCTAGTACTTTCTGATAACCCCAAACATTCCCAGAGGTAGTTGTCTATAAATGCCCTATATATATGTGAATAAGATCTCCTCTTAGATATATGTAACAGATAATGTGCAAGTTCAGATATTTTAGTCTTTCATAATAACTTAAAATTTCACATCCATGGATGCTCTTGGTACATCTCATGCTTGTTTTCTTATAGGGTTTCTATACTGTAATTCCATACTCAAGTTTGGGTCTAATGTAACTAACAAACAATGACTTCATCATTTTTGATTTCCTAGATTTTATACATTTTTTATACAACCTATAGTTCTATAACTATTATGATGTGATTAGAAAAAACTCATAGCTAAAGCTACCCATATACCCAGGTCTTTAAATGAGTCTACAGTTTCAATCACTATGTGCTGTATTAAATATTTGCTTTTCAATTTATGTCTCCCAAATCTCATATGCTAAGTTTTTGATGTATTTATTATCATATTATTCTCCTGTGCCCAAATGGTCAATTTAGTCAAGTTATTTTGCAGACATGCCTTATCTGTAAGACATGTAATCAGTTTACCTAATTTCAGGTTGTCTGCATATAGAAAAACATATAAGTTATAAGTAAATCAAACAATGAGGTGGTATAAAATAATTTATTAAAAATTATTAAAACATCAGCACTTTCAGAGTTGACACACTACTTCTTCAGACATTCAAATACACTAACATTAGACCCAATATAAATACTAAATAACATAACATCATATCCAATCAACAACCACATGAAAAATATATAAATTAAAAAGACCCTAACAAGTTCAAGTATTTAAAGTAAGACCAACATGTTTTAAAACATATATTTAGCATTTAAGGACCTGGGTATATGGGTAGATTCAGCTATATGAGTTTTTCTAATCACATCAACCAATTGGTTAATGATAGTTATAGAACTATAGGCTGTTTTTTCTGGATAATTTCTTTGGTTTTAAGTGAATCATTTATCCTCCAAGCCACATTTGTCATTTATCGTCTGCATATAGACTGTAGAACACCTCAGATGAAAAAAGTTAAGTCTGAAAGATGTAATCTAAACACGTAAGAGCCTAGGACAGAGTCCTGTGGGACACCCTTACTGTAACCAAGGATTTCACCTGCCCAGTTGCTCTATGATACTTGCCATGTCCTATTTGTAAGCCATGTGGCTATCCATCTTATCAAGAGTGCATCAATACTTAGTTGCACTAATTTATTGATCAGTGTTTTGTGTATGACCCTGCCAAATGCTGAAGTTAAATCTATATACATTACATCACAGCACAATTTCTCATTCATAGCTGTTATTATATTGTTATAGAACATCGTGTTACAGGTGGTAATCGATCTGTTTTCAACATATGCATGCTGATATATGGTTTCAAGTCCTAACCTATCCAGTTCTGACAATAAATTATCCAATAGTACTTTCTCCATTATTTTTCCACAACATGAAAGTAGACTTAAGGGTCAATATGAACCTGGGTTGGTCCTACTCCCCTTTCCCTTGAAGACAGATTTAATAAGCATATGTCTCCAATCTTGAGGAATCTCCTCATATTTTTATGACCTAGTGAATAATAGATATAATGGTACTGTAAGCTCTTTCTGAAGTATTATCAGGTCATTATTACTAATTACATCTCCTTCCTGTGCTTTGTTTGGATCCAGTTTGTGCAGTTCTTTTTCAATGTAATCTAATTTGATTCCAGTATCGGGGGTTATCTAAGACAACCTGTCACCCCCTTTTGTGGAGCCAAACTGTTTTGCATAATATTTTGTAATATATCTATAATCTGTTGCGTCTGAGAATAAATTTTAGAATCTGCAGACAGTTTATCAATTTGTGTGTGTTTACTCCTTTCATATCTTACGCATCTATAAAAAGGTTTCCTATTATTCTCAAAATCTTTATATAAATTTTCTTGATCTTGTCTCACACTATGTTTAATCTGTTTGTCCAGCTTCTTTACTTCAGTTTTCAAAGTTGTAGTTTGACCTCTCTTCCATTTTTATATATTTTATCTCTCACCTTAATCAGATATCTTGTTCTTATGGAAATATAGCCCCCTGATGTTGTATGCCTAGATCCTGATGTTAAACATTTTTTTGATTTTTTTGCACTCAAACAATTTCTCTTTCAAAACTTTCTACATTCCATCTGCAGTTTTTCCACTAAACACCTCACTCCAGTTAGTTTTACATCGAGACTGTTTTGCTTCCACTTAATCTGTAATCAACCTTCTGTGCATTGGTTTAGATTTCAGTTTGGCAGAATTATCTAGCAGCAAATTAAAGTTTATAATCCCATGATCATTGCACATCAATAGTGGTAAAACTTGAAGTAATAGTAATTTCTTTAGGAATACAGACAATGTCTAGTATGTCCCATTCCCTGGTATTTTTTTTTTTTTTATAATCTGAATCAATTGTTGTTCTTGAATCTTCTTCTTCTTCTTCTTTCGGCTTTTCCCAGTTAGAGGTCACCACAGCGGATCACCCATCTGCTCATGATTGGCAGTGGAGTTTTACGGTGTCGAGTTGTCAGCCTGGGGCCCAACCTTCCACAGAAGGCACACACATGCACACACTCACACCTAGGGCCAATTTAGAGTGTCCAATCCATCTACAGCAGGTCTTTGGGATGTGAGAGGAAACCGGAGCACCTGGAGGAAACCCACATGACCACTGCGAGGACATGCAGACTCCACACAGAAGGCACCCCAGCCAAGGATCGAACCAGAGAACCTCTTGCTGTGAGGCAGCAATGCTAACCGCTGCACCACCGCGGCCGCCCAATTGTTGTTCCTGAACACAGGCTGCAAATAATTTCCTTACTAATGTTGAATCAATATTATTCCAGTCTGTTTCTGGTAAATTTAAGTCCCCAACTAATATTATTCTCCCCTCCTGTCTTTCATGCTAGAAATGTATGAATTCCTATAGGTCATCTGCACTTGACTTTGGTGGTCTAAACACTCCAGTAATTGTTATATATTCCAGGGTTGTCTTTACTGTCAGTTACACCATCTATAGTATTGGTGTTATCACTGAATATGTAATAATCACAGGTCTCATAATTATCTTTAATCCTATCATAACACCTCCACCTGATTTTTTGTTAGAATGTCTGTTACAGTAAAAACATTTATACCCTGACAGAACTGGTTTCCAGTCATTGCTCTTTAACCATGTTTCACAAACAATAACAACATCAATGTTGTGAGAACGTAGCAAATTTTCCAATAAAAAAAACTTTACTGTTAATGCTCCTAGCATTAACAATCATCAGAGATGCAGCGAATATTGCTATCTGTGAACTGTCAAATTTTCGACAAGGCAAAAATCCTGCCTAGTGTTTGTCAAATATTGCAAAATATCTGCTGCAAAAATTCTCTTCCCAGATCTTGACAAATGCACACCATCCTGTCTGAACATATTTGTGCCCAAAACTCGATTTGAATGCTCTACACATTTCCATTTTTTAAAACAGGACATTTTTTCCATGTAGGTATTTACCCAAAAAATCTTTTCATTCACAGTGACCTGACTATCCTTTCTATAGGTGATTTGTGAAAAATATATCCTAACACCAGTACAAGCTATACTATCTAAGAGGGCTGTTAGTTCCCTACTAACAGTCAGAGAATCCTTGTGAATGACATCATTTGTATCAACATGAATAAAAATGGATCTATACTTCCTTAAGGCGTTCCAAGGTTTGTCTCACATCATCATCTTACGTCTTCTATTTTTGCTCCTGGCAAGCATAACACTATCCAATGTTCATTATCTTCTCTGCAAATATAAGTATCAGTTCCTCTAATAAATGAATCTCCAATTACAAGAATATCTTTGCTGGCCAGCTCTGAAGAATCTTCAGCTTCTAACGCTGTAATATCTGCTCTGTCAATTGTTACGAAGGATAGATCTTCATCACCATCAGTCTTATTAATCCCACTGTTTTCATTGTGTATTATATTCTCGTCCAGCTGGTGTTGTAAATCCACAGCTTGAGTCACGTAATCAACATCGGTCTTTCTCTTCTTTGTTCTTACAGTAATGTTCTTTAGTCGTCCCACTTTCAGTTTTGATTTCTTCCTTTTCACATGCCCCTTGCCTCTTTTTTCTACCTTCTCTGTTGGAAAAAGTATGCCTTTTTCTGTAGACTGAAGGTTTTCTGACAGAAAAATATCATTCGCTGTAACCTTTGTATTACTTAACAAAGTAGTGTCCTTTTTATTACATATTCTCTTTTCTTTACAGTCATTAAACCGTTTCTTTTTATTCCTTGTTATTTGTTGTGAGCTTCTTCCTTCCGTTCTTTCTTGTTTGTTTCCTTCTAAACAAACTGGATCCTAAGATTGCTGAATATTTGCATCTGGAATTCCAAAGTTGTCAGGGGCATCGTCTTGTTTCATAGGGGATTAATGATCTTTGCAGACAATAGATGCATCATTTCCTAAATGTGTTCTATTTGTTTTATGCCTAACATTATTTAGTTCATCAGTCCAGTCATTAATATATGAAACAACAGTTCTCCAAGCCATGCCAAGTGCACAAGTGCAATCATTATCATTAAGTCAAGATTTACTTCTAACAATGGTAAGCAAATCATACAACTTTTGACACGAGGAACACAGATCACCAGTGTTATCAGCTGTTACCTTTAAATATGCATAGCATTTATTACACTGTACAAGATATTTGTGCATTAGCAAATTGTTAATTGCATACTCATTTAAGGAATCCATATTCATCTTCAAACGAATAAAATATTGAAAAGAGAAGAATAATCAAAAGCAGTAACCACAGAATTAAAAGAAAACTTAAATCAACTTCTATGACAAAAAAAATCACACCAGCAAATTTACAACTAAATAATAAATTAAGTACAGTAAAGTTGTTCTGACCATACAAGTTCTGCAAGCCAGACAAAAGTCGCACTTTTTTAATCTTAGGTATTAACTAATATTTCTATAGCATTACATTTGGATGAAACAGCTAGGCTTGAAATGACCTTCAAGTTTCGAAAGTATACTCAAACAAACCATTTGTGCTGTACTGACAAGACCGGCCAAAATTTGTATGTCTGCATTTGGTGTGGTTTGGTTTTATTGTCCTGAATGTACCCATACAGACTTATAGAATAAAAAAGTAACACGTCATCGGCATTCAGAAATCATGTAGGTGAAACACTGGTATGTTCTCAAGGGTTCATTTGAATATATCCTATGGGCCTTTACTTCAGAAGGTTTAAGGTTTTTACACAGGAAAGGCTTTGGCTTTGTTGGGTCTTTCTTGTAGTTTTTATTATATAAAAATTAGAGATGTCATCTGCATGAACTTATGACTAAGAGTGTATAGTTTATAATTGCTAAATTTAGCAGAACAGAACAAAAAGACATTGCAAGAAAAATAAAAGAAGGAGGTTAGAGAAGGTTAAAATGGAACAGAAATATATAAATAGGTTCATAGTTACTGGCTAGGCTATTGATCTGTGAGGATCTTAAGAAGCCTAACTCTGCATTCCCATTAAGATTTAGCCCTTGTAATTTAAGTATAAATAACCCAGAAAAGGGCAGAGCATTTACATGTTGCTCCACCTCACAAGGGACAGGACTTTAGTAACCTCAAAGAAACTGACCAGGTTAAGCTGGCAGTTTGCCCTTGACAAAACTTGAGCTGGCTTTGGTAAAGAGTTTGTAGATTAACTATGTCATTTGGTATTAATTCTATAATGATCTTCTCCATAGCCCTACATATAGGGCTGGTCACACCTATGGATCTATAGTTATGCAGGTCCATTGATGTATCACCTTTGTGCAAGGGGATGACTGTTGCTGTCCTCCATTTCTCCAGTACAAAGCCTGCTTAATGACTGATATTAAATAGCCTCTGTAGGGAGCTTGTCCTGTTTCAGGCTTGTAAGTATGTCACCTAGTATGGTATTCAGCCCCATAGAAGCAGAATTCTTGGCTTTGGAAACTGTTTTAAGGACTTGCTCTTGAGAGTTTCATGGTGGGGGGTGTAGATGTGGGTATGTGATATGGAAATGTAGGGGGAGACAGGAGGTAAAGTTAGAATTAAATTTATGAGCTAGTAAACTATGTCCTTGGGATCTGAGTGTGTGATATCATTTACTATAAACTGTGTAACGCTGGGCTTTATGGCTGTCTTATGCATAGGTGGCTACGTTTATCTCATATCTAGCTTTGGTTGACTTGATGAGGGACGGGAGTTCCTTATTAAATATAGAAAGAGCATGTTTGACATCTTGATAGTTAACCTTTATTACTGCCTGCAATAATAAGCTTTTTTGTTATAGTGTAGAGTCCGTTTATATTTGGGTTCTACCATAGGGGTTTATTTTTACATATACTATTGTATTTGCTTCAGATGGGAGAGATGCATATATATATATATGTATGCAGCTATTCATATGTGCATAAAATAGGACGGTAATGGATTCCGCATGTACAGTGAGATCATCAGGTTGTAGGGGGGATGCTGAAATTAGCCAGGTCATCAGTTTTCATAAATTAGCCTGTATAAAATATTTGAATACCAAAGTATTTGAGGATGCATTCAGCTTCAGTCTTATGCTGAATATGACTGAACTATGGTCTGATATGATGAGGGAGGAAGTTATATCTGGTGGGGAACAGAGCTGTTCAGTATTGGTGAGTACCAATTCAAGGATTTTGTCTCCTCGAGTTGGAGTGTAGACTAACTGGTCCAGAGAGTTTGTTCTTATGACGTCCAGAAATCTCAGGGAATAGATGTTAGGAGATGTATAAGTCTCCAAGTTTAAGTCCCCTAGGAGAATGATGTTTGGCCTAATGCATAGAGGCTCTATATTAGTAAGGTATGAGATATGGACAAAGTAGGTCATATAGGGTGTTTTATAGTTAGCTATGATGTGATGGGGGGGGGGGTTAAAGGTAAGCT
Organism: Protopterus annectens; assembly: GCF_019279795.1. Taxonomy (NCBI): domain Eukaryota; kingdom Metazoa; phylum Chordata; order Ceratodontiformes; family Protopteridae; genus Protopterus; species Protopterus annectens. The sequence goes on along the minus strand of NC_056740.1, from coordinate 206,478,977 downwards.
GAACATGGAGGATTTCCAGGTCATTATCCTGTCACGAGCTTGGAGGTGATATTTTGTTTTACTAATATGCTAACACCACTGCCTTTAGTGCCTTCATCTGACATTATGGGCCTGAATACATTGTACGTGTCAGACCATGCACCAATGGAGTGATCTCAATGGTCTTGAGCATACCTCTCAACTGACCAAATTTTCACAGAATGTCCAGATTTTTGCCTCAAAATTTCAGTCTTTTCCTCATCAAATGTTTGGTTTTCTGGCAAATCATTGGGACGATCTGAGGAATGAAATTAGTAAATAATATTGTACATTTGAGTTTTAGACTTCATGTCCTTTAGAAAGCCATTTTAATACATACCCTGTTATTCTAGCAACTTTCTAAGATTATAAGAACAATGCTTAAAATCTGTCCCTACTTTTTGTGCATTTGTACCCCCATTATGGCAGACTTTGTCCACATTTCTTGGGCTAAGAGTTTGAGAAATATGGTCTTAAACAAGGTGTCTATGATGGTGCAAGTATCACTGCTTCCAGGGTAAGAAGTCCCTATAGGAAGTTGTTTTTTTTATTTTTATGAAGCTCCCAGCATTGACCAGTGATATTAATATGTCAATCAGACTTTAACCAATATATGAAAGCCTTGTGGGGACAGGTGCATGACATCACTGGCAAGGCAGTTAGAACTATCTAGCATATTGTCTCAGGATGACAGGCTGATATCTATATCTATCTATATATTATACGCATGTGTGTGTGTGTGTGTGTGTGTGTGTGTGTGTGTGTGTGTGTGTGTGTGTGTGTGTGTGTGTATATATATATATATATATATATATATATATATATATGTGTGTGTATATATGGATTCCATACATTTGGTCAAATTACACTTAGTCGAAAATGATACCAGGCATTGCACTTCACTGAAAGCTCACTTGACTGAAAGCTCACTTGGTCGAAGTTCATTTGGTCAAAAATGGAATATAGGCCCTGCCCCACTGCAGTGCAACCCTGGAGTGAGAATATTAAATAAAGAGGGTGTGGGGGCCACAGCCCCCCACAATGGGGGGTGTGGGGAGTGTAGCCCCCCCCCCCACATAATTTTAATGTATTCACTATTATAAGAAGGTATATCCATTAGAAATGCATTGATATATATATATATATATATATATATATCTTTAGTAAAAACTATTGGCATAATGTGGGGGGCTATGCCCCCCACACACCCCCTTATTTAATATTCTCACTCCAGGGTTGTAATCTCAAGTACTTCATCTTCATCACCCCTAGCTTCTCCAACTGCTCTGCCTTTACTTCTTAGATTTCTGTACCATACAGTAGTGCTGATGCACCACTGCTTTGAACACCATAATTTTCATCTTCTTTAGCATTCTTGTGTCATACACTACTCCTGTTACTCTGTGCCAGTTGGCTTCAGCCCCTCTGATTCTAGATTTGACCTCCTCATTCAGACTTTCCTTCTCCTCAACCATCCTTCCCAGATGCTTGAAGCTATTACCCTGTTAAACTATTTTCTCTTTCATCCCCAATTCTCAACTTCTTATTTGCTCCATTTGCTGCCATTACAACTCCCATGTGCCTTCATTTTTCCATTCCATTCCCCTACAATTTGCTGAAGTTCTTATGTAGAGTCTTCCTGTAATGATACATCTGTATGCAGCAACTCTGTTGCTTTGTCCCCTCTGACCTGTTTGCTAATGTAGTCCATCACCAGTATGAGCTGATGTATACCCACTCCCACTGGGAACCCCTCTGTGAGTCTGAACACTGTTCATACCAAAGTCAATGGGATCTTGTATATAGCCTGCACTAATTCTACCAGTGTTTCTGGGACTTCAAACCACCACAGGACTACCTAAAACTACTTTATTGGGACACTGTCATATGCTTTCTCCAAGTCTAGAAATGCCCAGTTGGACTTTTTTTTCATCTCTAGTTTCTTCTCTACTATCTGGCTTACTGCAAACATTGGGTCGGTAGATCTGCATCCTGATCTAAATCTGAACTGTCTCCCATCCTGCTTTATACTGCTCTGAGTAATTGTGCATCATTCACCCTTTCCATAAATTTCATGCAGTGTGACAGGAGTTTTATACCTTTGCACTGCCCACAGTTGTGGTTGTCCCCTTTGTTCTTGTACACTGGCACTTGTATGCTTATTCTCCAGTCATCTGGGATACAACTTTCTCCCCATACTGCTATGAGTGTCCTCAGGAGCCATTTCTCACAAAACGCCTTGCTCATAGCTGCTGTGACCACATGTGAGCCTGCTACTTTCCCTGACTTCATTTTCCTTAGTGATGCCCTTATTTCCTCTATGATGGGCTCCTCTCTTCTTTCATTGTAGGCTGTGTCTGGGGCAGTTCAGCGTCTGTGGGATTTTCTTCATTCAGAAACTGTTGAAAAGTATTCCTTCCATCTGCCTTTGATGTCCTGCGGATTGATGAGCAGGTTGCTGGAGACATCCCATTATGAACACCATTCATATTGTCCTGCTTTTTCTAGTAGGTCCTGCAGCTGCTGTGAGAATGAACTCTTTTCCTCACTATCACAACCCTACTGTGGAGTATAGAATGAATTATGAAGGATGCCTCATCCTTACACTGGAGTTTGATTGCCATATGTCTGTCACTAATTCTGATGACATCACACAATATCTTCTGAAGCATCCCCCTCACCACAATTACCACACTATTTCTAGTCTGTCCTGAGTAGTAGACTCTGGATCCCGAGTTATGTGGCCTTGCTGCAGTCCTTCCATCTTGTCTCCTGGATACATTAGATGTCTAGCCTCCTCCTCACCATCTTGTAATCCTCTTACAAGCTGTATCCTGTCAGTGAAGCTACATTGAGTGTAGCAATCCCTAGTTCATGTTTGGAAAGTTGATTGGTTTTACTTCCAGCTTTCCCTCAAAAGAACTATTCCAGTAACCCATACTGGGCAACTGGACACTGGATGGCCAGTATCTTATTGACCCAGGGCTGCTGGGCTTTATGGCAGACAGACACTGGCCATTAAAGGCTCATATATCCCTCCCATCATTAGTACAGGTCCCTGGGGTAGATTGGAGAAGGCTGTGTTCTCAACCCACTTATCACTGGAAAATACCCATGGCAATTTTTTGGTGGCATTAGTCAACATGAATGAATACCTATAGCCACTTTTTACATCTTTAAGTGGCTATTCCTGACACAGAGTGCAGTCTATGAGCCATGTTCTTCTATCTAGAAGGTAGTGCACCATAGCTGATGCCCAAAGTGGTTGGTCTATACAAGTCTTTCTGCTATAGGCACCATCTAGAGTATGTGCTGCAGCCTATAACTCCATTGTTGGGTGATTTTGAGGTAGAAACACTCATCATATTTTTTAGGAGATGGGAGGAAACCCATAGAGACACAAAGAGAACATGCAAACTCCTTACAGGCATTGGCCCAAGGTCAGTATCAAATCGTGTGCATTGTGCATACGAGACGAAGACCATAATCATTATGTCAGCTGGTAACACACAATAGCATACTATACCTGTCATACACAATACAGACCAAGCACATAGATGTACATATGCTGAGGCTCTTAAAAATAACCTATATAAACAAGAAAGGCCTCCTAAATGTAACCTAAGGAACAAGTACCCTCAGGAAACCTGAATAACACTCAACTCAGGCAGTACCCACTATGAAACATGCATCTTAGCTCTCAGTATGTCATGTCTAAAGCCTATAAGGCAGGGGTGTCCAACCTTTTGGCTTGCCAGGGCCACATTGAGTGAACAGAAATTGTCTTGGGGCCGCATATAAAATATATCATATAGTTAACTCTTTTGCTACTATGGGAGACCAAAGTCGACCTCCTGGCTGTACTGTAGGTGCATTCGAACAATTAATAAATGAAAGACTCCCTATGCTGTGGAATAAAATCCCGGTCCATGTGAGGCAGAGCACCTCGCTGGCTCTGTTCCAGAGAAATCTTGACCTGTGGATGGGAGATCGTAGGTTTATCCCGGGAATCATCTCTGTGCCACTGCTGGACAGAGGCACAACAAACTAATGGGCACAGTATTTTTTCATATAAGGGGTGGCGTAAGCCACAAAAATTTGGGCTAGGCTTATAAAAGCCTTAGGGCAGATAGCCTAGTATAAACCTATGAACCTATAATAAATGCCTAATATTTGCCTTAAAATTCTAATTCTCATTCTGATTTTAATTCTCTAATCTAACAGTTAACTCTAACATCTTAGTTAATATATAGATTTTTTTTTTACAAATAAACAGATATTGACTACAGCACTAGCATTTCTCACTGAGAAAACCACTCCAGCAGTCCATCTACATACAATGTCAACATTAGCAGTCCTACAATACTATAATCCACAATAATAAGCCAACAAATTTGCAATAAAGTAAAGAATTCACATTACTGACTTAATAAAACAATTCTGAATAAGCTACAAGAGGGTCTCACCCAAACAAATGACTGGTGCCAGAAACATGGCCTCAAGCTAAATGCCATAAAATGCACAATCATCCCCTTTGAGTGATGTCCCCACAAATTATCAAATTAATAACAATGTTGTAAGCACGCAATCAGTCGTGAGGTGCTTGGGCACCCAGGTTGATAGAAATTTGACTTTTGACCACCACGTTGTCTCCGTTGTACGGAAAGCTTTTTACATGGCCCACCTCATTAGTAAGGGTATCTCATCCAGGGACAAGGAGGTCATAACATCCCTGTATTCTTCCTTTATAAGAGCAATTATTGAGCGCAACACCCCTTTTGGCATGTGCCTCAGCAAAATACCCTGCCAAAAGAAAGACTACAACCATTTCTGACACAAAAAGGTCAAAGGACTGAGTTCACTTAGTTATCCAAACAGACTAAAAAGCTTCTTGCTTTCCTCTGTCTCTCACTGGCCCCTGTAAATTTCATCACTGGCTTGCTTTCCAGGCTAAGAAAGATCCTGCCTTAAGAGACTTTCTCCACCTCAGAAATACTGGTTATATTTAAAACACTCACTATGAAGACCACAGCCTTCACTGCAACTTAAACAAGCCACTTTGTATGGACAGGTCCTTGACACAAAAACTTTCAACTTCTGTAAAAATCTCCTCTCATTATCAAACAATGTAGTTCAACAACACTACAACTGGATGGATAGCCATGAATGTACTCCTTAAGTAAGTAGCATAGCCTTCATCAAACTGGAAGGAAAATCCACATACTAAACTTTCCCAGCTGGATGGCTAAGATCTAATATTGGTTACTCAAGTCTACTTGTCTAAGAAGAAGGGCCTATTTAACTAAGAATTCCATTTGCAAAAATATATTCAGTATACATATTAAATCTCTCCCTCTTATACACACACATACACACACACACACACACACACACACACACACACACACACACACACACACACACACACACAGAAAAGGAGCCCCTACTTGTAAAATAGGCAACCTCAGTAATCACATGACACTGTCTCACTGATTGAAATTGTCTGGAAGTCAAAATATCTGAAAAAAAAAATCATAATAGAGATGGATTCATCCATGTAATTTCCCACCACCAAAAGGACCATCAATAAATCAAACAACTGCTCAGCAAAAATTAAATCAATAAGAAATCTATAAACTACATAATGGAGTAAACATATAACTTCCATCCAATCTAAAGCCATTTGACATTCAGACATTTTAATTTATGCAGAAGTTATTCACAGACTGACCGTTTACTAAACTGTAATGCTGACCATCGCTTTTGAAAAAAACAAATTCCCTGACTTTTTCTGTAACTTCATCTTGAACCTCCCCTCTGTATTTATAAGATATAAGACCTTTAGTCTGAGAATTACATTCATTGACTACATTATTCCTTTCTTTATTTTTCCTATCTTTCATCTCATATTTAAATAAGATTTTATGAAAAGCCTCCAATATGGCTTCTTCACTGTAACCTCTACTGATGAACATTTCAGCTATATAAATGGCTTCTTGAAAAAAAAAAAAAACTTGTTCCTGATTACCTAACCTATCTAAGTGAATAAATTCTCCATAAGGTAGAAAGAAAATAAGGTGAGGGGATGACTACTTGACCCATGCAAAAAGACATTTCCCTCATCCCCTTTCCTATGTACTAATGAGAGAATCCTTCTGTCACTCAGACTCTGTATGTGCAAGTCAAGAAAGTAAATATCTTTACCTACTTGTGTTCCTTCAACTCTAAAGCCAAATGTGTTATTTTGAATTTGTTCTATAAAATCATAAACAGAATTCAATTCTCTACAGAAAATAAGAAATCAAGTCATCTATATAACGACAGTATTTTATTACCTGATTTAAAAATATATATATGTTGATACAAATATTCTGGTTCAAATAAGGCTATAGTGAGATTTGCATACATTGGGGCAAAAGGAGCTTCCATGGCTGTTCCCTGAATCTGATGAAATAATTCAGCATTAAATGTAAAAAAATATATTTTTAAGACAGAACATTAATAATTCAATAATATGATTTGACCAAGGATTGTCACCTGAAAAATGGAAAAGAGCTTCTACCCCATATTGGTGGTGTTTATTAGTATATAAACTCTTAACATGCACAACCAACCAGTACATATTATCTCTCTGCTTGACTTAATTGATCTTACACAAAAAATCTTGGGTATCTTATAATATATGAATGAATTTTCTATATTACCGGTATTAGACATTCATGTAGAAAAACTCCTAAATTGTAGAGAAAATATTTTTGAGCAGACACTACATGGCATCCATAAATTACATATTCCCTTGTGAATCCTGGGAAGATTATATAATTGTTTGATTGACTGGCATACTTAAAGATGTTTTTTTTACAATTGTTTTTACTCTGTGAAGGCATTTTTGCCAAGGCACTAGAGGTGAATAAATCCATTTTCTTGGATCTGTTCTGGTCATTTTATTTTATTCCTTATTTACCATTTTAGGCTTACATCTCAGAGGTGAGTGAGTGCATATAAAATTAAAGTTTAAAAATATAAATTTTGTTGAAATCACTATATAGAATATATATATATATATATATATATATAGAGAGAGAGAGAGAGAGAAACACACACATACACATCTATATAGAAAGAGAGACACACACACACACACACACACACACACACACATATATATATTATATATATATATATATTTTACATGTGTGCATCTGTATAATTGGTCTGAGAAAGGACTGGTTGTGAAGGGTTACTACATTTTAATAAGCAGTTGAAGTTTACTCTCTGGAGTAATTCACATTATAATTTAGTTAAACCTAGTAATTCCTTCTACTTTTCAAGAGTCATTTTTGTACAATAGTCAGCAATAAGTCAAGGTGTTTGGGCAGACCCTTCTTGCAGTATAGACATTACTTTGGTTTATGATATTTATTCTTTGACTGGCAAGTACCCAAGGTGACCGCTAACCATTTTAGGTTGTATCTACTGAAATTTCTTGCTCCTTGCTATGTGAGCCTTTACCAAGTAACTAGGACTTTACCATCCAACCTGAATGCTAAAACTGATTTCTGCTGCCTTGCATGACCTATACTCGATCTCAAAGTTGGTCATCAGCTTGAAAGGACAAAGCAGTATTAAAGGAAGAATCAAAATAATTCCACAGCACAACCTGTGCTCTCATGTACAGAATGTTTCAGCCATGCATTAGTAGCCTCCGACTATTGTCTGTATATACCCTGAGGATTTAAACACAGTTTGAATTGCCCTTAACAGACTTAACGCCCTTAACTGTTAACAATTAAGAAGACTGGATTACCGAATGTTCAGTCCAACATAAATTGAATAAAACTATTTAACATTTTACTATGAGACTAAGTTGCAGTTTAACCACACTCTTACATAAATTCATTGCATCTGATGATCATTTTGCGATTTTTATTAGGCATGCATTCTATTGTTTACTCATCACAGATTTCCAGATGAAGAAAATGTTTATCTTTAGTTCATTAACTGTACACTAGTAGTAAATGACTGAGCTTGCCATTGTTGCAGCTATTGCTGTTTGCAGAAACTATACTTCATGGAAGAAATTGTTGCAGCTGAAATGTATCTTTCCCAGTGTGCAGCATCCTCACAGGTGATACACTTCCACATTGTTCAGCATCCTCACAGGTGATCCACTGCTGCAGTGTACAGCACCCCCACAGGTGATCCAATTCTGCAGTGCGCAGCATCCTTACAGGTGATCCACTTCTTCAATGTGCAGCATCCTCCCTGGTGATTATACTGAGTAAAGAAGTGTAGGAGTGAAGCCTCCTGTCCTAGGAAGGAAAGCTTTGACCCACACATGAACACAGGATTTGAAATCCACTTTGGATCATTTATTTTCTAATACAAGTACTTTTTGTATTCATGACATTTTTGAGTGTGACTTAAAACCATACTATCTATATTATACTACGCTATGCTGTACTATGATACATTGCACTGTGCTGTATTGTGCTGTGGTTTAACATTTCTGAAATATTTAAACTGCTATAATTAATTCAGTTGTTGTACTTGAAGTATTCCCTTGGTGATGCAAAATCTAAGAAAATTGCTTAGCTGAGATGTGTGGCACTGTACCAACACTAGCAACCCAGCTTTCCTGCTCTTATAAGTCCCGATCACTCTTCTTTGTTGTTGTCTGATGTGACTGTTTATATCTATTGAGCTCACTGCTATACATTGTATTACTATACCATTCTACTGTAACACGGGCAAGGTATTCGCCTATGACAATCGTGTTTGACTAGAAGCCAGGGTTCTGAATGGTGGACTAAAAGAGCACTGTCTTCTTCTGTGACAATCAGTGCACCCTGAGAGACATATTATGAATACTAACCCAGAGAAGAGTTGTTAGAAAACGATAGGTTTTAGACAGGCAGGCTCTAACCATCCCAATGGGCCTAGTTAGCTATAAATTCTCATAGACTGCAGAGAGAACAATCCAGAGCTTATCTGAACAATCCTTTCTTGGTTTCTGATTTACTGTGGAGTTGACTGGTAAGAGAAGTTTTATTTGAATTTATATTTTATTTTTTTAGCACTGTTTTTCACTGTTTGTAGGAAGGAGGGGATAGCTTGTAGACAGAAAGATTTACTTTGATTTGTATTTTGTTGTTTTACCTTTAATTTTCATTGCTGGTTGTTAGAAAGGGATAGGTTTTAGACAGGCAAGCTCTAGCCATCTCAAGGGGCCTAGTCAACTATAAATTCACACAGACTGCAGAGAGAACAATCCAGAGCTTATCTAAATAATCCTATTTTCATTTGTGATTTATTCATCTTTACTGTTAAAAAGAAGTGCAACTGTGGGCTAAGATGTCAGAGTGAGTGCAGCAGTTTTTTGTTGCTCTGTCTATAAGTTTTATTTCTGACAGGATTTATTTGGAATTTTTCGAAATACATTGGGAAAAACTACCTACAAATATTCTTTTCATTGTTGTGGATTACCTGAGGAAGAAAAAGTAACATTTTTCAGTGAATTTTCTCACAAAATTCCTGTCAGAATATTAGCAGCTGTATACTGATACTTGAAATATGAGTCATTCAAAGTCTTCAGCTCAAGACAGTTCTATGAAAAAATTACTGCAGACCATAATTACAAGTATACAGGACCTTTCTACTAAAATGGACAATCTAGAAAGCATTATGGAAAATATGAAAAAAGAGAGTAAAAAGCAAATTCTAGATTTAAAGGACATTATTTAAAAGCACTCGGATCAAATAACCAACATAGAAGAATCTCTAAATGACATAGATGGAAGACAGATAGAGAATGACAGTCAAATAAATTTCTTATTGAAGCAAAACAACTTATTAACTGAGAAAGTGGAAGACTTGGAGTCAAGGTCAAGGAGGAACAACATTAGAATTTATGGAGTTCCTGAAAAGACAGAGGGAAATAATATGATTCTTTTCCTGAATAATTGGTTGCCTAAAGTGCTAAACCTCCCGGAGTCACTTTCTTATGGAATTGAAAGGGCTCATAGGTCTTTATCAAATCCTTCTGTATCAAAAAATCCAACTTCAGCAAGATCCATCATAGTTAAGTTTTTGTCAACACAGGATAAAGATCTGGTGTTAAAAACTGCCTGGACAAAGAGCCCCATTCAAGAAAATGGAAGAGTTATTAGATTCGATAATGACTATACATCTGTGGCAATAGCAAAAGGGAAAGCTTGTACTCCCCTCATTAAAGACCATAAGAAAGCTGAAATAAAAGCTCAAATACTCTTCCCTGCTAGATTGGAGTCTACCAACTCCTCCCTCTACAACCTATTTTTTCAGCCCACACTAAACAAATCACACCCTAAATACCCTTTTCTTTCTTATCTTCCTTGCTTTCTATCTGAACATGCTTAACTATTATACACACCCCTACTAAAAGAAAGTCTTCTCTGAATTCTTTGCTTCAAATAAATTGTCTTCTATGTCTCACCTATTAGTAACCTACAGATGGCTTTTATCTTTGACCTATTGTTAACTTCCTAAACAAGTTACAAACTGCATTTTCCTCTCCTTAATTTGTTAACTAAAACTTTGTAAATAGCTGTATTGCTACATTTTAAACATCTTGTAACCTACATTATTATTTGTTACTAAATATCTACACTGTTATGTTGTTGTTACTAAATGCTTTGATAACATGGAGCTTTTCTCCCCGGGCCTCTGCTGAAAATGGACATGTATCCAGTCGGACTTTCCCAGTTAACAAATGTAAAATAAAATTAAAATAAATAAATTAATTAATTAAAAGTCACACTTCCAAATGATCAAAAAATCTTTAATAATAATGAAGAAGCAACAGAGTTTGTCAAAAAACATAATTTATTAGACAAAATTGAAGATATGGAACTTTTTACTCCAAACCTAAAGAGACAAGCTACTAATGGCAAAATAACAGCAAATGATAAGTCCACCAAAAAACTTAAAGGGAAGTAAAACATAAGCTTCTAATTTCCTGAGGTTATTCTCCCTTGGAATAGGATAAATAGTGCAAATGTGAGGTAAGATTTTAAAATAAATATTTACAACTATATATAACTAACCCTTCTTCCTCTTTTATAGTAATTACTCTTATTATTATTTAGATAATTACTCTCTGCCGTTTCTCCTCCCTCCACTATGAAGTTTTTATCCCCTATATAGATTATAGTATAAATAAAAACAAATGGCTTATAAACTCATAACATCTTGTCATAATCTTATAAGATCGTGATTTAATGTTATATTTTAAATTAGTGGTGTGCTGAGTGCCGTCAGAATAATATTAAACTGTTGTTTAAAAATAGTTTATGTGTCTCTGTTCTGTTACCTTAATACATTAAATAGAGTGGCAGTAGCTTTAAATTCTGAACGGGGGTTGTGGGCATTTATACAGTCTGACAGGAAGCTTTGTGGGCTTTAATTGATTACATTTTCTTTGTAGGTATTAAAGTAATTATGATGGATCTTCTGGGGAGAGAGAGCGCTTCAAAAGAAGTGTGGTCTGTGGTTTTAAAAAAGATTAATAGCTGCTTAGTGTTACCCTGTTTAACTTGTTTTTTCTATTTTACATGCTTTTTTGCAACCCACAAAAACACGAAAGCTAGGAAAGCCAAAAATAACTGAAAATGTCATACCTGCCTCGTGTATGCAGTTCATTTTTGAATGCAAAGCCTCAAGAAAACTAAATCATGAGCTATTCATTGATCTGTGGTTTTGAGACTGGTGCTCTTTGTAAAAACTTCTAGTGATGACGTAATTGTACTCTGAGCCTTGGTTGCACATAAGAAACAATTGTGACATGCGATAAGGATGCAGCAAGGAAGTTTTGCTGCCGAGACATTCAAAATATTCTTCAAAGTAGTTTGACTGTAAGTTTATAATTTCCTAACAAAATGAATGTTTACTAGTTCTTCTTGATGCTGGAGACTAGATTTAATAACATAAATGCTGGAAACTGTTGTAGTTGCAGTTAAATTCAGTAATCAAGGCACAATTATCACTCATGCTTCCTAGCATTGTTTTGAATTGCTTTGTTTTCTAAACTTATTGACAGTGTGAGATACATGTTTAGTTCTAAGGTGAATTCTGGTTAATTGTATGAGGAAATAAAATAACTTACAAATGAAGAGTAAATTACACATGAAGAGAAAATTAGCATTTCTCTATACATCACACAGACACTTTAGTTACAATGCAGCTTCACCAGATATTTAATGCAATAAATACAGCTGACTGAAGGGAAAGTTGAAAAACATTAAAATAGAGCATCCCTTTATAAGTTACAGATAGATTTTAAAAAAGAAAAAAGGGGGAAGGTATAATATTGTCGCATGTTAATAAGCCGAGGTAAATATAGTTACCCTATATATGAACATCTAAATGTTTTAAATAAAAAAGAAACTGTAAAGAGAACATTATTGGTATTTCTTCATAAGTCACTTTTGGAGAATCATATTTGAGAGTTCTTTCATATATGTGTTATATATCTCACCCCAAAAAATCCTAGTTTAAACATATCTTTTTTCATGTGAGCGCTGATACATTAGGAATGTTATTTGGATAATAGAAAATTGCTTATTATTTTCAAGGGTACTTTGCATTTAGGCATTCCTAAAATATAGAATGATGCGGTAAAATAAGTTGATTGCATAGCCCACATAGTGCTAATAATGGATTTTAAGCAAGTACTTAATACAACAGTAAGTGGTGAATAAACAAAACAAAAAGCTGTTTTGGGAATAACACATATCCAGTTACTTCAAAGCAGCAAACACTTGTACTATCTGATCATTATATTGAAGATGTTATCTTATAATCAATAACTAGTATAAGCAATGTTGATTTATTCTTTTGCTAATAGTAGTGATATTGACAACAATGAGGACTTGAATGAATACATTTTTGAAATATCAATATTAGAAAGTTGTATAAATGGCTTATTATTGGAACAAAAGGGGATAAATGAAACGGAGAAGGGTGTTTGAATAAAGTACGTTTACCACATTTAAATAAGCTTAAAATGCTCATAATAGTTTAATATTACAGATTTCAAAATATTGGTCATACTCTGCTTAGACCATACATATATAGCCCATAAACAAAATGTATAGAAGGAAAAGTCGAGAGGAGAATGGGTGATAGAAGAAAAATGGAGAGGGTTTCTATGCCTTAAATATATAAATATATATTTAATATGCAGTATCATTTCAAATCATATAATTAAACTGGAAGTACACTCTGTATTCATAGTTTAATCTGTATTAGGAAAATAATATATTTTTTCATCTTAACGAAAGACTCTGATTTCTTATATTGCTTTTGAAGTCAGTCTTACATATGCTGGTTTATGACAGCATAATCCTTTTACTCTAACATAGAGATGTTTGTCAAACATGAATATTTATTGCATGACTATTTTATTTGTAATTTGTAAAATACTTAATATTCTATCATATGTCTTGAGATGTTTTGCGCTTCAATAACTAAACACAATGTTACATAATATTGAATAAGTTTAACTGTATACCTAATTATTAGAGGGCAGAAGCAGCAATATAAAGGTTGACTGGTTGTAGGACTGTTAGTGGTGGTGGCTAAGATGATGCTTTTATCAAGCCAGGAAATTAGGTTTCCATGTTTAGTTTTGTATATAGTTATATATGTTATGATTTTCTTATTCATTTCTATTTGCCTGCTCATAACTAAATTCAAGAGATATATATGTACCATTCTAAATGTTCTCTTATAAATGTATGTCTTTAAATGTCAATGGCCTTAATAATCCTGTCAAAAGAGGGAGTATAGTTAGATATTTGAAACTGAATAAAGTAGATATAGGTTTTTTACAGGAAACACATATTGCTGGCAAGGATATAGATAAATTATCTTTTAATGGTTATATGGTCCTTGTAGAATCCCACTACCAAACCAAGAGAAGAGGCACAATGATACTATGGAGAAAAACATTACCAATGCCTAAAGTCATTGATACTTACTCAGACAAGAATGGCATGCTATGCCTGGTAGTTCTGGAGATAAACAAATGATATGTAACTCGTGTAAATTCTTACTGGATACCTGGTTTAGGAGCAGTTACAGCAAAAAATCATCAATAGTTAATAATTTCTAAATCCAAAGGAGAAATAATACACGCAGGAGAGTTCAATTGCCTTCTCACTGAAAAAGACACTACTAAAAATGATAAATTTAGAATTTCCCCTGCAGCCAAAAAGTTAAAGAATTTTATTAATGTATTATGTCTTAGGGATATATATGATTTAAGAGAAACACACTCGTTAGAATACACCCATTATTCATATAGGTATGGTACACAAACAGCAACTGATAAAGTACTAGTTATTAACAATATATTTTCTAAGGTACAAGAAGTGTTAATTAGTTCATGCCCATTGTCAGATCATAATGCCTTATTTTTTAAGGTCAATATCATGCCTAAAGACTTAATAACGTGGCAAAGATTACCTGTCTACATTACTACACTTAATGGTTTTAAAGAGTGGCTTCTTGGTGAAATAAAATATTTTTTAGACATCAATGATAATAATGAAACTTCAAAGGTTATACTTTGGGATTCACTAAAATCTTATTTATATGGTAAGATCAAAAATATGTATCTAAACAAAAGAAAACAATGGGAAAATGAATTAACACAAATACAACTAAAAATAGACAGAATAAAGAAAAGTTTAAGCACCAAGGGCATAAAAGCTAATTCTGAACTTAAAACTTTAAATACTAGATATGCAGAAATTGTAAATCATAAAGTGGCAATAAATCTAGAAAAATTCAAAATTCAATCCTATTCAGTGAACCCCAAAAATGTACATAGGTTGGCAGTCAAAGCAAAAAAATTTAGCTAAACTAAGTCATATAAAAGAAATCACTGATAATACAGGAGTTAAAACAAGACATGTAACAGAACACAAAGAAATTCTGGAGGTCTTCAGAGTATATTATGAGAAGGTAAATAATACAAATAGTGACTCTGCAGACAATATGTTTAAGTGCAATTTTTTGAATGATAATATCAACAAAAGAGTAACAAAGGAACAAAATGCTAATTTGCTCAAACCAATACCATTAAAAGAAATTAAAGAATGCATTTGTAATCTTAAAAACAATAAGACACCTAGATTAGATGGAATTATAGGAGAAATATATAAGTTGTTTCCAGAAGACACCTTAAAGACTTTAGAGGCAGCTTTTGAAGAATTTAGGAAAACTAAAAATATCTTTCCTTCATGGAAGTATACTATAATATCTCCCATTCTAAAGCAATATAAAGACCCTAAATTAGTATCATCATATCGACCTATATATCTGCTAAATGTAAATTATAACATTTTTGCCTCCATACTTACTAAAAGATTGAATCAATTCATCCCCAAAATAATAGCAGATGATCAAATGTGATTTGTTTTGAATAGAAAAGTTTAGGACAATGTCATCAGACTTTTAACCTTAATAGATGTTGCAAATAAAAAGAAAAAAGAATTATCAATTATTAGTTTAGACATAGAGAAGGCATTTGATTCTTTATCTTGGTCATACCTATTTAAAGTCTTGGAAACATTTAATTTCTCCACAGATTTCATAGAACTAATAAATAGCTTATATAAAAACTCTTTGTCATATATTAAAATTGGGGTCATTTTATCTAATAAAATTCAAATACTAAAAGGAACTAACCAAGGTTGTCCTCTGTCACCTTTGTTATTTGCATTGTCAGTAGAACCGTTTGCAAATTACATATGAAATAATAACAACATAAATAGCTTTATTGTTAATTCAAATTATGCCTCTAAAATACAATTATTTGCTGACGATATAATATTAACCATAGGAAATTTAGATTCTTCAATAAGGCATATTACAACAGCTATAGGACATTTTGAGAAACTTTCAGGTCTAATATTCAACAGCACTAAATCTGAAACATTATTGGTAAATAAAAAAGTAAGTTCTGAATGGAGAAAACACAGTAATTTTAGTTGGGGGAATAACACTTTTAAATATCTAGGAATATATATAAAACCCTATTGGAAAGAAATTATACAAGTCAATTATAGAAATTTGTTAGGTATAATCAAAGAATATATAAACAAATGGAATAAAATGTTCTTTACTTTTGAAGAAAAGCTAACATTAATAAAAATGTGTATTCTTCCTAAAATTTTGTTTCTTATTCAAATAATAATTA
The DNA here is from genome assembly GCF_019279795.1 of Protopterus annectens. NCBI lineage: Eukaryota > Metazoa > Chordata > Ceratodontiformes > Protopteridae > Protopterus > Protopterus annectens. The sequence continues at coordinate 206,462,716 of NC_056740.1, read as the reverse complement.
TTAGCCCTCCAAAAAAATAATAAAACAGCTCAACTCACTTCTAATTAAGTTTTTATGGTTCCCACAAAAAATAAGAATAAAGTATGATTGGCACAATAGAGATTGGAAAAAAGGTGGAATTACATTTCCAAACTTAGAACTTTATGCTGAATCAGTTATAATTCACATCATAGGCTAGTGGTTAAGTAACAAGTATATTTAAAACTGGAAAAATATACACATGAATATTCTACTATCTAATGCCAATGAAACAATAAACAATGATATTTTTACTGAAAATAACAACATTTTTTAGTAGTAAAGGACTCAGTATATAAATAAAATGAACATGAGAAGTTACCACATTGTGTTAGCTATATACTAAACAATTTTAGGAAAATTGTAAATAGTAACTGCATAACAAGACATTTTTCTATATTAATATTCCCAATAGCACACGAAGAATTGTCTAGACTCTTTTAATATGAATAAAATAATGGAAATGAAAGGCAATGGATTAAATTATTGGCATCAGTTCCTAAGTACAAATAATATTCATGATACTACAAGCCTTTTAGCAAGGTATAACACAAATCAAGATAATTGGTTAAAAATTCAAATTTTCAGGGAACATCTAATAAAGGAATTTAAAACAAGCCAAGTGACAAATATTTTATTACAGCCTAAAATAATCTTTTCTTTTATGTGAATTAAATACATCACAATTTAGCATGAGGTTCTCTTTATCTAAAATTTATAAGACATTAAGAGCTGACTTAAAACAGCCTGAAGACTCTTTATGGAGTTATATAGAAAGTATGAACAGATTTAATTTTTCTGAAAATGATAAATTAGTAACACTCAGGTCAACCAGTCATACAACATCATCTTCATATTGGAAAATATTTACATGGAAGTTTTTACACAGGAGTTTCTTTACCCCACAGAGAATTGCTATAATGTCAAATAAAACTAGTCATAATTGTTGGATATGTGATGAGAGTCTCTGTGCTGATTGGGTACACATGTTCCTTGAATGCAGAGTGATTGTCCCATTCTGGCAGAAATTTAGAGATTTTATAAAGGCATTATGGACTGACAAGTGTATAATAACAGATGCACTTTTGTTGTTTAATACTCCAGTGCCAGATTGTATACCAAAAATCACAAGTGCATCTTCTCTGGTCTCTTTTGGCTATAGCAAGAAAAGTCATCACTTTAAACCAAAGCAATTGTATCTTTTGCTTTGGCCAAAACAGTATGTAATAGAGAACTTTTAACTCTTGCTTCTAGAACGACAAGAATGACACACAGGAAGTTATCCTGGATGAAACTAAAAAAGTTATTAGATAAAATGTAATGATTTCAAACAGAATAGTCTAATGTTATGAACATCTTTTGTATATAGTTTTAATATTTAGTGTTATTATACACACTAAAGTGCGCTAGCCGATTTACAGCATTTATAGCATTTACTGTCTGTTTTTTTCCTTATCTCTGTAATAAAACAAAAAAATCTCTTGTTTTCCCACTTTACTGAACTAGAGTAGTCCAGTTTCAGAGTTGCTGATCCCTGGGCTTTGTTTTTAGTTCCTGTTACTGATCCATTGCCTTATTAGGAAGGAGGGAAGTTTCTTTGCTTACCAGTGGGAGTGGGAAGCACTGAGCGGCCTTTTTGTCCGATTTGGTGAAGTTTCAGCCAGAAACTAGTAGTCCATTGGTCGTTTTGGGCCAATTCCTAGCTCCCTTCAGCCCCTGCTATAAAACACGCTAAACTGTACTGCTGATCTAACCAGCATATCCTATAACTGAAAGTTCATCTCTACTTGATTCCCAAGTAGACTATTCTCTATCTGTAAAGCCTAGCACTTACTCCTACAGTACTTGCACCTTGATAAAGCACTCTTATTATAGATAGTAACCCACCAGCCTAAAACCCACTTCCCCCGGAGTCCTTTGAAAGTTCTTTATCTACTACTTCTAGTATGTCGAGGATCAGTTGCTAGTGTCCTCTCCAGCTCAACTGGTGAACCTGGGAATATTGAGGCAATGTTACAATTGCCTCATGTACACAGACAATCCTCTCCTTCTCCCACAAAACACAAATACATGCGAGAGATGCAACTATACGGCCAAACTGGAGGCTGAGCTCTCTCAACATAGGACTGGCAAGACCAGACAGGAGGAGAAGGCAACCACACACAATACATACCCAGTCGCACATGGTACCATCACAACTTCAAATCATACACATACTCACACAAAGACATACTCGGAGGCTCTGATCAAAAATTTACCAAAACAGCAGAGGCCACCAAAGCAGACACCCAAACAACTACCACCTCACGACCCAACACATGCAACACATAGACCACACAGTCAGAGTGTCAAACAGTCGCAGCCCTTAAGGCCAAACAAAATGCCAGACACACTTGTCATTGGTGATTCCATAGTCAGACACACTGACGTCCCGCTCACCAGACTGAGTAAGGAGAAGGTCACAGTAAGCTGCCTGTCGGGCGCTAGAATCCGCCACATAACGCAAGCACTCAGGTCTCTCAACAGCAGGTACAAGTACGACTCAGTCATTGTCCACGCTGGTGTCAACGACCTGAGACGTACCTCCTTGGACTACATGAAAAGGGACGGCGAGGAGCTCTCTGATTATGTAGCCCAGGCAGGTATGACCCTGACCTTGAGCAGTATCCTACCTTCACCTAGAATGATGCCACAATACAGTGATAAGATGATCAGCTTTAATAATTGGCTTAAATTCTGGTGTCATTCAAAGGGGATCCAATGTCTGTCTGCCTGGGATGACATGCTGGACAAGCCACGCTGCTTCAAGGGACGGCTTGCACCTGTCACCCTGGGCTTCCGGATATTGGCAAAGGCTCTTGCCACCCCATAGTGCCTTTTTAGGCAAGGCTCAAATTCTAAACCTACCACCCTAGAACACAAAAAAGGAAAAAACTAAGGGTAATGCTGCTCAATGCCAGAAGTCTCAATCTCAAGATGCACGCACTCGAGGCCCTTCTCAATATGGAGAACATCGATGTCTGTGCTGTGACAGAAACCTGGTTCAAGGCTCCTGAGAGCACCCCAGCACTAACAGGTTTCACCTCATATCATGTTCCGGCCCCAAAATCCGGACAACACCAAGAAAGGAAGGGGGGTGTCCATATTCATAAAGGACACCCACACCTCAAGGTTGGTGGCAACGCACGATGCATCGGAGACCATCCAGGTGCAATTAACCATAGGCAAGACTGCTCTGCAATTTGTAGCATGTTACAGGCCACCCTCTCAAACTCAGGAACCTCACATGGCCTTCCTGAAAACATTGGAGGGGATAAATGTATCTCCAAACACCATCATACTAGGTGACTTCAACTACCCTAATATAGACTGGGAACACTACTCAAGCCCGAACACTCTAACCCAAAGATTCCTGGAGTTCATAAACTCAAATGCCATGGAACAACAAGTCACCATCCCCACAAGAGGTGAAAACATACCTGATCTCATCATCATGAACATGGGATCAAAATGTTCAACACCGGAAGTATACCCCTCACTGGTGAGATCAGATCATAAACTAATCTCGCTGGAGGTCCTCATCCCGCCCCCACCTGAAACAAAAAAGACCACAGTGAAAAACTTCTCAAAAGCCGATTTCACACTTCTAAAAACTAGTGTGGTCTCCTTTAAGGCCCCTGAGCCAGTGGTAAACATTACTCAAACCGCTGAATCACTTACAAATGCCTTCTACCAGCACCTACAGGACTGCATGGATCAGGCAATCCCAAACAAAACTAAGACTCTCTGTACCAAAGGCAAGCGTCCAGTCTGGTGGACCCCAGCCATAAACAAGCTCTACAACAAAAGGAGGAAGCTACTACAAGATAGAGCAAAATCCTTGAAAGGTAAGACACCTTTGATCATTATAAGTAAAAACTAAGAGCTCTCATAAAATCATCCAAGGCAAATTTTGAGAGAAAAATCGCCAAGGACTCTAAAGACAATCATAAGGCCTTCTTTAGCTATGTTAGAAACCTAGGAGGAAACTCCCAGATATGCTCAGAATTAGTTCAAAATGATGTGAAAATTACTGAACCTACACACATTGCTAACATACTGGCTGACAGGTTCAGTGCAAACTTCTCCCCCCCCCTCCCCCCCAAAAGGAGAGATATCTATTCTAGAGGATTGTAGCCCCCCAAACATCTCCAACGCCCAGGTGAGAACTGCCCTCACTAAGGCAAAAACACAGCATCCATGGGACCGGATGGTGTCCCCGGCTGTGTGCTTCATGAACTCAACGAGGAATTAAACCCACAGTTAGGACAGCTGTTTAATCTTAGCCTCACCTCAGGATACGCCCAAGGAGTGGCGCGGCGACTGTGGTCCCACTTCATAAGGGCGGTGCCTCCACAGACCCTGGAAATTACCGCCCCATTAGCTTGACAAGCCTTATCTGCAAAGCCATGGAGAGGATCATAATGGAACTCATAAATAAAGACATAGGGAACTTGCAGACTTTGGATCCAACCCAGTTTGGCTTTGTCAAAGGCAGATCCTGCCTCTTAAACTTGGTTGACTTTTTCGAGACAGTCACCAAGGCCATTGATGAGGGAAAGGCAGTCCATACAGCCTACCTCGACCTGGCAAAGGCCTTCGACACAATACCCCACTCAGGTATCATCGAAAAACTCATCAGCTTGAATGTAAACCCATACATCACAAGATGGGTTGCAAACTGGCTAAGCGACAGAACCCACAGGGTCAGAGTTGCTGGAGCCATGTCAGACTCAAAGCCTGTCACAAGTGGTGTCCCACAGGGCTCAGTCCTGGGTCCACTCTTGTTCGGCATCTACTTTTCTGAAGTACAAGCAAACACAGGAGGGTTATGGCTGACAAAGTTTGCAGATGACTGCAAAACGGGCGCCATAGTCGAAAACACATCTGACACAGATATCCTCCAGAAGGGCCTCACAGAAACGGATAACTGGTGCCAGAGCCATGGCCTGAAGTTAAACGCCAAAAATGCATAGTCATACCCTTCGGGAAAAACAAGGTTACCCCTAGCTACCATATAGGTGACAATCCACTGAGCACAGAAAAGTCATCAGGGATCTGGGGACCCAAGTTGACAGTAGTCTTTCGTTTGACACTCATGTTGCTAAAGTAGTTAGGAAAACCTTCTATATCGCCCACCTGATCATGAAGGGATTCACATCTAGATCAAGGGAGGTCATCGTCCCCTGTACTCATCACTCATTAGACCTATGATTGAGTACAATGCCCGTTCGAATGTATCTGACCAGACACCTGATGCAGCTTGAAAGGCCCCAAAAGTTCCTCACCAAAAGGATAAAGGGTCTCAAAAATATGTCTTATGCTGCCCGACTGAAAGAACTCCAGCTTTATTCAGTCTCATACCGCTTGCTCAGAGGTGACCTGTGCCTGACATATAAGGCCATGTCAAACCCAGATTTGATGAATATGCTTCACCTCAAAAATCTAGATCCCTCAGAACCACAAGGGCGGAGACTTAAACCTTGACACTGTTATAAATAGAACGTGCTGGAGGGACAGATTCATCACCCAGAGACTCCCTATGCTGTGGAACAAAATCCCGGTACATGTGAGGCAGAGCACCTCGCTGGCCTTGTTCAAGAGGAATCTTGACCAATGGATGGGAGATCGCAGATATACCCCAGGGATTACTTCAGTGTCACTGCTTGACAGAGGCACAGAAAAATGATAGGCATAGTTTTTATTCAAACTAAAGGGGTGGCGAAAGCCACATAACTATGGGCTAGGCTTATAAATGCCCTTGGGCAGATAGCCTAGTATGAACCTATGAACCTATGAACCTATGTCTATGTATAATTATCTGCATGATGTAAGAAGTTCATGATTTATGAAAATTAATAAAAAGAAAGTTTTAAAAAAAAAAAAAGAAGTGCAACTGTGAGCGATATAAAGGAATTACAGCTTTTATCTGACTTTCAGAACTTGTATGGTCAGAACAACCTTACTGTACTTACTTTAGTATTTAGTTGTATATACAAACATAGAACCCTACCAGGACACTTTGCTCAACTAATAAACAGCTCTAAGTATGAGCAAACCCCCCAAAAAAGAGCAGGACAAAGCTTATAATCCTATTGTATTACAAAACTATGGAATACCCTTTCTTCCTACATCATAAAACTAGACACACTAAGGGCCTTTCAGGACTGCCTTAAAAAGCTTTTCCCTTAAAAATCCTATCTGTACCCAAGCTAAAACCTAAGCCTCCATAAACATTCTACCTTTTTTTCCTTTGTCAACCTTTCACAAATTTTCTTTATACTCCAATGGTATTACTACATTGTCATTGTACATAATGTAATATACATCATATATTGTACTATAATCTTTTTTTTGTTAGTGAACATGTTTGCGCTTATATGTACGTTTTGTGATTAATCTTTGTATAAATGTTCTTTTGCATTATTTGTGGAGCTTGTCGGTGTGCATACCGCTCAAGTGTACCTCGAACGTACCTCATTTGGGGTCTTAAAAAGTTCATGTTCCTCAAAGCTCCTCAATGTTCCACATTGAAAGACCCTGTCACACATTCAGTGTTAGGAATTTTTTTAAGTGAAATTCATGGTAAATAGAAATGAATCATATTAATTCATTAAAAGATCTTCTTTATAAGTAAAACCAGCATATTTTAACCATCCTATGGCCTTCCTAGCTGAGGTTGTTAGTAGTCCATTATTATGTGTTCCACATTTTGCCCATTTGTTCCACATTATGAGGGCAAGTGACAGGAAGAAATGGAAACAGATGATGCGCTGTGGTGACCCCTAATGGGAACAGCTGAAAGAAAAAGAAAAAGATTGTCTTCTTTATTTATCAGGTATTCAGTTCTAATCCGACTTTGACCTGTTCCCACTTACTGAATGTCATTTGAGAAGTATCTCTTATACCATACAGCTTTGATGTGCGGTCAGTAAATCTCTCTACAGATTATGTTAAGCACAGCAGGCTGGCCTTTGCTGTGACAACTGAACAGTAATGATGCATACATTCTGATAGTGATTGAAGTGTATATTGCCTGGACTATCAGATTCGTTACAGATCCAAATCTAAACATTCTTGCTGTACTTTTAGTTTGAGGGTGATAGCTGTGCAGTTGTATATCTTGCTTCCTTAGGACCAGCAGTTTAACCATGGGTTTGGTGTAATAACCCATTGACTGGCATTATGACAGTGCCTGCCGGGTAGAGCAAGCTGAGAGTTTAAGGTATGACAGTGCCAATTACTGTGATCTATTTCCTAAAAAATGACCCACATTCCTGCAGATAATATCCCTCTCAGTGATTGCTACGAAGGGATGAGATACAGGCATCACACAGAGCAAAGAGGTGGGGATCGCAAACCATTTCTGTCCTATAAGCCCCTTCAGCTTGTTCTCTGCTTGGGATTAATTGCAGATTGATACTGTAGCTCACAATTATCATATCAATAATGGCAGCATGTATTTCTTGTCAAAAATGGCAAATGCTGAGAGCTAGACAAGATACAAGGCTTGTAACATTGGCGAGTACAGACTGTCTCCAACATTACAGGAAACTCCACTCTGATCACCCTTTTATAAGCCTAGTAATAATGAGGTTGTATTTCAGTGAGTACTTACAATCCCAATTTATATAGATAGGAAGACACACCCTCCAATATTTACAGTGCAAAGGACCATGATTGGAACCAGTCCAGCTACGTTATTTAGTAGTAATGAATTTCTCTCCCCACCTTCAATAACATGTAAAGTTCTGGATGTTTCCCAATGCGCCATATTGGAAAGTATACAGAAACGCTGGGTAGTTTTATGGGTTGCCATATCAACATTTACTTTACTTACTTATTTGTTTACCAGGAAAGTCTGACTCAGACAAAGCTCATGTTCAGCAGAGGCCTGGAAAGAAAGGCTCCAGACACATGTTTTTTGAATGTGGGAGGAAACCAGAGCACCCAGATGAAACCCACATGAACACAGGGGAGATATGCAGACTCTGCACAGAAGGCACCCTAGCAAGAATCAAACTGGAAAGTCTCTTGCTATAAGGTGACAACTATAACCACCACTGCACCACCCTTGTCCACATTCACTTCAACAAAGGCTATGTAGCAAAAGCAGTCTTCAGGAAAAATACTGTTCTCCTTTTATTAATGTCTCCAACTCTTCTGGGTTTCTAATAGCATGACAGGAATGGACCCCATTTCTAAAGCAAAGTACAATTAAAGTTCATAAAATTAGTATTGTTTCAATCTTTGATGTCAGCCAAAAGTGTTCTTTGCAGCACCTCCAATGTGCCAATTAATGACTCCTTCTGCAATTCATATGGAGTTACATATATTGGTAGCATATCTAAATATGATTGTAGACTCATTTTTATAAGACCCTTTGCTCCTACTACTATTGGAACTATCTGGGTATCTGTCATCCACATTGCTCTTGTTTATGCTTGCAAATCCTGATATTTTATGACTTTGTGTCTCTCTGTATGCAGGACACTGTGGTCACTGGGTGTGGCAATTTCAATGATCAGTGCTACTTTTGTCTTCTTTTCTTGGACCACTATATCTGGTTTTCTCGCATCCATCTTTTGAACTGTTGGCAATGGATGATCCAATGTGATATAGATTTCATCATTTTCTGTGATGTTTATGGCTCATGCTTCTAGTGTTTTTCAGCCACTTCAATACCATAATATTTGCAAAATCCCCAATGCAACAGTCTCGTCACATTATTATGCCTTTCAGTATACAGCCCTTCTGCCATTAGTATGTCGCAATGAGCAACAAAGTTTGAAACGTTTCCAATTCTGTTTTACAAAACCTACATTTGTCTGTTTCTCCCACATGTTCAATGGACTTTGTAAACCAGCATGTACGTAGCCCACTATCTTGTGCCGTCAATATTAACCTTTCATTTCTTGGTTTGAATTTGCCTCTCCTTAACCATTTGTGCATTTGTTCCTGATCAACATGAGGTTCTTCCAGAAGTTTTCTTTACTTGCAACTATATTTATGCATTTTCCACATTTCTTGCCTACTCATCTGGTTCTTCACCTTATAGTCTTTCTTTTGTTTTTTTTTTGACACATTCAGCTACTGCCTGGTTTTTATCCAGTTGTGGTTTGATTTCCATTCCTGCTTGATGCCGATATGCTTCTTCTAGCCTAAGCAGAGAAGTTATCTGAGATTTATTCTCCTCATGTTTCAAAGCTTTCACTACAATTGGGTTTGTGAGGTCAGCAGAAATGTGTGGAGTCCCATGATTGCAGCTCTGTACATGTAATCAGTTTCAAGGAGGCCCATCCCTCCTTCAGAAAGAGGAATATATAATCTTGGTATGCAATGATTTTTATAAATTATTTGGTGAGCATGAAGTATCCTTCTTGTTTTCCTATCTAAACTATCCAACACATTTTGGTGCCAGTCAATCACTCCAAAACTGTAAGTTAGGACAGGAAGAGCAAATTAGTTTATAGCTTTGATTTTGTTGCTAGATATCGACGCTAGGTTTTATTTGAATTTGTTCATGTTTTATTGTTGATCCTTCATCAATTCCCATATATTTATAAACTCCCTCTTGCTCAAGTTCTTATATATCACATCCTTGTCCCAAACTGATGTTTTCCTAGTGCTGCAGTTTTCCTGCTTTAAAGGTTGCTTTTGCACATTTATCAAGACCAAATGACATTCTTATATCATCTGAAAAAGTTTTGACAACTTGCAATTGTACTTTCAGTTCCTCATCTGATGAGCTATACAGTTTCAAATCATCGACAAAGAGAAGATGAGAAGTCTTTACACTTTGTTGTTTTCTGGGAGCCAAATTATAGCCATGGCCTAAGCTGTTAAGTAGACAGCTTAAGGGGTTAAGGGCAAGACAGAATAGCAGCGATGACAGAGTCACCCTGGAATATCCCCCTTTGAATTTTTATCCCTGGAATAATAATTTGTCCTTTATCATAGCTTAATTGTGAAGTGGTTTGCCACTGTTTCATGGTCAATGTAATGTAGCTGATCAGTGTAGGGTGCATCTTATACATTTTTAAGCTCTCTTTTATCAATGAATGTGGGATACTATCAAAGGCTTTTTTGTAGTCATTCCACGCCATACTTAAATTCTTCCCCTTTTTACAGTTCTCCACTATAACTTTATTTAACAGCAAATGATCCTTTGTTCCATATGACTTTCTTTTATTGCCCTTTTGTTCTGCTACCATAATTGAGTTTTCTTCTAAATGAATATAGACTCTGTCACCATCAGTTCCAGTGTATAGTTTATACGTCTCCTTTCCGAATGACTTCTGTAATGTAGTTTTAGGTTACCAAGGTACCCCCTTTTCCTGAGCTGCTTTGTGCTGTTACATTCTGGAATGTGCCACTCTAGTCTGAGACTGCTACAGTGGAAAGCTACATCCTCATGAGGTGCAGTGGTCTTGAATTACATTACGTACATTAGTTAGGTTAAAGGTGGTATAGCCCTTCTCATGGGAGTGGGAGGTAGTACCCCTGCAGAAAACATAAATATGTCTGTGGTGTACTTTATCAGACAACTACTTTCACTGGATCACTTTTGTTAAAGTGAGACTCTATGACTCTGACAGTGGATATGCATGATTGTACTGCTAAGATAGTAAGGCTATGATAAGCTGTTAATGAGGTTTATCTTACAGCTGTGGGTTGATTATTTCCAGTTTCCTTTATATTTTGGGCACATGAGCATGTCACTTAACCAAACAGGGATTCCAGGCTCAATTTCATATTTTATTAGATTTAAAAGGACTGGCCAAAAATATCTTTTCTAGCCATGTCACTACATCAAAACAAATTGTTCAATTAATAAGCTAAGCAGATTGTTCCTGGTAACTGAACACAATGATTGAGCTAATAATAACAAGTAATATGAATAACTAAAATAAAAAGAAAGTGGAATGCATATGTAGCAAGCATAGTCATTTGACGTCAGTAAACATATAAAACAAAAAACAAAGGAAATGCATTCACTGTATAAATGTTTGATGTCGATCTATTGCCCCTGAAAACAGATGCTTATAAAGAGAAAGTTTAGCTGCTTAAAAACAAAGTAAAAACAAACTTTGATTAAAAATCCTAGAACAAACATTTAGAAACAGTTCAGAAAATAGTGGTATGAGATCCATATCAAGAGCTTTAAAAGACCAGTTCAGGGACTTAAACATACATTCACTTTGGAAAATGAAGATGAGTGACAATGTATAGCCTTCATAGAAAGAAAACATTTCACCAGAAATTTGTACTGCCTTTACTTCTCTCCGTAGCCTAGCTAAACAAGCCAGACACTGGCTAAATGGTCATTAAAAAGCAGTATTATTAAATCTAGGGTATACATTGTTTGTTGATATTCGCTTCAAGTTATATGAAGCAAATAAGTAAAAAAATCAGTAATAACAGAAATTGAAAACACCAGGAAAGTCTTGATATCTTAACAAAAGATTATTCAAACTGGCCACTGCTGCCACTTGCACTAAATGGCAAGTACCCTAAATCCCACTAGCATGATCTTCCTTAATTACCTAGCCCCACCAGCAGCCAATCCTATTGAACTACATAGCCCTATCAGAAACCTAACACTGACCAGAAAACTCCCACTTGATCACTAACCATAACTGCAGCACTCATCTCATGCTCCCTCAACTTAATTTTCCCCAGTTGCTCCATAAATATAAAAATCTACTCCCCCTCCCTAAACTTAGAACCCCTAATCACTTCCTAAACCTAAAACACCACTCCCACTTCCTTACTTTAAACTACACTACCACTGTCTACACTTAAAACTGCCCTCACTAACCCTACACTCCCTGACTTCTTAACCCTAAAAGTCCCACTGTTTAATCCTAAATTCCCCTACTGACCACTGCCTGTAACCCTAACCTGCACTACCATTCCCCCATTACTTCTCCACAGTTGCCACACTTAACTTGTCCGAAATCTGCTACAGTGTTTAGGAGAGAGGCAGTAACTCCACTTTCAGCATGGCTGCTGCACCTCATCTGAACGTGAAGCTGTGTTTGAGTTCAACTGGCAGCCATGTGAGCTACAAGACGCCAGAGTCCCTGCGTATGAGACAGTGGTATTCAAGCACCCGGGATTGAGGTGCTTGTAGTACATACATTTTCAAGTATAAATAAGTAAGTATTAAAAAATGAAAGTAGACAATCATTTCAATGGTGCACATTAGTTGCAAACTGTGGTATGTCCCATCTAGCATTACAAAAATAGGCATATAATCAATTTTTTAAGCAAACCTTGTCTATATTCAAATGCCCCCCCCCCTCCACAATTTACTTTTTTTAAACATAGTCCTGGTACTTCTTAATGATCTCCTTTATGTAAAACAAATACTTTATATAGTTCCCGTCTTTTGCATGTGTTTTCTGACGTGCTAACATATTAGCAATTCGCTCCATTTTGAATATTATAGTGAGTGAGTGATAGAATGCATAAATGAATAAACAGTGTGAAGTCAATTAAATACTAACAAGAGCAAAAAAGAATGATATATTGTGTGCTCCATTCAATGTTTCTGTCTAGAGTGTAGGTCCATTATATTGCCTTGTAGACAAAAATGTATGTTTCTCCATGCATGGGTTAAAAATGAAAGATGGCTAGAAATTATTCATCTGCAACTCCTTTCGGTTGGTTATGTCACAATATAAATCTCAAAACAGCTTGTTAAATCAAAATGGATTAAAATGACTTTTAAAATCTTTACAAATATTATGTATGTCAATAGACAACCAACTTCTCTAGTAACTAAGGAAAACAGCATAAAAAGCAAGGCCTAACTTATTAAATAAAATCACTTTAAAATTAGTTTATATTTTTGAGATCTGTTTCTTAACAAACAGTATGCTACAATAGTCACATAAAAATTCAAGTTAATATGTCACTGTGTAAGTTATTAAATAGGCAGTTGTTTAATCATTTAAACCGAAAAAAAAAAAAAAAATCCTGCAAAAAGTTACTTCATGTTCATGTTTTCAAAACATGGAGGTGGACAGCACAAATAAATTGGTACAGTGTTTGAAAACATGTAGCTTCTGTACAAAAATATGTAGAAGCCCTTGATGTAAACAAAGTAATTTCATGAATAGTTCAACAGTAATCTCAGTATTTAAAACCAGAGCTGTCTATTTCATTGCATTATTCTTTCATGTGGCTTCTCTACAGCAAAAAGAAAAAAAAAGAAAAAAAAAACTTTTGTAGCAATTTGCCATGTTGTTTGAAGGATGATTATCAACTTGGAGTGCCAGGCTGTTCTATTATGCTTGTAAGGAGAATATTAAATAAGCTTAGAGAATGGGCCTACTGTACATTAGTACCCTGACTGGAGAAAGAAAGTTCTCCAGCAGGGTATTAATGTACAAGTAATGTCCACAGAAAAATGAATCAGCTGCTTTACAGCAGCATATCAAGCTGCCGTGGAGTTCAAACTCAGAAAATGAAATGGCCGCCATTATTTTACATTCGCTAAGCATCTCTTCTGCTGTTTAAAGAGTGTAAAATGTCAAAAAAGAAGAAAAAAAAGGTGTGTGTGTGTGTGTGTGTGTGTGCGTGCGTGCGTGTGTGTGTGTGTGTGTGTGTGTGTGTGTGTGTGTGTGTGAGAGAGAGAGAGAAATTGTATGTAAGCAGAGGAGACAGCATGTGAGAGAGAGCGAGGGGAAGTTCATAGGTTCATAGGCTGGTATTAGGCTATCAGCCCTAGGGCCTATACAAGCCTAGCCATAACAATTCCCTGGCTATTTCTTCCCACACTATTTACTTCCCTGGACCCCTGTCTAGCAGGGCGACTGACATGATCCCCGAGGTGAATTTCCTATCTCCCATCCAATCATCAAGGTTCCCTTTGAACAGGGCCAAGGAGGCACTCTGCTTGACATGTATGGGCAATCTATTCCAGAGTATGGGGAGTCTCTGGGTCAGGAACCTATCCCTCCAGCATGTTTTGTTCATTGTGATGACAAGGTTTAGATCCCTGGAGCATGTGGCTCTGAGGGATTGGGATTTCTTTAAGTGGAGCATGTCCAACAGCTTAGGGTTTGACGTGGCCTTGTATGTTAAGAAGAGATCGCCTCTGAGTAGACAATATGCCACAGAGTATAGCTGGAGTTTTTTTAGACGGGCAGCATATGGCATCTGCTTTAGGCCTGTGATTCTTTTAGTGAGGTATTTCTGTGGCCTTTCCAGCTGTTGCAGATGTCTTGTGAGGTACATACCAATGGGGCATTATACTCTATAATGGGTCTAATGAGGGATGAGTACAGTGAGACAATTACCTCCTTTTTTCTGGATGAAAAGCATGTAGTGATGAGGTGTGCCACATAGAAGGATTTCCTGACTGTTGTGGCAATGTGGTTATTGAAAGTGAGACCACTGTCCACCTGTGTCCCTAAGTCTCTCATCACACTTTTGATGTTTAGTGTACTGCCACCTATGTGGTAATTCATGGGTACATGTTTTTTTCCAAAGGGGATAACTATACATTTCTTGGCATTAAGCTTGAGCCCATGGCTCTGGCACCAGGCATCTGTTTCTGGAAGCCCCTTTTGTAGAATATCCACATCATTTGGGTATTCAATAATGGCTCCCAGTTTGCAGTCATCTGCGAACTTTGTTAGCCAGAGTCCCTTAGTGTTGGCCTGTACTTCAGAGAAGTAGATGCCAAACAAAAGTGGTCCCAGGACTGAACCCTGAGGTACTCCACTTGTCACTTGTCTGGAGCTGGATTTGGAGTTGGCTACTTTTATAGTCTGGGCTCTGTCAGTAAGCCAGTTGGCAACCCATCGGGTGACATAGGGATTTATGCCCAGCTTAGTAAGTTTATCTATGATTCCAGAGTGGGTGATGGCATTGAAGTACTTGGCGAGGTCCAGATAGGCTGTGTGGACCGCCTTACCCTCGTCCACAGCTCTGGAGACTGATTCAAAGAAGTCAATCAGATTCAGGAGACAAGATCGGCCCTTCACAAACCCAAACTGGGTGGGGTCCAGCATTTGAAGGTTGCCAATGTCTTTGTTTATAAGTTCCATGATAATGCATTCCATGCCCTTGCAGATCAGGCTTGTCAGACTGATGGGATGGTAGTTCCCGGGATCTAAGGCGGAACCCCTCTTGTGGAGTGGGATAACTGTAGCTGTGTGCCACTCAGTGAGAATGAATGTGTGTCTGAAAGCAGCCTGGGACTGTGAGAGATTGAGAAAGAGGGTAAGACCAATCTTGTGTGAGTGAATGTGTGCATGAAAGAAGATAGACTCTGTGTGTGTGTGTGTGTGTGTGTGTGTGTGTGTGTGTGTGTGTGTGTGTGTGTGTGTGTGTGTGAGAGAGAGAGAGAGAGAGACCGAGAGAGAGAGAAAGAACGAGAGTGAGTCAGTGAAGTGCGAAAGTGAACCAACGATCCCCCTGGTAGCATGTGTGAGAGAGAGTGAAGAGAGAATTATCTCTGCCAGCCCCTTAGTGAATGGGCTCTGTGTAAAATTGTTGTCGTGTTTTACTTACTTTTGTATTTTTTAAGTACTATTTTATTTTTTTAATATATTATGGATGTAAAATGCTTTCTCCAACACCATTAACATATACTACAGCAAGTATGAAACATTAGGTGGAGGAACTATTTTACATGAAAAATATATTAAAAAAATAAAATAGAAATTAAAAAAATACGCAAGTAAGTAAAACACAACAACTTTACAGACAGCCTATTCTCTAAGCACAATAATGCCCTCCATGGTGTATGGTAATGTGTAATTAATGCCCTTCCAGGGGTGTAGAGGCCCGACTCCGCACTAACACACACCCTGGAGGACATTATTCCTTGCTTAATGCATTAATATGTTGCATTTAATACTTTTTGTCTGCTGAAAAATAATAACAGAAGATAGTAACGTAATGATTGATTGATTTATTTAATTATTTAATTTATATATGTATGTAGTTATTTATTTATTGATTCATTCATTTTTTTTCAGACAAAGCACTGTTTTCTTCAGGTTTACTGGTGCTAGTATTATCTAGCATTAGCTATACTAATATTATTTATAATAATAGTAATACTATTTTTAACTCCTTTATTACATTATTGCTTAAGACACAGGCAAACATACACTTTTATAAAAAATATATTAACACATTCCCAGTTACAGACCTTACATATCACATATATTCTTTTGCATAACCATCATCAATCCAACATTACAAACGTTACTCAATTTTTGCCTTCCCTTAAACCTCACTCCCCCTCCAGAACATTACTGTACCATGTATTGTTCCCACAATCTCCATTTTTTATTTGCAATTTTCTCCTACCATTTTCTAAAGACCTCACATCCATTTTTTTTTATCTCTGTTACAATATTCAATACTTCAAATATAGTTGGTTTAGACTTTGATTTCCATGTTCTATTAATTGCTTTTTTGACAGCCATCAGAATTAAACTTAACAAAAGCCTCATTATGTCTTGACAATTCAGATCCTGTGTCCCAGCTCAAAAGCATAATTTCCTCAGTTACACCCATTTGCTCATCCAATATTTCTGACAGAATCCTATGTATGAAATTTTTTAAGTCTGCCAACTCTTTGCACTCCTAAAACATATGTTCCCAATTACGTCTTTTTTCCCTATCATATCTCCAACATTTGTCATATACCTGAGGAAAAATTTTTATGGGGTATAAAAATATCTATGTAAACACTTCCAAGCAAAAATCCTAAATTGTCTAGACTTTGTTGCATACTTGAGAACCATATATTATATATATATATATATATATATATGTATATGTATATATATATATATATATATATATATATATATATATATATATATATGTATATATATATATATATATATGTCCTGTCATTATTTCCATGTGAATTGCTTATCCAATCTTTCTTCCCCATCTTTTCTAAACGTTTCTGTCTGATTTCTGTATTTATCATGCAATATTTTACATGCCCTACTAATTATCCCTTTTAACAGCAGCTTCTGTTCTAGACTCAACTTAAAAATTCTACCAGGGCAGGTCTTTCACTAAGGATTCCCCTATTCGATTTGTCTGTACTCTAGTATCAATTCCTGATAGAGACTGTAGTCCATAGCCTGCAATTGTGGTTATATTGTTTTCCAAAACCTTTGTAGCAGAATGAAAGTACTCACACCCCTTAGAAAGGAATGTCCCTCCCTAACCATGATTCTGTTTTGCTGCTAAAATAGTAGTCTCTTGGCAAAATATCAATATATAGTGTACTGAGCCGAAGACAACCATAAATGGCAGTCACAGTCTTAAAGGACAGCTGCACCTTAAATGTAAGTTGTTTTTTTTAATCCAAGAATGTATTTCCTCCCTGCAGCATGATCACTACCTTGCCAAATATAGGTTCATATGTTCATAGCTTTGTAGTAGGCTAACCCCTGGGGCCTATACAACTCTAGCCATAGGATTATCCTGGCATAAGTTTAAACCATGACTTTCTTTTCACCCTGTGTGGGCAAGTTATGCTGTACACTTTTTTCATAGTACAAAAAGGTTGATTTTACAACTTGAGCCTGAGGATCCGGCCACTTTAGCAAAAGAAAAGTTTAGTCTTTGGTAAAAGCATCTCATTTAATGACTCGTGCAGCTGAAACAGACATCAACAGAGCTTCAGTGTAGAAACTGCACAGATAACTACCTTTCTCCAGAAAATATTGAACAGCACTTCAGCATATTCTTATCCTTCATGAACGGACAAAACAAAAGGAAGTGCAAAATGGAGACAGAAAATACAATGTGGGTGAAATAACACCGTAGTGAAAAAAATCACTTCAGTTGCGGCATCCCCATCTGGCAATTTTGGACTAGAAAGGAATAATAAAACAATAGTAAGTACTTAGACTGATGCTAAAGAGCTATAAAAAGTTCAAACTGTGATAAAAACATGTTTTTTTTTTTTTTAATTTCTGATCAAAATGTTCCATTAACATTTTTAGTGAGCTAGGAATTTCATAATTTTTTGTGTTAAAAGACACAGCTGCTTCTCATGTTTCCCAAATGAGTTACTATCAGTTTGAAAACAAAGGAATGTAAAAACAACTTGAATTGCATTATTATTAGCTTTATTTTCAGTCATTCTGCTGTGCAAATAACGTGGCATTGTATGAGATAAATATCCACTGGGGAATGGGAAGCCTATGGAATGCCAGAGACACTTGTAATGATAACTAGAAGCTGAAAATATTCTGGATGTTTCCTGGTGACTGATTTGGCAGCCGTTACTGTCCATGTTCCACGTACTGAGCAAGACACAGCAAACACATTGCCTTTTCTTTAAAGGCTAAGGGCAACATGTAAGCTACAGTCTGTTTATAAAACAGTTCTAATCATACCTCTCAACTCTTACCACAAGAAATCTGAATAAATCCTAAAATAAGGTGGGACAAAGGGCCAAAAACAGGGACAGATTATAAACACTGCTCTTATAAACCTAGAAAGTTGCTAGGATAACTGGATTTGTGTTTGCATGCATTTTACGAAGGATATGAAGTCTGAAGCTCAAATGTAATTATTTAGTGACCAGTCCTCAGTGGTTTACCAGAAAATCACACATTTTATGAGGAACAGACCAAATATATGAGGCAGAAATCTGGACAGTCTACGCAAATCTGGGTAGTTGAGAGGTTTGGTTCTGACTACAATAAATTATATTTTTGCTCTGTATTTATTACCACGAGATACTGATTTTCTTCAGAGATCACTTTTTTCTACAGCTTCTTTTCTGGATGATAACATTGCCCTCCAGGTCTTCCTAGCTAAACAATATTCTGTTGATTCAAAAAGATGCTATATATTGTTGCAAAGTCTTTATTGAATGTGATACTGTAATCAAACAAAAGACAACAGTTGCTCTGTAGCAATCCTCAGTGTCATTTGAAAGTATTTGGACATTGCACAGATAAGAGATATGAATAGCCTCCTTACATTTGCACCCTGGAGGCCAGAGTCAACGGAATTAATTATCAGTGAAAGTCAACATGCCAAACTGATAGTGACTGCATTTGGTCCAGTTGCACTTGGTTGTATCAACTATGTTAGCTTTTAAGGGCGATGGGGGAAGGGTGAGTTCCAGAGTACAATGGGAGGGGGATACTGCCACTACTGTTATCATATTTCCTCTTGCTGAATATGAATAGGCATTTGTTTGTGTGAACCAAGTTACAATAGAATCACCGAACTTAAAAAAATTCAGCTTGACATTAAATGGCTGCTGAATAGAAAGTTTATTTTCTCTGTTTATACTGTGTCCATTTGTGCTGTCATACTTAGACCATTCAGCGTTTTCAGTACTGCCTGCTTTTCTCAGTTTGTGACAGATGCATTTGTAGCCATGCTAGACTCATGGGTGACTGCAGTAGTCCTTAGGGCAGCTAATAACAATAACTCATTTCCAGTAAATAAAACTTTATAAACAGCATAGTAACTCATTAGCACGAGGCAAAACCATATACTGGCTGAACAAATGCTGAAAGGCAATTGTTAAAGTGCTCAGACAATGGGAAATGCATAAGTTTCACATTAACCACAATACTTAACATACAATCTGGCCTGAATGAGTTCAGAACAGCCATTCATTCACATAGAAATGGTAAGCTGTATTCCTTCACTGTACTTTTGTACTCACTTACCAACTTTATTCCGCACGCCAGAGTCTGAAATTTTACAGTCAGACCGTGTTTTATTCAGACAGTAGACAGTGGAACAATTTGGCATTAGCAAAGTTTTTTTTTTCACCATCTGCTCACAGTGACTTCTTCTGCTTCTATCAGCCATTTTACCCCCATTCTTTCTGCATATCTTCCAACTCTTGTCAGTAAAGCTGACTTTGGCTTTTCGTTGTTATCTCGACGAAGCTCTTCTACAAGAAAAATATTTGGTTTCGGACATACAGAGTAGGCGTACCACTCAAAATTTACCAAAATCCTGAAATGAAGTATAATTCATGGTTTGAGCTTAGAGGACAGTTAGCTTTTCATTACACTTGCCATCTTTTCAGATGATGAAAGTGGGATATTTCTTTCTAAAACATAAGACTATGCAAAACAGTTCATATCTCAAATAATGCAAAAAGACTATTTTTACATTTTGCTTAAAAATACAGCGTATATAGACGTGTTTTAGAGAATAATCTACACTATATTAAGCTTGAAAGCTTTTCCTATCAGTGCTATCAGAATATTTGCCTTTTTCATGTTTTCCTACGGGATAGCTATTGAAATCAGGATTGTCTTGCAAAAAAAATAAGAAGTGGTAATATTGTATCTATCACTCATGATAAATATATCTGTACTATCTGAATTTTGTTTAGGATCACTCTTGTCCTAAGCGTCTGCATATGCCACCACTTGATCACCTGCATTTGGGTGTAAACTACCCCCTGTTGTAATCATCTTGTCATACTGCTTTTTACTCAACTTTCTGTATGGCGTCCAACTTAAAACAACCAAAAAAATGGCAGCGAACTGTAAAAATCACCCAAGCTGTTTTATTGTTAGCGCTTTCGTTCAAACAATAAATGATAAATGAACTTAGTTAATTTATTGTTTGAACGAAAGTGCTAACAATAAAACAGCTTGAGTGATTTTTACAGTTCGCTGCCATTTTTTGGTTGTTTCAACTTTCTGTATGGGACAGGTTTGCCCATATTTGCCCATTTCGCCTCAAGAGTAAAAAGAACTACCAGGAAATGCTCCCATCTGTGTCAGACGCCTAACTTTCCTACTGCTGTTCTTCAACCCTGCTCATTAGTGTGCCTAACAGTAGCATACCTAAAGCAATACTGCAGTTCATCTGTCATATCCAAATATTGAGTGTCTTTGAAAACTATGACTCACTGAAAATACGAATTTAAGATAACAACTGCTTGTTTACTATTATGCATAGTTCATTGCTGTAGCGTCTGTCTTTCTTATTGTGATGGTATGTCATAACAATTAAAGTGAAATATCTTTGTATAATACAGTACATATGTAATTGAAAAGGCAGGAAAAGCAGCCTGCCTTCCAAAACTAATCTAAGTTTTTCCTGATAAGTACATTCCATTAACAAAAAGAATGCACTAAGAAGACATTGTGTATCGAACTGCTTCCATGGAAACAGTGCAATGAGTAAGTTCTGTTTCAGACAGGTATTGTTACTTACTAGAGCCTGTCTGAATAAAGCTGTCCAACAGAACATGCAGTAATGTCTGTAAGCCCCATTGCATTTACTTCTCAGAAACTTGGATCACATGCTGACCTTAACCTTACTTTGTGCCACATTTTTTTTTTTTTTTGTGATCTCTCACCCTTAATGAAATCACTTCGTTATTAATCCCGTGCAACTAGCTGACCTTTTGCCATTTTACCTTAATTAAAGAAGCAGTCTCAGGCTAGACCGTTATTTGAAATGGATATAAATCATATGATTTTCGTCTGATTTGGGGGCTGTCATGAAATAGTCTTCTATAAAATAAATGCTTGAAATTCATCAGCTTGTACAGATGGTTAGAAACTGTCTGGATTATACTTTGTCTTTGTTCTTCTTTAACTATGGAGAGTTCCACCTGTTAACAATAACATTTATATCTCCTAAAAATCTTGAGACAATTGTTTGGGCTCATAACCATTTACACTTCAACACCTGCATCTCTCCTCTGTAGGCCAGACTAACGGTTTCACTGAAGCACTTTTAGTGTAACAGCTGCTCATTTTTTTTTTTGGCAAGAGTCAAGCATGACACAATCAGTACTGATCTTTTCTTAACAATTACAGTTCCCCTTTTAGAGCAAATTATTCTTTTTGGCTGGCTGGTACACAGAGTGAAATAAAGGAGTAGGTGATTATGCCAAGGCTTGATAATTAATTAAGCAGACAGTGACACAATTCGTTAAGTACTCTAAGTACTTGATTTTGCTAAATTATAAGGTCTACACAACAGGAAAACAAGTCATTGGAAGATAACAAGCTATGAAATTGACCTTCTGATCTTGAGCGTGCAGTAGTTACAAACACAAGAACTAACAGTCAAGAAATGCAATAACTATAGTCATATGGCTAATCACTCTTGGGCTTATCTTTCAATACCTTAAAGGAAAACTCAACATTGTAATGTGGATGAAATTACAAACTCACACAAATACAGAGAAAGCCTACTGCTGAAGCATTGTTTGAATCAAAGAAGTGAAAGGAAAATATTATCTCTCATTTGAGACTTGAACCTAAGACCTCCAGACACCATGCTGGTGTCACTCACTGCCACTGGACGAACAAGAGCCACCAGACAGAGAGGGGTGCTGAGTCTTCCCTTAACACCCTTATCTTTTCAGCTAGTTAAATCCCAGCTTGCTGATCAAGATGAAATTACAATCACACACATACGCAAAAAAAAAAAAAAAAAAAAACAAAAGGAGAAAGCCGTCTGCTTAGGCAGTTTGAAATCACAGACGTGAAATGATAATATTAGTTATTATATTTCAGACTTGCCCCAAGTACACCAACATACTCTGCTGATGTCACTACTGTTGGACCAACAGCAGCCTCTAGACAAAGAGATGTCGAGTCTTTTTTCTTTAAGAACCTTTACCTTTCAGATAGATAAATCCCAAGCTTGGTGATCACAATACAATAACAGACCACAGCACACACATACACATACACACACACACTCAGACACACTCACACACACACATGCACACACACACACACACACACACACACACACACACACACACACACACACACACACACACACACACACATTCACTCACACATATACAAATATAGAGAAACCTCTCTGCTTATGTGGTTAACTATAAAAATAAAAATAAAATAAAAGGCAAAGGGTATTCACCAGACCAATTTATTGTAAGCGCTTTTGAATGCAAAAATATGCAAACTTCTTCAGACAAACATAAAGAAAAAAAATGCAAGATTTAAATAAACCACCAAAGATGACATCATCATTCAGGTAGACACAGTTAAAGGCACAAACCTTCCCTAAAACCATATATACAACTTTCATGAAGTAACAACCCATTGTATCACAATAAAACAGTAAAAAAGTATACAAATAATATATATATAAACCCTGTAACATAAACAATACCATTAATAATAATAGTAATAGTTAATATATCCTAGTCTATATATTGCAGACGCTTATTAACGTCTCTCTAAAGACTCAGTTTTACCAGACACTTCAAATAACTGGATTCATTCAGTCCTGGAAACATATAAGCATTTGTCAAAACCTGCCACCATAGCTCCCTCATTTCTAACCTAAGAGGCCATGGTCCCCCCCTAGGGTTTTCTTTTACTTGCTCTATGACAAGAAACAAAAAACAGTGGTCATTATATTCATTAATGTGTTTAGCTAAAGCATTATTACAATCCTTTTAAGAATACTATACTGGTGCTCATAAATCCTTTGTTTCAGGTGTCTTTCAGTTTTACCTATGTAAAACTGAGGACAATGTTGACATTTGACCAGATAGACAACCCCAGAACTATTACAATTATATCTGCCATTAATTGTATAAGTGTTATGCCCTACTGTAAATTTATTAGAAATCTTAATATACTTACAGTAATTGCAGCTACCACATTTAAACATACCCCCAGTCCTATACGTAACAAGGGTATTTCTCTCAACTATATTCCTGAGGTTATAACCCCGTTTATAAACAACTTTTGGGGCCTCGGGTATCTTTTAACTAAGGTGAGGGTCATCAATCCAAACAGCCCAGTTTTTACAAACAACATATCTCAAATATCTAGCATCAAGAAAAAAAGGTGTACTAAAAATCGAAGAGAAATTAAAATCATTGTTCTCTTTCAAAGGGCTGTTATGTGAAACTAAATCTAACACGTGTTCATGTTCTAATAATATACCCTTGTTGAGTATGGGTCTAAACCATCCTGATTCATGTTTAATACTAACCTCTTCAACTAGTTCTTCTATTAAAGGAAGTGGGTATCCTCGGGCTATAGACATCTTTTTAAAGGTCTCAGATTCACTCAAAAAATCATGTGGTAAAGTAGTCATATGGGCTGCCATCACAACTTGTCCCTTAACAACGCCTGGTGCGCCTTGTTGCTGTAGCATAGATCAGATTCAGGCCTGCTGAATTTAGCTTTGTTTATATAACTTGAGCAGTAATCCAGGGCATCTTTTTTTTGGAGAAGGTTCCCCTGCACCCTAGTAGCAGGAGTGTGCAGTTAGAACTTGTCTGATTGAAGACTGCTGGAACAGGGCTCAGTTTTGAGCTTTTTTTTTGGTTAATTGGGTAACTTGTTTAAATCAGTTTGTTTATTTTCTATTGTTTTATATATAAAAAATGCACTAAGGGAGGGAGGGTGGCTTAATGGCTAAGGTGTTTGCCTTAAAAACACAAGGTGCAGGGTTTGAGTCTCACAAGGGATAATTGGCTAGGCTTAAAATGGCTCGCAAGGGTAGTTAGCTTAGTACTAAACTAAGAACCTATGAACCTTTATTCATCTGCTTTTACTGTATTTGTGTTTCTTCCTACTTTATTACTAGGGGCATTGACTACAACTCTGATCTGAGATATATAACAATAAGTATCCTTTTCTGTGCATTTAAAGTGTTTTTTTTTATTGTATCTGCTTTATTTTCTGAAAAAAAAAAAAAAAAAAAACCCAAAAAATATACTTGTTTCCCGCCTTTCTATGCTAGTATAGTCCAGTTTTCAGATTAGTTCTGAATTCAGGGCTGTGTTACAAATCTCTGTGTTTGCCCATACCTTACTTGGATAGAAGGAAGTTTCTCTGTTCACCTGTGAGAGAGGAGAGCTTTGAGCAGCCTATCTGTCCCTGGAGGAGTGGTTTCAGCCCAGTAATTAGTAGCTTATTGGCCATGTTGGGCTAATTTCTATCTCTTTCATTTCCCTGCTGTATAAAACACATTTGCCCGGTTTTGCGCACCGGGCAGCCCGGTTAGCTAGGGTATAACTATTCTTGGCTCCACAAAGTCTCCTCTTCAATTTTTCCCTTGGAACTAGACAACCTTTCAACTTAAGCACTCAAGCCATTCATTTCTCATCCCGGCACTTGCACAAAACACATAGTAAGCACTTAGAAACCCTAACACTAGACCCCCCCCCTATACTGTACAGAAGGACAAGGCTCTCTATTCGACCTTACCAGACATTCAGTAAAACAGTTCACTGTACCTATCCAGGCATGTCCAAAGGGCAGTTTCAGGTGTACTCTCCAGTCCATCTGGTGAGTCTGGGCATTTTGAGGCAATGTTCCAACTACCTCAAGTACGCAGACAACCGTCTCCTCCTACCACCAAACACTAATACATGCGAGAGATGCAATTATACAGCTAAACTGGAGGCTAAGCTCTCTCAATCCAAGACTGGATCAGACAGTCAACAGGAGAAGGGAAATACTTGAATCACACCACCAGTCTCACATAGACCCATTAAACCAGCACCGGCAAAAAAACACACATAAATACATGAAAGCATACTCGGAGGCTCTAAATAAAAATATGCAAAAGGAACAGAGACCTCCAAAGCAGACATCCAAGCAACCTCCACCCCCCCAACACAAACCATGAAACACATACTTCACAAAACCGGTGTGCCATGCAATCACAGCTCTTAAGGCAAAATAACATAGCCAACATACTAGTAATAGGTGACTCTAAAGTCAGGCACACTGACGTTCCACTCACTAGGCTGAATAAGGAGAAGGTTACTGTTAGCTGCCTGTCAAGTGTCAGGATCTGCCACATAACACAAGCACTCAGATCACACCAGAACAAGTACAAATATGACTCTGTCATTGTCCATGTTGGTGTGAATGACCTGGACCATACCTCCCTGGACTACATGAAAAGAGACATGGAAGAGCTCTCTGATCACGTAGCCCAGGCTGGTATGACCCTGACCCTGAGTAGCATCCTGCCCTCACCAAGAATGATACCATGGTATAAAGAAAAAATTATCAATTTCAACAATTGGCTAAGTTTCTGGTGTCATTCAAAGGGGATCCAGTGTCTGTCAGCTTGAGATGACATGCTCGACAAGCCACGCTGCTCCGCTAGAGACAACTTGCACCTGTCACCCTTAGACTTTCAAATACTGGCCAAGGCTCTTGCCACCCCCATAGTGCCTTTTTTAGGCAAGGCTCAAAAGACAAACCCACCACCATAAATAGCACAAGTAAAAAAAATTGAGGGTAATGCTACTCAATGCCAAAAGTCTAAACCTCAAAATGCACACACTCAAGGCACTCCTCAGTATGGAGAAAATTGATATATGTGCAGTAACAGAAACCTGGTTTAAGGCACCAGAGAGCACCCCAGCACTACCAGGCTACAACTCATACCATACATTTCAGCCACAGAACCCAGATCAAAATACAAAAGGCGGGGGCGTATCCATATTCATCAAGGATACCCACACCTCCAGGTTAGTGGCACAGCACGATTCTACGGAGATCATCCACGTGCAACTAACAATGGTAAAAACTGCAATTCAAATTGTAGCTTGCAACAGATTACCCACCATGTCCCAGCACCCCCATTCCGCATTTCTGGAAACACTGGGAAAAATAAAGGTCCTACCAAACATCGTAATATTGGGTGATTTCAATTACCCAAACATTAACTGGGAGAACTATTCAAGTACTAACTCCCTTGCCCAACATTTCCTAGAATTTATAAACTCAAACACCCTGCCTCAACAGGTCAACACTCCCACCAGAGGTGACAACATATTGGACCTGGTCATCACCAACATGGGCAAACAGAGTTCCACACCGGAGGTCAACCCCTCGCTGATTAGATCTGACCATAAACAAATTACTTTGGATATCCACATTCTGCCCCCACCCCCAGACAAGGAAACCACCGTGAAAAACTTTTCAAAAGCAAACATCACGTTACTTAAGACCAAGGTGGAAAGTTTCAAATCCCCCATGCTAAAGGATAACGCTGCCCAAGCTGCAAAATCCTTTACTAATGCATTCTATGGGTGCCTACAAGAATGCATGGATCGTGGTATTTCAAGCAAAACCAAGACTCACTCCTCCAAGAAAAGGAAACCAGTCTGGTGGACCCCTGCGATAAACAAGCTATACAATAGAAGGAGGAAACTAGTACAGAAAAGAGTAAAATCCCAAGAAGGGAAGACATCCCTGATCAGTATCAGCAAGAAACTACGATCCCTCATAAAATCATCCAAGGCGAGCTTCGAAAGAAAACTTGCCAAGTACTCCAAAGATAATCACAAGGCATTCTTTAGCTATGTCAAGAATCTAAGTGGCAATGCTCAGATCTGCTTGGAGTTAGTGCAGAATGGCACAAAATACACTGAACCGACTGATATCGTCAACATCCTGGCAGACAGGTTCAGTGCAAACTTCACCCCCCTCTCACCCCCAAAAGGGCCCATAACCATACCAGAAGAATGTAGAGCCCCTGAAATCACAGACACTCAAGTTAAAATAGCCCTCTCCAAAGCCAAAAACACAGCATCAATGGGACTGGATGGTGTCCCAGGCTGCATCCTACATGAGCTCAAAGATGAACTAACCCCTCACCTAAACACACTGTTCAAACTCAGCCTCTCCACAGGCTACGTACCCATAGAGTGGCGCACAGCAACAGTTATTCCACTCCACAAAGGTGGAGTCACAACAGACCCCGGGAACTATCGCCCTATAAGCCTGACTAGCTTGGTCTGCAAGGCTATGGAGCACATCATCATGGCACTCATTAACAGAGGCATTGGGAACCTCCAGATATTGGACCCTACCCAGTTCGGCTTTGTTAAGGGCAGATCATGCCTCCTAAACCTGGGGAATTCTTTGAGACAGTTGCCAAGGCTATAGACAAGGGAAAGGTAGTACAGACAGCCTACCTAGACCTCACAAAGGCCTTCAGCACCATTCCCCATTCTGGTATTATAGACAAGCTCACCAGCCTGAACATAAACCACTACATCACAAGATGGGTTGCCAACTGGCTCATGGACAGAACCCACATGGTGAGAGTTGTGGGAGCTAGGTCGACTCTAAACCGGTTACAAGTGGCATTCCGCAGGGCTCAGTTCTAGGACCCCTGCTGTTCGGCATATACTTCTCAGAGGTACAGGCAACCACAGGAGGACCAAGGCTGACCAGGTTTGCAGATGACTGCAAACTAGGGACTGACACAGACATCCTCCAAAAGGGTCTCACTGAGACTGATACCTGGTGCCAAAATCATGGCCTCAAGCTAAATGCCAAAAAGTGCATAGTCATCCCCCTTTGTAAAAAACAAAGTACCCACAAACTACCACATAGGTAGTAGTCCCCTAAATACAGAAAACGTAATAAGTGATCTGGGGACCCAAGTAGATAGTAATCTCTCCTTTGATAATCACATTGCCAAAGTTGTTAGAAAATCCTTCTATGTGGCCCACCTAATCACAAAAGGGTTCGCATCCAGATCAAAAGAGGTCATTGTGCCCCTCTACTCATCACTCATCAGACCCGTCATAGAGTACAGTGCCCCCTTTGTGATGTACCTTACAAGACACCTGCAACAGCTGGAAAGACCACAGAAGTACCTCACCAAGAGGATCACTGGCATCAAACAGATGCCCTATGCAGCTCAACTGAAGAAACTCCAGCTGTACTTGGTTGCATACCGCCTACTCAAAGGTGATCTCCGCCTGACATACAAGGCCATGTCCAACCTAGAATTGATGGACATGCTCCACCTAAAGAAAACCTTATCCCCTAGAGCCACACACTCTAGGGATCTAAACCTCACCACAACAATAAATAGGACGTGCTGGAGGGATAGATTCCTGTCGCAGAGACTTCTCATGCTTTGGAACAAGATTCCAATCTACATTAGGCAGAGCTCCTCACTAACACTCTTCAAGAGAAACCTTGACGAGTGGATGGGAAACAGTAAGTTTACCCCGGGGATCACTTCAGTGGCTGTGCTGGACAGAGGCACAGGGAACTAATCTAAGGGGGCGGTGAAAGCCAACCCATTCTGGCTAGGCTTATAAATGCCTTTGGGCAGATAGCCTAGTACCGACCTATGAACCTATGAACAGACCATTTTTGATAATATGGGTGGGAGCTATCAAAATGTAAGAAGCAATTAGAATAAGTTGGCTTACGATAAATCTTAGCTGTGTACCGACTGTTAATTTTATCCTTAGTTAGAAAAACATCAAGGAAAGATATGCTGTCAATATTAAATTCAAAAGTAAACTTCAAAAAGTTGGTTAACTCAGATAGTTTCTCAACAAATTCAACAGCATTATTCTCGTTACCTTTAAACAATACAAATATATCGTCCCGGTAGTGGGTATACCATACAACATGCTCCCTAAATGTGTCTTGGCAAAACAAAATTTCATTCTCCCAATAAGCCATGACACAATTCGCAAAGCTCCCACCACATGGGGAACCCATAGCTATCCCTGATTTTTGGAGATATATGTCCCCTCCAAAAAGAATGTAATTGCTGGCCAAGATAATATCCAATAAATATTCAGTCACATTAATTTCATCCCCTGCAACTCCAACTTTATGTAAGAACTCCTGGCTCCAGGAGATGCCCAAAATTTGGGGGATAATGATATACAGTTCACAGACATCAATTGTTAAAAAATTTAAATCCTCATTAAATGATGAACTATTTATTGTCTTCAAAAAGTCCCAAGAATCAGGACAAATTTGTGACTGACCAGTTAGATGTTTCTTTAGCTTCATGTCAACTACCTTAGCACAACCATAGGTAATACTATTACGGCCATCAACAATAGGGCGAAAGGGTGGATTAATCAAATTTTTATGTAACTTAGGGAGGCCAAACATAACAGGTGTAACTGGGGAATGAATGGTAAGATAATTATAAGTATCCAAATCCACCATACAGTCAATGAACAAATCATTCAACAAACCCCTAATACACTGATACGCACCATGCAGTTCGTTTAAAGATGCTTTTTCATAATTATCCATACATAAAATACTCAGCATTCTTTTCTTGTAATCATCCTCAGCCATAAGTACAAACCCACCCCCTTTATCAGGTTTTAGTACTCGAATATTCTGAGCCCTTAAAAGGTTTAGAGCATCCATTTGACTTTTCGACACATTAGCTCTACTAGTGGATTTAAATTTACTATAACTGTCATTTAAGTTTCTCAAATCTAATTCACAGAGCATCTCGAAAAGAAATAAAGAACTATGCAATGGTGGGTTAAAAAGACTGGAAACATGGCATTCAGTATTCAAACTAGTAGTGCCCCCCAATAAGCAGTTCAAATTCAATTTACGAACAAAAAGTTTCAAGTCTAATAAGGTTTCCACTAAATTCATGTATCTGGATGACACAAAGGAAAGTCCCTTAGATAAAACATCAATAACTTCATCAGATACATCAACTTCAGTAAAACTGTATATTTTGAAGTCACCTGTATTATTAACCAAAATTTGTGGATAGGAAACATCAGATGTATTGTTAGGCACAGTCATACCAGGGCCCAAGGTCATCTGCGTCATCAGATGTTCCTCTTGTTGCGCCGAGAATTGGAATTGCTGACTCTCGGCCCCGAATTGTTTGAAGACATGCCTTTCTGAAAACCCGCCCGATTTGGACCATTAATGCCAGCCTTTTGCTGATTTTTCAACCTTTGGCTACATCTAGGGGAAATATCCGGGCCACTAGTCAGACCATCAGCACCATTCACATCTCTGGTTAAGCCGGAAGGCGCAGACACTTTGGAACTCCTCCTTTCTCTATTAGGGGAAATCCGTTTCAAGAATGGATTAACTGATGGTGGTAACAGCCAAAGGTGGTGGAGGGTAGGCTGTCCCATTGTTGTAATCCCTTCGGTCACTATCCAGTTTCTTGTTTTTAACTGATTTTAACTTTTCCACAGACTGTTCAATACTGTTGAAAATACAAATAAATTTGCATTTATATATAAACAAATCAGCATCATCTTTTATAGTTGTTCCCAGCTCAAATAACACATTCTTAAGAAGTTCAGCTTGCAGGGTGTAATGATGTACAAGCAATGTCAAAAATTCACACCCTTGCTTATCAAACAAAACTAACAAGTCCTTATGAAATTGTGAATTGCATACTAGACCAGACAGAAAGTGCCATTATCTAGAAATGCATTCACGCAGATAAACAAACTCAATCTGCAGCTTTTTAATATTTAAAAAGTTTCAAATAGAATTTCTTCAAGTTCTCCACAATACTGCAAGTTAGAGATTGTACTCCAAGACTGCTAAATCCATTTGACACTACAGCGCTGTATGTCAGGTGGATAGATGAATTTAAGCAGTCAGACAGGGAAGGTAAAGTGGTTGAGGTACAGTTGCTTGAGTTCTGTTTTCGACCTTATGCAATTTATTATTACCATGGGCCAACACATTAGAAGGTCCAGGAACACCAGTCAAAGTGAGAGGATCAGGAGAGATGTTAGACAGAGTCATATTAGTCCTTACATCTGCGGCAGAATTGATTCTGCCTGTGGGGTTCACCCCATTAGATGCTGGAGAGCTCAAGTTACTGAGCTTTAAAGACAATTCATCCACTCGAGATGTTAAATTCTGTAGCAACAGGGTTAAATTTCCAATAGTATTAGAACTTTCATTGGATGATAACTTAGACCTTTCTTGATAAAATAATGGTTGTGAGTCCGGATCAAACCCACTTGCCATTGTTACAAACCACCAAAAACAAACACAAAACAAAACTAATAAAAATAAAAGGCAAAGGGTATTCATCAGACCAATTTACTGTAAGCGCTTTCGAATGCAAAAATATGTAAACTTCTTCAGACAGACATAAAGAAAAAAATGCAAGGTTTAAATAAACCACCAAAGATGACATCATCATTCAGTTAGACACAGTTAAAGGCACAAACCTTCCCTAAAACCATATATACAAATTTCATGAAGTAACAACCCATTGTACCACAATAAAACAGTAAAAAAGTATACAAATAATATATATATATATATATATATATATATATATATATATATATATATATATATATAAAACCTGTAACATAAACAATAAAATTAATAATAATAGTACTATTTAATATATCCTAGACTATATATAACAAACACTTATTAACATCTCTCTAAAGACTTCAATTTTAACAGACACTTCAAAGAACTGGATTCATTCAGTCCTGGAAACATATAAGCATTTGTCAAAACCTGCCACCATAGCTCCCTCATTTCTAACCTAAGAGGCCATGGTCCCCCCCTAGGGTTTTCTTTTACTTGCTCTATAACAAGAAACAAGAAGCAGTGGTCATTATAT
This sequence comes from Protopterus annectens, assembly GCF_019279795.1. Lineage (NCBI taxonomy): Eukaryota > Metazoa > Chordata > Ceratodontiformes > Protopteridae > Protopterus > Protopterus annectens. The sequence continues at coordinate 206,430,283 of NC_056740.1, read as the reverse complement.
TCATTAATGTGTTTAGCTAAAGCATTATTACAATCCTTTTAAGAATACTATACTGGTGCTCATAAACCCTTTGTTTCAGGTGTCTTTCAGTTTATTCTTTGTAAAACTGAGGACAATGTTGACATTCGGCCAGATAGACAACCCCAGAACTATTACAATTATATCTGCCATTAATTGTATAAGTGTGATGCCCTACTGTAAATTTATTAGAAATCTTAATATACTTACATTAATTGCAGCTACCGCATTTAAACATACCCCCAGTCTTATACATAACAAGGGTACTCCTCTCAACTATATTCTTGAGGTTATGACCCCATTTATAAACAACTTTTGGGGCCTCGGGTATCTTTTTCCTAAGGTGAGGGTCATCAATCAAAACAGCCCAGATTTTACAAACAACATATCTCACATACCTAGCATCAAGAGAAAAAGGTGTACTAAAAATCAAAGAGAAACTAAAATCATTATTCTCTTTCAAAGGGCTGTTATGTGAAACTAAATCTAACAAATGTTTATATTTTAATAATATGCCCTTGTTGAGTATGGGTCTAAACCATCCTGATTCACGTTTAATACTAACCTCATCAACTAGTTCTTCTATTAAAGGAAGTTGGTATCCTCGGACTATATGTGGTTAAGTTTGTCACAGAATAATTTTTTCCTAATAATTTTACTAAGACATAGCACAGTGCTGAGAAACCTTTGAACTTCTTCAGTTCCCTTTTTCTCTACTGCATACTATGAATTATATAATGACAGTCTATTAATATTCAAAAACGAGCACGCTGTTTGGCTCAACCAGTGTGCCTGCTGTAAATCCCAGAATATACCAACGGAAAAAAGGTCCGGTCACCCGGACTTCTTTCTGTTCGTATATTCCATAACTTTTTTTTTTTTTTTTAACAAAAATTTTTAAAAAATCTATAGTCCTGACTTTGTGCATACCATAGAGGCAGCATGGAGGAAATACAAAGAAAATCAGGTACGTTATTTAAAACTAAAGACATGTACCTGATTTTCTTTGCATTTCCTCTATTCTGTCTCTCTCTCCTACCCATGAAGTAGCCGAAACATTTTCTCCATTGCTTGCCTTTCAAAGCATTGATGTAGCGCGTATGCATGGGAACGCAAGTCCCATACGCATGCGCAGTACATCAAAACAAGGCAGCAGGATACCACCAGCCGTGGAAGAACAGTATGGTGCCGTTATATAAAGACATCAGTTAAGAAAAGTAAGTTTTTTTTTTCCCCTTAAATAATGTCATTGTATAATAGCTTCACCCTCGTCATTAAACCACACCAACTGTGGGTAAATCTTTAATGTATCACACCATGTCGTCAGTTATTGCTTAAGTATCCAACATTTTGTTTCCTATTCATATCTTCAGAAAGGAACTTTGTCAGCCTGAATTACATTCTGATGTTATATCCTGCTGATGTCAGTAAAATGCACATACAACAGCTAAAGTAAACTGCTTTTCAAGGGTGTTAGTTGTTGGAGAAATACTTGTAGGAAGAACTAGAAATTGTGTGTACTCCTTTTTGGCCAAGGAGGTTGCTGTTTTTGTCCAGGTAACATTTACAAAGCACAGTATGAAATGTAAGTGGAACTTCATGCACTATAACTATTCAATGAAGTGATAATTGCTAGTCAGAGAGAGGAATGAACAGAGATTCTAGACTTGCATGGGAACTTGGACACCTAAATAGTAGTGCACACAAAGGTTTGGACATTTTCTAAAGGTACCATGAAAGGCTTTAAAACAACTTGCAGTTATAAGGATGATTCAGTAAAAAAAAAAAAAAAAGTTTGCCAGGTATGTTTGACTGGGAAAAAAAACTTTTCCAGATAATTGTTATTAATACCTATGCAGATATAGAAAAACATCTTTAATAAATACTTAGCACAGGCTTGATTACACACAAGATTATATTACTTAATGGGAGTTTCATTGCATATAAACAATAGTTAATAACATTTAAACAAAGCACATAGCAATTCTCAATGCATAGTTCGTAACTGAGGCAGAGCTGACATCTTTGTGCCAATCTGATTACTTTGTAGATTAAATCAATAGGAATTGGCAGATTGTAGTATATAATATAAGTGTCAGTAAAAGGGCAAGGGAATTGTAACATCCATGCTACATGAGTGTCAGACAGTGAGCTGTAGTACTTTGACATCTGTTACTAAAGTACGGGGGGTACCATTGCTGTCAGTATAATGGGAGACACAGAGCGTCAATACTACAGATGTATAAATGAGACAGAGAGCTGAAATGAATAATAGAAACAGTGTTTGTGTAGGAGGGAAGCAGTAAAAAGAACATAGAAATCAGGTTTACTATGTGTAGGGTGTGTCTTGTTATGGAGACACAAACTGCTCCTGTATTAAATCACGGATAAGTGCCACTGCAATCTTCAGCTTGCCATATTGTCAAACCATTTCTCTTCATTCAGTCACATGCCCCAGAACCAGTCTTCACTGATGCAGGCATGGTTTTCCTAGCATCTCCAAGCCATAGCCTTAGTTTTGTGACACCTCTTGTCACCCCGTCCCTATACTTCTAATATAAACTTTATGACAGCCATCATTTGACTACAATATTAACATTTTATGTCCTACTAAGTTTCTTCCCTCACTTCTATTTCTTTGAATACCTAATCACTAATCACAAGATCTATTATCTATTATCCGTTTGGCAAACCCACTAATACACCTCTTTTGGAGTGGAAATATTTGAGAGTGCAGAGTATTCCTGCCTCATAATCGGGGCAGGGCCTCTTCAAATGCTCAATGTTTAACATCTATTAAATGCACAGGTATCTTTTATACTGTAACAGTTTTCTTTATACCATATGAATGTAATCTAATTAGCAAATGCATGTGTAATTATTAATGTATATTACTTAATTTCTGTTTCTGTATATTACTGATTGTCTGTTTAAAGATATTTGTGATAAGCTGGAACTCTTCTCCTTGGGCCACCACTAAAAAATATTTTTTTTTTGACAAAACTGAGTCACACAAACCTGGTAAAAAAATCAAAATAAAATGAAAAACTGGATTGTAGGAATAATAATGGGAATAAACTGAAAAACAAAATTACATCAACATGACATACGATATAATCACAGAATATCATGATATAATGAAACACACACTAACATCCACTTTAGTGTGCAGTATTTTATTTTATTTACTTTATTATTAATTTTTCTCTATCTATATGTGCAACTGCTTCCTGCATTGAGAATGAAGCATTGTAATTTCGTTCAGCTACACTGATGTGTAGTTCTGAATGAAAATAAAATTTTCTTTGACTTGACTTGAGTATCATCAAGATAAGAAAACACAAATTACAGATTGCAAACTGTCCAGGGCTATAGCCACTCAATGGTGCAAAGTCTGGCAGTAGGTGACTCAGTCATGCTGACTAATGTCACCAAATGGGTGTGGGTATTTGCCTGTGATAAGCAGAGTGAGGACCCAGACTACTGTGACCTACTCCAGGGACCCATGCCAATGCTAGGTGTATGTGCCCCTATTGGCCAGTGTGTGCATACCATAAAAAAGCCCAACAGGGTTACCTGGGATAGTTTTGTTGAGCTAAAGCTTGAAGTAAAACCAATCTACCTGTAAAACACGAACTAAGAATTGCTACATTCAGTGTAGCCTCACTAACAGGATGCAACTTGGACGTGGATGACATGATGGTAAGGAGGAGGCTGCACATCCTATTATTTCCACAACCTTGGTGATCAGTATGCTCTGAAGATGAGATTTATTGATCATGTTTTTCATAATCAGGTTACTGATTTCCTTACTGTGAAAATTATTCTGGCAGAAGGTGCCAAGTAAGTATTGCACCTGTTTTGGCATTCTGATGGCACAGTTCTGCAGTAGTGTGTACCTCAATTGGCATTCTGATGGCACTGTTCTGCAGTAGTATGCCTCATCTAGCATTCTGATGGTACAGCTCTGCAGTCATGTGCCTCGTGACATTCTGATGGTACTTCTCTTCAGATGGCATTTGGTTTTAATTTAGGGATTTTCATACTTTCAGTAGCACATTCTGTGATGCATAGTTCTGACTGCACAATCACCACTACTAAACCAGTTCCATATAGAGGTCTGCAGTTATACTGAAAATCTGTAATTGTTGGTGAAGCTCATTGTAAGTGGTACCACTTTAATTATATCTTTAAGAATATGAAATAGGTTAATTGCTGTTAAAAGTATTCTTTCACACTTGAGTGACTTATTTTTTGTGCTAACCTGTGTGGTGCCTTAAGTGATAATTAGAATTTTCATTCTGTCAGTTAGCATTTTTGTCTTCTTTTAGCAAAGGATTTTTTTTTTTTTACTTTTAGTTTGTATTCTTCACACTGATAACACTGAGGATAAACTGTGATCTATAACCTCAGTGACATCAACTCAGGGAAGAAGTGAGTTGTGTCCATAGACTTCAATGGGCAAATGTTGCACTTGCGCAGAAATGCATCCATTAAAGTCACTGGACCTCCACCTAACATAGCTTCACAATTTATTTGGCCTTGGTTCCAATAAAAAGACTGATAAGCTTTTTATTAAAAAAAAGCCCAAATAAATAATTAGACTACAACAGGTGATGAATTGTGCCTCTTATAGGTTCATAGATGTGTACTAGGCTAATGGTCCTGGAGCCTTTACAAGCCTAGTCCATAGGATTACCCTGGCATCGTGCCACCCGACCTTAGTTCCTAGTGCCTTTGTCGAGTAGAGCCACTGGAGTGATCCCCGGGGTGAAATTTCTATTTTCTATCCACTCATCAAGATTTCTGTTTAAGAGGGCCAATGAGGTACTCTGCTTGACATGTATGAGAAGTCTATTCCATAGCATGGGCAGTCTCTGGGTTATGAACCTGTCCCTCCAGCATGTTCTGTTGATTGTGGTAATGAGGCTGAGGTCTCTGGAGTGTGTGGTGCAGAGGGATTGGGATTTCTTTAGATGTTGCATTTCTAACAGAGCTAGGTCAGACATGGCTTTGTAAGTCAAGCAGACATCACCTCTAAGTAGACGATATGAGACAGGGAATACTTGGAGTTTTTTGAGTCTGTCCATATAGGACAAGTGTTTAAAGCCTAGATTCCTCTTTATGAGGTACTTTTGCGGCCTCTCCAGTTGTTGCAGGTGTCTAGTGAGGTACATGCCAAATGGGGCATTGTACTCAATGACTGACCTAATGAGGGAAGAGTAGAGGCAGACAATGACCTCTTTCTTCCTGGATGCAAAACCCTTAATAATGAGATGTGCCACACAGAAGGACTTATTGACCACAGTGGCAACGTGGTGGTCAAAAGAGAGGTTGCTGTCAGCCTGTGTTCCCAGATCTCTTATAACGCCTTCTGTGTTCAGTGGACTTACCATCAATGTGGTATTTTAAGGGACCTGGATTCCCAAGGGGATGATGATGCATTTTTTGGCATTGAGCTTAAGGCCATGGTTTTGACACCGGTCGTTGGTGTCATTGAGGCCTTTCTGTAGGATGTCAGCATCACATGGGGAGTTAATAATAGCTCCCAACTTGTAATTATCTGCAAACTTTGTCAGCCAGAATCCCATCGTGTTGGCCTGGACTTCAGAGAAGTAGATACCAAACAGGAGAGGACCCAGGACCGAACCCTGTGGGACTCCACTCATGACTGGTCAGCAGTCTGACTTGGAGTCAGCTACTTTCACACTGTGGGTTTTAGCTGTGAGCCAGTTTGCAACCCACCTAGTGATATAGGGGTTGATGCCTAGCTTAGTGAGTTTTTCTATGATTCCTGAGTGGGGAATGGTATCAAAGGCCTTGGCCAGATCAAGGTAGGCTGTATGAACCACCTTGCCTTCATCCACAGCTCTGGTGACTGACTCAAAGAAGTCGACCAAGTTGAGCAGGTATGATCTACCCTTCACAGAACCAAACTGTGTAGGATCCAGAGTTTGGAGAGTCTCTGTATCCTTGTTTATTAGGTCCATGATGATGCATTCCATAGCTTTGCATATCAGACTCATCAGGCTAATTGGGAGATAATTCCCGGGGTCAAGATTATGTGATGCAATTGTGCAGTGTGACAAAATAAACATTAATTTCTCTAATAATTTGTATCACCGTCTTTCATGGATGTTGAGGTGGTTATAAAATATTTCTAATATTAGCAACATGGTCCTGAATTGTGAATTGTTACTCACCGTAGATGCAGAACGCTGTCTGACTTGACCAGCTTCCTTTGCTTTCTATGATGGTATGACAGAGAATCGGTACAGATATTCTGCCCATGTGATCAAGCTGCATGCAGTACCTTTATAGTCTGCTTAGTTTTACAATGAATTGTATAATTCACTTTGTACACATTACTTTGTGCCACTGCACTTGTGAACATTCTGTCACATAGAATGTTTTGTTTGTGGCTCACACAGTCTACGAAAACGTGCATGGGTGCACTCTTATATCAAAAGAAAAATGGAAAATGCAGCTAACAGAATAGATTAACAGGCACCCAAGCAGGAGTGTAACAGAATCTGAAAAACACTTTCCATCTAGTAACATTTTACATACTATCATTGCAATAAAAAAGGCTTTATGTTTTGGCCATTCTACTAGAGTGACATGGAAAACAACTGAAAATGTCCCTTACAAGCTTGTATGTGTTGTGCTCAGTAAATGGATCAGAATGTTCATCTTGTCTGAAAGTTGAAAAGTATCTCAAATTAGGGCAGAGAGGTAACTTTATTGTCATAGAGAAAGGAGCATTGTTTTTAGCGATGCATTTCAAGGGGCATGTTCAAAATAGTAGTCATACTTAGCTACCGTAAGTAAGTAATGTCTTTTGGCTTTTCCAGGTTAGGGGTTGCCACAGTTGAACTCCAGTCCACTAATGATTGGCAGTGGATTTTTACAGTGTCAAGGTGCCAGCCCAATGCCCAACCTTCAAAGAAGGCACACCCATTCACGCACACACCTACCTGCATGTCTTTAAATATCACTTGACTGTGAGGAGGACATGCAGACTCCAGACAGAAGGCAGTCCAGCTGAGAATCGAACCGGAGAACATCTTACTGTGAGGCGACAATGCTAACTGCTGCACCACCGCAGCCTTGCATATTTAGCTAGGGTACAGATATAAATGTTTAGGTTTACAGGGCCATCATGAAGGATACAGTAGCATTTAGGCAGTGACAAGGCTGTACTAATTAGCACTATATTCCCAAAATGTTGTGGCATATTCCCATATTAATCTGGGTGAACACTAGTACAAAAGTATCAGCATGTAAGCAACTTGCTCTACTGACTGTACATGTTACTTGTTCCTCTTCCTCCCCCTTCAGATGAGGTGTAAAGTAAGGTCAGGGGTGACATGCTAAAATTAAATGTTCGTCAGAAGCTACACTGTTGTGTGTGAGGCCTAGCTAATGCAGTATTCTCAGGAATTCCATGTGGGGAATGCCTAGCACCTGGTATGCGTTTAGGGGACTTACAGTAATGTAGTACTCTAAACTGCTATGTGGCATGCACCTTCCTGTTCCACCAGATGTCAGAATCTGATGATTGTCTGGCCTCTTCACAGGGTCAGTATGGCCCTCATTATAAGTCTGTCCTCTTTGAACAGGAGCAAATACCTTGTGTACTAGCAAGCTTACAGTGGCTAGTTAGGCATTGAGTGGCAAAACCTATAGATTTAGTGGAATTCACTATTGTGTAAACATGAAAATTAGTAGAATGTATTAGTGTTTAGCATAATCTGTCCTAATAAAATACCCTTATTAGTCTTCACCAATAAAACACCTCAATAGTCTTCTAACCACAATGCACCATCCCCTTGTGGCTCACCAATCAAAGGACTGGACAGTATGGCTATGCGATTTCTTAACTTCTTTACAACCAACTTGATGGATATGGGCATTTTGAGACAATGTGGCAATGGTCTTATGTTTAATAATGACCACTTAATCCTTAAAGATACAGACACAGTATGTAAGAGGTGTACTTACACAACGACACTGGAGGCTAAACTGTACTAAAGTATGCTGTGGTACTTAAAAGCAATCTTCCTAAACAAAAAACACAGCAGCCTACTCTGAATTGCTCTCAGAAACTCTGTGCAACCATGTCAATGGCTGCATAGAGGTTGCTGTACCTACCAGAAGTAAGCCCAGAACTAGCCCCAGAAAAAAAACATTCTGGTAGCATCCCAACTTAAATAGGATATACAACAAAAGAAAAAAATATTTTGGGAAAAATCAAGAAGAGTAATTCCCATAAAGACAAAGCCTTTCTCATCAAACAAAATAGGCAACTAGGAGAGCTAATTAGCTCAATCAAAGCCAACTTTTTAAGTCAGCCTCTGAGGTGAAAGATAACCATAAGGCCTTCTTCAGCTACGTCAGAAACCTCAAGGGCTGAACTGGTAGTTGATGGGACCACATTTACTTAGCCTAGTGATACAGGGAACCTGTTAGCAGACAAATTCAGTCCCAACTTTACCCCCATCTCACCCACAACCATCCCACAAGAAATACCTTCAAACATAACCCCTCCAGTTATATCCAGGGAGCATGTACTGGCTGCACTGTCTAAAGCCAAGAATATAGGCTCAATTGGATCTGATAACATCCAAGTATGCCTCATGATCTCTTTAAAATACAACTTAGCAAGATCCCTGGAGTCACTATTTAATTGTAGTCTTAAAACAGGCTTTGTGCCATCAGAAAGGAAGACTGCGATGGTCATCCCCCTTCATAAGGGAGGGCCTTCAATAGATCCGGGAAACTACAGACCCATTAGTCTGACTAGTCTTTTTATGCAAAACCATGGAAAGAATTATCATGGCAATTATCAACAAGGACATAGTAGACCTGCAGACACTGGATACATCCCAGTTTGTCCAAGGAATGTCATGCTTATTGAACCAGGTGAATTTATTTGAAAAGGTAATAGATGAGGGCAAAGAACTACATACTGCCTACCTAGATCTGGTTAAAGCATCTGATACAATACCCCTCTTGGATATTGTCAACAAACTTATGGAACTAGGCATAAATCCATTTATAACAAGCTGAATAGCTGGCTCAGTAATAGGACTCAAAAGGTTAGGATCAGTAAGGCCACCTCTACAAACAGTCTGGTCACCAGTGGAGTCCCTCAATGTTCTGTGCTGGGCATGCTTTTCTTTGGCATTTACTTCTCAGAGGTCAAAGCCAATGTCAAAGGCCTCTGGCTGCCTAAGTTCACAGATGATTGCAAACTGGGACCACTCATTGGATCCCTCCAAGATGAAAACACCTTTAGAAAAGACTAACACAGACAAACACTTTGTGCCAAAGCCACGGCTTAAAACTCAATACCAAAAAATGCATTATAGTACATTTTGGGAAGCTGATCACTCTGAGTAACTACATTATCAATAAAACATGCCTAAAGGTTGATTCACTAGTCAGGGATCTGGAAACTCATGTAGATAGTAACCTAGCCTTTGACCAACATGTGTCCAAGGTAGAAAGAAAATTCTTCCATGTTGCTCAACTTATAAGTAAGGGTATGCATCTAGGTCCAGAAAGGTTATTGTACCAATGTACTCATCCCCCAGTAGCCCCATCAAAGAGTTGAATGTTCCCTTCAGTATGTATCTAACCACACACATGCAGCAAATGGAATATCCACAAAGATTTCCTTACAAAAAGAATACAGGGAGAAACACCATGCCCTATGCTTATTACCTCAAAGCCCCGTAGTTTTACTCAGTGTCATACAGACTTCTGAGAGGTGATCATTGATTTGTGTACAAGGCATCTCTGGACCCTGTTTTGATGAATGTTTTGCACATCTGCAAAACAAACAGCATCAAAACTACCAGATCAAAAGACCTACATTTTACTTGCAACATAAATAGAACATGTTGGAGAGACAGATTTGTTTCTCAGAGAACTCCCATTCTTTCAAACAGGCTCCTCATCCATGTGAAGGAGAGTTCCTCCCTAACCTTGTTTAAGCACAATCTGGACCACTGGATGGGTAATCAGGAATTCATCCCTGGTTTGGCATCTATGTCTTTCTCTGATGGACACAGGCAGTCAGTCAGTCACTTCTGTATAAATCAGATTTGTGGGTCACATTTGTTATGCATGGCTAGGCTTATGAGGGCCCCAGGGGTTGTTAGCCTAGTATACACATATAAACCTATGAACCTCTAAACCTATGTGTCCAGGACACAAGATGGAAAGGCAGACCAGCAAAACCACTTGGCTTAAGATCCAGGCTCTACTACTCAGGAGGGTAGACTAGCAATTGTGCGGGAATTGTGGTGAGGGAGAGTCTTCAGAAGACAATGAGGGATGTCAACAGAATTAGTGACAGATTCATGTCAATTAGACTCCAGTGTAAGGATAGGGCACTATTCATAGTCTTAGCCTATGCCCTACAGTAAGTGTGTGATAATGAACATGAGTGCATTCACACAGCAGTTGTAGGACCTACTAGATAAACCAGGATAACATGAATTGTTGTTGATAATGAATTACCTGAATGCACATATTGGGACAGACAGACCAGGATATGAAGACTGCGTGGGTCCACATGGGTGGGGCAACAAGAATAAAGAAGGAGAGGCTATAATAGACATCTGCCTGGCAAATGGCATGATGGTGATCAGCAAGAGAGACAGTCAGAAGATTACATACATTAGTGGCCAACATGCAACTCAGGTAGACTTCCTCCTAGTAAGGAAAGGGCATTGGGGTATAATCAGCAATTGCAAAGTCATTCCCAGTGAAACGGTCAACCCACATCATAAAACACTGGTTGCCACAATCAGCTGCAGGCAGTGGTCAGAGAAGGCTCTAAGGTCAACAAACCTCAAAGATTACTGAAGAGAAAGCACAAGAGTTTAAGGAATTACTTAGGGCTCTAGTGCCAAGGTAAGAACAGGACACAGGTGGAGATGAAGGAAAATGGTAGTGCCTCAGACAGGATATGTAAGGACTGAGCCAGTTATGGAAATAAGATACATGAGGAAATCGGGTGGTGGAATTCAAAAGTTCAGAAAGTCATCAGAAAAAAGAAGGAATGCAGAAAAACTTGGGTTACAGAAAAGGTGCATCAGGCTAAGAAGAAATACTGGCTGACCAACAAAGAGGCTAAGAAAAGAGTTGCAATAATGAAGAACAAGGTATCAGAGACACTCTGCCTGCTTCTGGAAAGTGACTCACTAAATGGCACTAAAAAAACTCTGTCATGCTGCAAAGTAAAGACGGAAAGAAAAAGAAGATAGTCAGACACCCTTTATAAGGGATGCCAGCAACATCTTGCTCAACAGTCCACAGGACATCAAAGGCACATGGAAGGAGTACTTCAAGCAGCTTTTAATCAAAATTTCTGTAGAAGTACATTCACAAGCAACTTCTTCAACATATTCTTCAGGAAAAGCTAAAGACCCCCACATAGCATGATTTTAGATCCACCCATAGCACTACCATGGTGTTATTAACTTTCACAGACACTATTAACAAAGCCAGAGTAAAAGACAAACTTGTTTCCTCTGTGTTCCTTGATCTGAGATCTCTCTAAAGCTTTTGTTCTAGACTCTCACCAAAAACATCTCTACCAACTATCTTCCCTCAAGCTATCACAACCCACACTACTATGGTTTAACAACAACAGTAGATAGCAATCTCTTAAATGGCTCTCCACGTTTTCTCTCTTCCGTCCTGTCAATAGTGGTGTGCCACACGGCTTCATTCTCAAAGATCTACTCTTTAATATATTCACTAACAATTTACATAAGTCCTTGCAGAAAGCTTCAACTTATACAGTATGCTGATGATTCTACCATGATATAAATTTCCAACAACCGAATAGATCTTTAGCGAGTTTCTCAAAAAAGCCTTTAACTCTGTTAAAAGTTGGCTACAGGATAATCACTTGCTACCAAACACAAAAAAAACTAAATTACTTCTCTTTTTCTAAAATCTTATTTCCATGAAAAAACATTTTTAAATGTTTTCCTTATATAGTAGCATGACTGAAGTTACCCTGCGTAGTAAACTACTTGGCATGACAATCATTGGCAATCTTAAATTAAATTTACATATCTACAGCAGCATAAAAAAAAAAAAACATGAAAAACCAGGCACCCTACATAGAGTAAAGAAACTCCTTACAGATTCTGCTAAGGTAACTCTAGCTACCACTTACCTCTTACCTGGTCTCCTATATGGAGCTCCTATCATAGCCAACCTACAAGCCTCACTTAGTTCTAAACTTGAACAGTGCTATAACAAAGTTGCCAGATTCACTTCCAAAAACCTTACTGGACCCATGACTGTTTAGCAGTAAAACATTTAACTGCCTCAAGCTTCCTCACCACCTATCTTATACTCAGCTCACCTTAACCCATAAAATACCCCATCCTCTTGCCTAGCAATTAGAACCCTGGTCTAATGCTTTCTTCCAAATCAGTCCTTTCAATTAAATAATAAACAATTACTATCTACAAACCACAAAGTGCAGCTGGGGTCAGTCTCTTTTCCAATACTAAAGCTAGAACTTGGAATAAAATTCCTATATTACTCAGGTTTATCATACACCTTCATCTTTTCAAACCATTACTAAAAGACATCCTCTCTGCCTCCTAGCATTGTCCCTGCTCCTCATTTGGGACATAGATCTCTAAAACCCTTCATCACCTTTCTTATAACTTCCTTTAAATCACTAAATCACTTAACCTTCTTACCCCTTCTAATACATCACTTTATTGCACTTCTTAAACTATACCTACTGATTAGCACAACAAATTTCTATTACATCACTACTTCTCTATTACCAGTTAAACCTGCTTATCTCCTCTAATACCTCACTCTATTGCATTTCTTAAATTACTTCTACCAATGTTATACACCACCCTTCTGTCTGTAAAGTCTCAGTATAAGGTTTGTAAATTTAATATTTGTGAATATCAATACACATTTTATTATACCGACTATTATCCTATGTGTTTACTGAAACTGCATTGTAAACTTTGTTATTGTAAATATTGATTGCATTAAATATGATACCTTAGAGCTTTTCTCCCCAGGCCTTCACTAAAAAAGTCAGACTTTCCCAGTAAGCAAATGCCAATAAATAATAAATAACTAAATAAGAAACCCACATAGAAGCTGTACTACCCCAGACACAGTCGATGGTGAAAGAAGAAAAGAAGCCCACGCTAAAACAAGTAAGAACAGCACTAAGGAAAATAAAATCAGGGAAAGCACCAGGCTCAGAAGAGGTCACAACAGATATGATCAAGATGTTGGGTGAGACAGGGATAAGTTGTACTTGAGGGTACTCATAGCAGTGTGGAGAGAAAGACATATCCCAGATGACTTGAAAATAAGCATACTAGTTCCAGCATTCCAGAACAAAGGGGACATCCACAACCATAGACAGTGTAGAGGTATCAATGTACTGGAGAAGGTGAAGGATACGCTAATGCACAGAGTTGTAAAAAATAATATGAGAGATGAGCAGTTCAGATTCTTTTTCAGAATGCTGCACAGCCACCAAATGTTTGCAGTGAGACAGATAGACAGAAGAAGCTAGAGATGAGAAAAGAGTACAAATGAACATGCTAGACATGGAGAAGTATATGACAAAGGTCTTAAGAAAGCTGATGTAGGCAGCCCCCCTGTGGTTTGAAGTCCAGAAACATTGATGCAATTAGTGCAGAATATGTATAAGGAAACATTAACACATTCTACACTACCATTGGTGAGTACCAAACACAGTTAGCTGTGTGATAATTGATGTTCCTTAAGAAGAGGTTTTAAAGGAACACTGATGTTAAGACCAGGTGCTCTGTGCACCTGTAGTGCAATAATCCATTTATTTTTCTGCTTTCTCTATCCTGTTATTAAAATCACCACCTCTAACATTGTCATGGATAATTTGTAAAACCAAAAAAGAAAACGTATCATGACCTGCAAAAATAATAGCATGTTTCGCTAAAGCATTGCAATCAGACTTTCTACGTATATCAACTTAGTGTTGCAAAATATGGTCTCTTAGTTGTTTGCTGGATTTCCCACGTCAATCCTGACATAATGCTAAGTAAATCACAGCTGAACTTCGGCAGTCTGCATAAAACCATGGTTTGAATTTACATGAAGTTACAGGATGAACAAAGTATTTGTGCTCACTGATAAAATTACAAGCCTTACAATTCCGACATGGAAAGGTTCCTAGTCTATCAGAAGTGGGGCTATCTCCACGTTTCTGATGATCATAACAGAGAAGATGTTTTAAGGACAAATTATTCCTGTAGATAAAACTAGGTTTGGAACCCACTACAGTTTTCACCTTATCATCGGATAGGAGAATGAGCCAATTTCTCCTTATAACATCACAAAATAAACTAACATTGTTAGAGTATCTAAAAATAAGTTTAGGGGCAGAGGTGGTAGCTGATCCAGCAGACATACTAAGTTTCCTCCTCTGGGATGAATATTAAGGGGCTGCTCTAGCCTTTCTAGCCTTTCTAATAACATCTGCATGCTCATACAAATCATTGGCAGTATAATCTCTGTTAGCAAAGTCACTAAAAGCATTACAAAGTGCTGTTTCAAACTTTTCATCATCATTGTGTAACCTAGAAACACGCATAGACTGACCTTTCACTATGCCGGCATAGACATGCCCAGGATGCATGCTACTAGGATGTAGCAGCCCATTCTTCCAACAAGGTTTCCTGAATAACATGGTATTCAGACCTCCAGTGCCATTTTTATTAATCGTTACATCTAGAAAATCAATCATTTCCAAAGAATAATTCAAGGTGAATTTCATGAAGCTTGTGCTACTCTCTAGATAACATACAAAATCACACAGGGCTCACTGAGGACCATTCGCTACTATAAACAAGTCATCAACGAATCTACCATAACATTTAATATATGCAGCATATATATTATCGGTGAAAATGGTATCCTCTTCCCACTGTGCCAAAACCAAAACTAGCATAGCTATTGGCACAGGGTGTCCCCATTACTATACCAAGTTTCTGTAGGTAGAATCCACTTTCAAAAATGAACACATTAAACTCAAGTATTAACTCTAAGAGAGAGCAAATAACAGTAATAGTATTCTGAGAGTAATTATTATGATGCGTCAAAAACAATCTTACCAAGTCAACACCTTCCTCATTAGGTATGACTGTAAATAGCATTTGAACATCTAAAGTAACAAGATGATAATGAGATGAACTGAGTCCTCTATTTTGTCATATAGCATAGTAATACAATGCTCAGTGTCTTTTAGGACAGCTGGTGTCTAAGTTAATATAGGTTTAAGTTTGATAGGATGGGAGGGTGGCCTAATGGTTAAGGTGTTTGCCTTACAAACACAGGGTGCAGGGTTTGAGTCTCACAAGGGATAATTGGCTAGACTTAAAGTGGCTCGCAAGGGCAGTTAGCCTAGTACTAACCTATGAACCTATGATCTCAACATACAAGGAAAAGGGCTTAGTTAGCCAGCCATGCCCAGAGACTATGGGGCACATAGGAGGTCTTAGAGGGTCTTTGTAAATTTTTGGCAGGCCATGGATTACTGGAATTACAGCTTCAGCAACAAGTAGATAATTATACAGACCATAATCAATAAGTCCACACATCAGTAGGTCATACAAATCGTTATGCACTCTGTTAATAATAGTGAGCACCTGTGTCTTATTAATTTTACAATAAGTCAGAGTGTCTGACAAAAGTTCTTTCATACTAGAAACATAGGCACTGTTGTCCATAACAATAATACCTCCCCCTTAATCAGCCAGTCGGATACGTATGTTACTTTGATTTCATAATTCTTGTAAAGCTCTATACTCAGAATACAAGTTATAAAACTTATGAACAGTTGGTTCTTTAAAGATGGAATAAATATCATGTTCACATACCTTCAAAAAGACTCAAGTGTTGAGTTCAAAGCAGGATTAAAGTACTTCCCTTTCTTGGATAATTAACAGAGGCCTCTGGACTAAAAGAATTGCCATTGAACAAGCAGCCCAATATAACTTTCTGAGCAAACAGCCTGAGATCCATGATGACATCTGTAAGTTCAGATCCTTTCACTGGAACAAAGGATAAACCATTATTCAAGAGTCTGTTTGTGCTGTGCTGATTAGGTCATAACAAGGCCGAAATATGCATATCCACAGCTACTGGGGGTTGGTTTTATTGGCCTGAATTTGTCCATTAAAATGACGAAACAAGTCATGGGCATTCAGAATTGCCAATTAGCTGAAACACCTGATGTTCATAAGGATCATTTGCATATATCCCATGTGCCTCTGATACAAGAGGTTTGGGAGGTCACTCAGTAGAAGTTCTAGCTTTGCTGGAGTTTTCATTTTGTTTTTACTGATTGGTTTTTCAGTGATTTTTTCACTCATTGTTTTAGCAGTGACTATTAGGAATGCAGGATGGTCCTTAGGCAATTAAGAGCGTTGGACTGGATTGAGATAGAAATTCAAGACCAGTGCTAGGAATCCTGTATTTATTGAGTTTAGCATGACCACTGCCTTTTGAGCTGTGTTGTGCAATGTTAAGGCTCCACTGGAGGAATGCTGTGAGATGGGTGATGGTTGTACTGCAGTTTAAACCACAGTGGATAGGCATTATGGAGGAGGCCAAGTTGGGGGACAGCATGAAACACAACTGGAGTAGGGAATATTACAATTAATCACAGGAAGGATGCACGCATGTAGCAGGATAAGTCACAGCTATGAATGGGTTCAAGTCATATCCTTGGACATGCAGTGATGGCAACAAACATGTGGTTTGCTAATGTATGCAACTAGGTCACAAAGATTGCAGAGTTTTTGCATAAAAGTATTTTCCCAAGTTTTTATACTCTGAATAGGGTGAATATACTACACCTATCAGATTATCTAGCTTTTTGGATGACTGGAGATACTGGATCTGCCCCAGACTGTCTCCTTTAAAGAATGATTTTCAGGGCTTGACAGGCAAGTTATGAAAAACAGCATTAAGTTTATTACATTTTTTTTTCACTCTGACTGTAAGAGGCAAACTAAAACCTGTTTCTATAATTGAACATAATCTTTCTGCAATTCAGTTCTAGTGTCTCAGCAGAATGTCTTCATGGAAGTTAAAATCAGTTGGCTGAATTCTTGTATTTCTAACACTATTTACTAAAATCAGGTCAGGTGACTATCCAACCATTAACAATTTAAAATGTACAGTTTTAATATGCAGGTAGGTTTATCGGAGAAATATATATATATATATATATATATATATATATATATAAAATGAATCTATAACTAAATACATAAATTCATAAATAAGTAGAATTAATTCATAGCAAAGCATTTAGAAGTAAGACAATATCCAAAGGCCTTTATGGGTGAAACAATATCCATTTCAAGAAGCAGTACAGTGTTACATTTTACTATATAAATTGCCTTTATTTTTTTTGAAGGTGCTTATTTTGATATCTGTTTAGAAAAGGAGGTCATACAATATAGTTTACTAACAGTAGAACAGGAGGAACAATTGGTACTCTGGGCCTTACAAGACTTGATATTAAAGTCCTCAGACAAAGGAGGTAATGTTTTTATAAATCAAAATGATTATGCAGAATATGCTGCAGCATTTTGCTAAGTAAAATAAGTACAAGAAAGTAGGATTAAGCCTTTGGAAGCATACAAAGAAAGGCTTTGGCATTATTAATGCTTTTGTCAGCGGTAAACTCTTAATAGCTGTTTATGGATTGTTTCTTGAAACTTGAGATTTTATTCATGTTTCAGATTAGCATTTTCTGACTGTGAAATCAGTCAGCCAGGGTAGGCTTGATAGTAACATGATTTGTAGTTTGTGCTGCTATTACTGATGATAAAAGTCATTCTAAGGCCGTGCTATTCAGTTTTTACACCCAACAGTGAACAGGGATATGGTAATAATGGAGGATATTACCTCAATTACCCCTTTTGGCTGTGGAAGATAGATATCCATGGCTAAAAATTAAAAACGTTTCCACAGTTGCTCGGAAAGCAGACCAGAGGTGCTCATCTTTGGGTGTTTTCTTTTCCTTCTCAGCTTGCTGCATGACTCAGGAGATGACTGAAACATGTGAAATATATCAATGGTATTTGTAGTCATGTCAGTGTGTTACTATTACATAAGTGCTGCATATTAAATGAATTAGCTATTTGTAGTCCTGTTCAGTCTAACTTTTAGGAGATTAAAAGAGCTGTTTCATATGAAAGGAATACAATCAAGTCTCTTTCAAAAAAAGGAAAAATGATTTTTGCTGCACAGTTTAATGTAATGACGTGGTAATTCATTCTTCCTGACAGATTATGCTGCTTTCATTTCTGCTTTTATTACAAAAACAGTTTGTGGTATGTGTTGGGATGTAACCTCCTGTGTTAGCTGGCAGTTTTGGATAGAGAGGAAGTCCTGTCTCAGTCCCACCTTTAATCAGTGTTCATTAAGCTTGCTATGCTGAAAACAATTGTCACTCTGTGTCTTCCTACCTTGCTTTGGATAGACGCTTATTTATGGCCTTTACATCCCATCCAGATTACAGCTTCTGGTTGTCTTAATAATCTCTAATGTTTGTGATCTAAGTAATTTGCAAAGGTAACATAACAGCATTGTCAGTCAGTTATTCAGGTAGTTCCTCATGGTGTGTGTCAAGGGTGAGGCCTGTAGTATGTGTAGATTTCAGGACGTACAGTTCAGCTGTCCTGAATGCATCTAGCTACAACTGATAAGAAGAAATGGATACTCCCTTTGTCAGTTTAATTTTGAGGGAACAACTGGAAAGACAAGATTCTTTGTGTACGTTGCACTTATAAAAGTAAGTACTGTTCAGGTATCCAGGCTATGGTTATATTTTGCACTGTTGTGTTGTCACCCCACAATGTTTGTCATTAAAACTCTTATGCTAACCAATGTGCTACAGAGTGGCATTTCAAAAAGGTAGGCATGTATGAAAGATGAAAAAACATGGAGTTTAGAATGTTATCACTAGCAATTTGCCAGACAGATGACATTGTGTGCATGTCATTCCACAGAGCTGGACTTTGAAGTGTACTTGTTATTGAAGAAAGGCACACTTCAGGCAGGATTAGCACATCCCTAATATTGCAGATACCTATATAGGAGTACTACCTTCAGGCCAACTAGAAGGCTACTTGCACATGTGCAAGTCAGCAAAAACATCAATAGAATAGAAAAACTGAACCTCAAGTCACAGGAGATGAGAAATCATGGATATAATTAATGCAATTTAAATAGCAGTAGAAAATATCAGCAAATGATTGATATACACTATCATAAAATGATACGAATCAAAAAAAATAGATAGCTATAAAAACCTTGGCTGACTATATCAAAAGAGAATGTCACTGCAAAGTTAAGTGTGGTTCTGCTTCAAAACATTGAAAATTCATAACATCTAATTTCAAAACAGCGAGACCATAACATCGAAAATTCAAAACATCTAAAACTCATAACATTGAAAACTCAAAACACTGAAACTTTGCATCACAACATCAAAAACTACAAAGCACATTTAAATAACATCCCCTTCACCTATAACAACAAATGAACAAACATACATTTTACTACGTTTCTGCAGGGGGGGGGGCAAGTCCCCCTGCACCCCATATGTGGTTGGTTCTGCCCCCCACACCCCCTGTAAATTAAATATACCAACTCCCAGATCACACTACAGTGGGAAAAAGTTAATTTCCTAAACCCACTGTATCGCGATCACCATAAAGAATGTGCACATAATGTCTAAATCACTTACCTGTATGGCCTAAAAACTCATACAGAGTGGCAAAATAAACACTATATGCCTTGTATCTTTTGGCTTTTCCCAGTTAGGGGTCATCACAGCGGAACTCCGGTCCGCTAATGTTTGGCAGATTTTTACATGCCGAGTTGCCAGCTCTGACGCACAACCTTCAACGAAGGTACACCCATTCACGCATGTCTCCACACAGAAGACGCTTTAGCTTTAAATCGAACAGGACAACGTCTTACTGTGAGGCGACAACGCTACCGCAGCACCACCACTGCAAAAAACACTATATAAATACTATAAATTCCTACACTATATAAATAATAATTATATAAATAAAAACTACATCTTATAGTGATACCACAAGATTAACAGAATAAACTATAACCTTTACATGTTTGATGATACACTACTCGATGTTATACATTTTCAATGTTATGAAATTCGATGTTATGAGTTTTTAGATGTTTTGAATTTTCACTGTTATGGTCTCGCTGTTTTGAAATTAGATGTTATGGGTTTTCGACGTTTTGAAGTAGAACCTTAAGTGTATATGTCTACAGCACTGAGCAGGAGAATAAATGCAAAATTCAAATGTGGCAGAATCTGGTTTAAAAAATAGAGGCTAAGATTAAGGGAAGATTGATATTTATCCACTTGGTAAAATTCTCTATGCACAACTTCCTGTCTTTACAGGTAACATAAAGGCTTAAGTCACATAGTGGAAGCTGTGTGAATCAAACACAGGCCAAATACTAAGCTACAGAATGATAGCTCTCAAATGTCTCTGACAGGATGAAGCTTGTTCATAACCCATTAGCTTAACTGCTATAACTATTTCTACACTGCATGAAAGTTAGGATAATTTTCAGATGCAAAGGCCAATGCACTGTTATTTAGCACATTTAAAATTGCAAAGATATTATACTTATTGAATGAATGTAACTGCTCTGATTTTATACTCACAATAAGCAAGTAAATGAATAGAACTGAAGTGTTCCTATACAAAGTTTTTTCCTACTAACGGAGAACCGTTATGTTTTGTTTTTCTTTTCAATGAAGTCTATTTGTTCTACTTTCCAGTATAAACAATTGGGGAATGTTTCCCTATAGAAGACTCCAGATCTTAGCAAAATACACAAAAGAAAAAAAAAATTCTGAAGATCTGGGAACTTTGCCAGAAGTTGTTTTCCAAGGCACTTCAAAAGCAGTGGGCGGCTAAATGACTTGTTTGGAGTAATACAGTATGAATTCTGGGAGTAAACAACCAAGGTTTGCACATGTTTGTTGTGATAAACCGATGTATAATAAAAGAATAAACCAAATAAACCTAATCCATAACTCAGTAATTTGCATTCTAGCCAGTACCTGCGTAGTGGTCAATTTAAAATTGTAAAATGATAAAACTGTATCAACTTTCATGTAAAACAGATCTTCCTTCTGTTTAGTTTTTCACATTTCTAGGGCTGTATTCTTATATAGCACATTAGCAAAGTCTGAGCAGATTTATTGTTAGTTTTGCTGTTAGACGTTTGCATACTGTGAACAGCATCAGTATCAGTGTTTGGAGGAGACAGCATTTCATGCAACTGACTGTAATAATGAATGCATTGTTTTTCTCATTTTTAGCATTCCACATTGAATGCAAATCTTTGTGTGACTTTTTTGCCTTTTAGCCAGCTTTCATCCAATTATCTGTCTTCCAAGAGTTAACGTACAAGTGAATTGAAATAGGTCAATAGTTTAAAAAAAAGAATTGTTGCTGCAAATGTCCCATTTGATTCATTAGTTTTAGACTAATATTTGAGGTTAATTGCACTACTACTCCAAGATGAAATATTAAGACCCTCCATTCAGGCAAGAAGCTGATGCCAGTTTCCATGCAAAAAGCATTTTGATATGTTTTTTTTTCATTTAACAATGCCTAGTACACTATAGATTATGTTTTTTGCCTTAGCTATATGTTGCCGTGTATCACCAAATTACTTGCATTTGTCAACAGAGAAGTAGCATAGATTTATAGATTCAACTAACAATTCAGTGCGGCCGAAGTTATGTAACCTGTATTATTTTGGTCATTAACTCTGCTCCCTTGCCTTAGTCATGTTTGTTTGTGGGAAAAGAATATAATGTCTGGTAGGTACAAGTCTGCAAAGTAACTGATCAAACTGGAGTACAACTGAAAAATATTAAGGCAAGCTATATGTTGAGCTAAGGTATTTTTACTGGCTCCCTATTGAAATGTTGGCACTCAAAATGCCAAGTACTGAAGAGCTGACAAAAAAAGACCAAAATCAGTCACTGCAGAACAGTGAATCTTGAAAACTACTCTTCTCCTTTAAACTTCTTTTAGTGGAGGGGCAAGACCACCCTGCAACACCCTTCAAACTTACATATACCAATAAAAGCACCAAACCAGGCATGTCCAAGGGTCAGCTTCCGTTGATTTCTCCTGTCCACCTGGTGAATCTGGGCATACTGGGGCAATGCAGCAATTGCCTCATGTACACAGACAACCCTCTCATCCTACCACCCAACACTACAACCTGTGAGAGATGCACTTACATAGCCAAACTGGAAGCAACTCTGTCTCCACCCAAGATTGTGCTAGACAGTCAAGAGGAGAAGGTTAACACCCACACTACACCTCAAGCAACACATAGCCCTTCTAAACTCACACCACCAACACCGTCACATAGCTACACTAAATCCACATATGCAGAGGCCCTTAGCTATAACCTGACCAAGCAACAAGGACCTCCGAAGTTGAAATTCAAACAAACACCAATCACAACCAAAGTGTCACATAGCTCACAACAGCAGTGTGCCACCCAGCAACAGCCCCTAAGGCAAGACAATGTACCTAACACTTTAGCCATAGGTGACTCTATAGTCGGGCACACCGATGTCCCACTCACCAGGCTGAACAAGGAGAAAATTACAGTGAGCAGCCTGTCAGGTGCCAGGATCCGCCACATAACTCATGCACTCAGGTCACTCCACAACAAGTACAAATATGACTCTGTCATTGTCCATGTTGGTGTGAATGACTTGAGACGTTCCTCCCTGGACTACATGAAAAGAGACATGGAAGAGCTCTCGGATCATGTGGCCCAGGCAGGTATGACCCTAGCCCTGAGTAGCATCCTGCCTTCGCCCAGAATGATACCACAATATAAGGACAAAATGATTGACTTCAACAATTGGCTAAGCTTCTGGTGTCATTCAAAGGGGATCCAGTATCTGTTTGCCTGGGACGACATGATTGAAAACAGTGTAAGAAACTTCTCTGTGTGGAAGATTTTCAGTCCATATATTTCTAGTTAATCACTGTATATTAATCAGATCAGACAATAGTAGTAGAAGTAGCGAAAGTAAACTTGTCAAGTCAAAAAGTAATAATAGAAAATATATAATTCTACAGCATTACTAAGTATTCGAAAGTAATCCAAACAAGGCAGGTAGTCTGTTTCCAGTCGAAAATCCTTTATTAAGTACACAGACAAGCGATCCAAGTAAAACAAAAATAGAGTAAACTTAAACATTAAATAGAGTTTAACATTAACATTACTCTATTTCTATTTTTGTTTTACTTGGATCGCTTGTCTGTGTACTTAATAAAGGATTTTCGACTGGAAACAGACTGCCTGCCTTGCTTGGATTACTTTCGAATACTTAGTAATGCTGTAGAATCATATATTTTCTATTATTACTTTTTGACTTGACGTGTTTACTTTCGCTACTTCTACTACTATTGTCTGATCTGATTAATATACAGTGATTAACTAGAAATATATGGACTGAAAATCTTCCACACATAGAAGTGTCTTACACTGTTTTGTTTTTAGACCCACTACACTTTAGTGGGTTGTTTTGAGTCTTCGGGGATACCACGGAGATAACTTGTTTTTTGTTGGAACAACATGATTGACAGACCACGATGCTTTGCCAGAGATGGTCTGCACCTGTCGTCCCTGGGATTCAGGTTACTGGCTGAGGCTCTTGCCACCCCTATAGTGCCTTTTTTAGGCAAAGTTCAAAGGACAAGACCACCACCGTAACAGATATAAGCACGCAAAATCTGAAGGTAATACTATTCAATGCTACAAGTCTAAACCTCAAAATGCACTTTCTCGAGTCACTCCTAAAAATGGAGAACATCAATATCTGTGCAGTAACTGAGACCTGGTTCAAGGCTCCAGAGAGCACCCCTGCAATACCAGGCTACAACTCTTACCACACTTTTTGGCTACCAAACCAGGATCGAAACACTAAAGGTGGAGAAGTGTCCATATTCACCAAGGATATTCACACTACCAGGTTAGTTGCCCAACACAATGTGTCTGAAATTCTCCAGGTGCTACTAACACTAGGTAAGACTGCAATCCAAATTGTAGCTTGCTACAGATCCCCCTCCATGCCCCAAGATTCTCACTACACCTTTCTAAACATACTGGAAAATATTAATATACAACCAAACACCCTAATACTGGGTGATTTCAACTACCCTGCCATTAACTGGGAAAACTACTCATGCACTAACACCTTTGCCCAATGGTTCTTGGAATTCATAAATTCCAATGCCCTGGACTTTTTCCATAGTCCCACCAGGGGCTCCAGTATCCTAGACCTGGTCATTACCAACATGGGAAATCGATGCTCTACACCTATGGTCACCCCCTCGATGGTCAGGTCAGACTGTAAGCTAATCACCCTTAACATCCACATCCCAACCCCACCCCCAGTAAGGAAACCTCCATAAAAAAACTTCTCCAAGGCCAACTTCATGCTACTCAAGTCAGAAGTTACAAACTTCATGACACCCATGCAGACGGGAACTGAAAGTTCACTGCTGAGTCCTATAAGGCACTGTACGAGCACATCCGCTCATGCATGATTGTGCCATCCCAAATAGAACCAAGATGCTCTCCTCCAAAAAAGGAAGCCAATCTAGTGGTCCCCTGCCATAAACAAACTTTACAACAAAAGGAAAAAACTGTTGCAGAAAAGAGAAAAATCCCAGGATGCAAAAAACTCCCTTACCAGCCTCAGTAAGAAGCTGAGATCCCTCATAAAATCCTCCAAAGCTAGTTACGAAAATAAAATTGCCAAATATTCCAAACACAACCACAAGGCATTCTATAACTATGTCAAGAATCTAAATGGCAATGCTCAGATCTGCTCTGAGCTACAACAGAATGGCATTAAATATACTGATCCCAAGGATATTGCCAATATCCTGGCAGATCGATTCTGTGCCAGCTTCACCCTCCTCTCACCCCCTAAATGGCCCATCTCAATACTGGAAGATTGCCAAATTCCTGTAATAACGGCCACACAGGTAAAAAATGCCCTCTTCAAAGCTAAGAATACAGCATCCATGGGACCAGATGACATCCCGGGCTGTGTACTACATGAACTACAAAATGAACTGGCACCTCACCTAAGTGTCATGTTTAATTATACCCTCACCTCAGGCTTCATGCCCACTGAGTGGCGCACAGCTACAGTTATCCCACTCCACAAGGGGGGATCCACCTTGGATCCCAGGAACTACCGCCCCATCAGTCTGACGAGCCTGATCTGTAAGGCCATGGAACGTATTATCATGGAACGTATAAATAAAGACATTGGCAACCTTAAAACACTGGACCCCACCCAGTTTGGGTTTGTGAAGGGCCGATCTTGTCTCCTGAATCTTAATGACTTCTTCGAATCAGTCTCCAGAGCTGTGGACGAGGGTAAGGCAGTCCACACAGCCTATCTGGACCTCGCCAAGGCCTTTGACACCATCCCCCACTCTGGTATCATAGATAAACTTACTAAGCTGGGCATTAGTCTCTACATCACTCGATGGGTTGCCAACTGGCTTACTGACAGAACCCACACTGTAAAGGTAGTTGACTCCAAATCAAGCTCCAGACAAGTGACAAGTGGAGTACCTCAGGGTTCAATCCTGGGACCTCTCTTGTTTGGCATCTACTTCTCTGAAATACAGGCCAACACTAAGTGACTCTGGCTAACAAAGTTCACAGATGACTGCAAACTGGGAGCCATTATTGAATCCCCAAATTATGTGGATACTCTACAAAAGGGCCTTACAGAAACAGATGCTTGGTGCCAGAGCCATGGGCTCAAGCTCAGTGCCAAGAAAGGTATAGTTATCCCCTTTGGGAAAAAACATGTACCCGTGAATTATCACATAGGTAGCAGTACAGTAAACACCGAAAGTGTGATAAGAGACTTAGGGACACAGGTGGACAGTGGTCTCACCTTCAATAACCACATCGCCACAACAGTCAAGAAATCCTTCTGTGTGGCACACCTCATCACTAAGGGCTTTTCATCCAGAAAAAAGGAGGTCATTGTCTCACTGTACTCATCCCTCATTAGACCCATTATAGAATACAACGCCCCATTTGGTATGTACCTCTCAAGACATCTGCAACAACTGGAAAGGCCACAGAAATACCTCACTAAAAGAATCACAGGCCTAAAGCAGATGCCTTATGCTGACCACCTTAAAAAACTCCAGCTATACTCAGTCGCATATCGTCTACTCCGAGGCAATCTCTGCTTAATATACAAGGCAATGTCAAACCCAGAGCTGTTGGACATGCTACACTTAAAGAAATCCCAACCCCTCAGAGCCACATGCTCCAGTGATCTAAATCTTGTCATCACAATAACAAAACATGCTAGAGGGATAGGTTCCTGACCCAGAGACTCCCCAGACTCTGGAATAGACTGCCCATACATGTCAAGCAGAGTGCCTCTTTGGCCCTGTTCAAAATGAACCTTGATGATTGGATGGGAGAAAGGAAATTCACCCTGGGGATCACATCAGTTGCCCTGCTAGACAGGGGTCCAGGGAATTAATTAATGTGGGAAGAAATAGTCAGGGAATTGTTATGGCTAGGCTTGTATAGGCTCTAGGGCCGATAGCCTAGTACCAACCTATGAGCCTATGAACCTATGAGATCAGTATACCTAGGAGAAAAGGGAATATTGGAAGAAATGGCATTTTGAATTTAGTATATGTAAGTCTGTTCTTTTGGCTATTCAGTCTCTGTATTTTGGGACTCCATCTAGCAAGTCCTGATATTTCAAATGATTATCAGTTTCACCTCTAGATATGCATAGTTTGTCAGTAACAGTTAAGCAATATAGAATATTTAGGTGCTGGTAATGCAGAGTTTCCCCATGACTGTTGTGGTTTTTACCCTCATGCCCGAAAAAAAAAATGGCAGTGGTCAGTAAACCTGCATTACCAAATTATCCATACTCAAATTATATGTGTGTGTGTGTGTGTGTGTGTGTGTGTGTGTGTGTGTGTGTGTGTGTGTGTGTGTGTGTGTGTGTGTGTGTGTGTGTCTTTGTGTGTGTATAGGTATTATGCAAAGGCATTATTAATAAATATACATTGTCTTACTATTTTCATATTATTTTTTATGCAGGTTCATTTCTTTTCCATTTCTTCTCACTGGCCTCACTGTCTGGTGATATACTGCACATGCACACAGCAATACTTGTCCAGTACATCTGAGCTAGTGCACATGCTTGCTGACACTTTTTGGTCTAAGGGAGTCATGAGTGTCCATGTGTGCAGCTGTTAGGACATGTTCAGTCTTGACATGTATATGTGATTTCTTTTCAATTTTCTTTTAGTTTTTATACATTGTTGGGCTTTAGGTTTATAGCTGTGTATGTGTATGTGGGAGGTTTGTTTTTTAAATTATTCACTTGGTCATGCCCAGAGGCTCCCCTTCCTTTGCTCAACAGGTTCATTCATTTTTCTATATCAAAGCTGAGATCAAGGCATGCTCCAGCCAGGGAGAGAATCTCAGCTCATTTATTCCTTGGCTGGAGGACCTAATCAGCCCATTCGTTCCCTAGGAGAGTCAAAAGCTGGACAGGAGGGAGTGGGTCAGTTTGTTGGCTCCAGTGGACTTCCCACCATTCCCCCTGAAGCTTCTGCACCTTGCTGTAGACCACTAGAGCTCCAGTAGTGCTGAAAACCATGAGGAGCATTCCTGCTTCCCTCTGCATGTGTAATCAGGTTCCTGGGCGGTTCAAGCTCTGCAGGCTGCAACTCCATGGATGCTACACCTAGAGTTCTCTCTAGGTGTCACCTAAGTGGCAAACCAGAGTCACTTCCTTCCCACCCCCACAAGGATGGATAAGCCTTCAAAGGCTACTCACTGTTATTCTCCTTGCCTAGCTCCCTCCAGATCTTGCGTTACTAATCAAACGTGACTGGTCTGGGTTGCAGCTTTCATCACTTTAGGTGGAAATGTCAGCTATGGAGAAAATGTCCAGAGAGTTTGTGTGTGTGTGTGTGTGTGTGTGTGTGTGTGTGTGTGTGTGTGTGTGTGTGTGCGTGCGTGCGTGCGTGCGTGCGTGCGTGCGTGCGTGTGTGTGTGTGTGTGTGTGTGTGTGTGCATCTGTGTTTGTGTAGTTACAGTTGCAGCAAACACTTTTAGTTTAATTTTATTTTTAAAGCTGGACTTTTTCCTGTGGGTAATTTTACAACAGGAACATACTGGTAACCAGGAAATCCCTATTCATTTTTATGAATGAAGGTTAGGGTGCTTCGTGTTATCTAGTAGTAATGTCTAAGTAAGATATGAAATACATGTGGAAATGCATCTGTCACTAGGCCTGACTTCTAAGTTATTTATTTATAACCTCCTTATCCATTTCCTGTAGACTTTTGGTGGTTTGACATCTGTCCATTTTGTCATTTCAGAGCAGATTCTAGTTTTACTTCTCAAGAAAGCAGAGCCAGATTATGGTCAGGGCACTGGACCAGGGAATCCCCACCCTGAGACATTCCAGTGTCCTATCAGTTTTTTTATTTCTTCCCAGTTACCATAAACATTGTTCAAAACAATCAGCATGCATGCTGTTTTCTTCTTTACTTTTACAATGATTACAGCTATGCAGATGTAATTTAGAACTTAAAATTTTATAGCATAAACACTGATTGTCATTTGTTAAAAAAAAACAGTTGCACACTGAAAGCAGACTTATAATGAGTAACAGTAAACTTCTATTGAAAACAGACTTAGCATGGGCAATAGTAAACTTCTTTTCTCTTGAAGCTCACATATATTGAAAATGCATTGAAATTCACATTCATTAAAAATGCATCTGGCTAGTGGTAGATTAGGAGTACCTTAGTTCCCTGGGCTGCTTTCAGACCATGGACCCCCTGCGTACATTTAGCACCATGCATAAATGCACATGCTCCGTTATTTACCTTCCTGGTTGTTTTAAATAATATTTCTTGTTTAATATAGCAATATTTAACGTGCACTTTAAATTTGTATTTCCGAACACTTTTTCCAGAATTTTGTGAAACAAACTGTATGGAAAAAATAATAACAAAAGTACCCATTTCAGAATATTTCAACCATAAAAGACCAATAAAGCTGTTGTCATTATAATTCACAAATATCTGTAGTCAATAAATATGTCTACTTTATTGACTGTGTACACATTGCATGCCCGATTGTGATAAAATGGCCACAGTAAAGTATTCCAGTTTGCTTTCCACAAATGCACACTAGTCCTGCAAAGAGCAACTAATGACATTCGTTGTCAACTCAGCAGGGTCAGTCATTTTTCTCGACAGACATCCGCCAAACCCAGCAAATATAGTTACATCGTTAAGTGCATTCTTCCCAGATGTTTGTGTCAAAAAAAAATAATAATGACCAAAGTCACATTTCAAATTTGCTTTGCACAAACACAAAGTAGCCTGCTTAATTCATACACACATCCACACTAGTCCTTTAAAGCCAGATTAAAGACTGTTTAAAAATGTACAGATAAGAGCATATGGTACTTTCAACCACAAAGATATATAACCACTTTGTTGATGGTGTACATCCCTTATTGTTCTGAAGAAATACATCATATGTACTTTTCTAGTAACTTTGGATGAACTACATTAAACTGTAAAAAGATCACTAACATCATCATCTTCTTTTGGCTGTTCCCATTAGGGGTCACCACAGCGGATCATCTGTTTCCATTTCTTCCTGTCCTCTGCATCTTGCTCTGCCACACCAACCACCTGCATGTCCTCTCTCACCACATCCATAAACCTTATCTTAGGCCTTCCTCTTTTCCTGTTACCTGGTAGTTTCATCCTTAGCAACTTTTTCCCAGTATACTCAGCATCCCTCCTTAGCACATGTCCAAACCAATGTAATCTTGCCTCTCTGGCTTTGTCTCCAAACCTTCCAACCTGGGCTGACCCTCTAATATACTTATTCCTAATCCTGTCCACCCTCGTCACACCCAGTGCAAATCTTAACATCTTTTACTCTGCCACATCCAGCTCAAACTCCTGCCTTTTTGTCAATGCCACTGTCTCCAACCCATATAACATAGCTGGTCTCACTACCCTCTTGTAGACCTTCCCTTTCACTCTTACTGGTACTCGTCTGTCACAAATCACTCCTGACACTCTTCTCCACCCACTCCATCCTGCCTGTACTCTCTTCTTCACCTCTTTTCCACAAACACCTTTACTCTGAACTATTGATCCCAGGTATTTAAACTCATCCACTTCTCTCTAGAGCATATCTCCATCTCTCCAGGGTCTCCTCCACCTGTTCCCTACTCTCACTACAGATCACAATGTCATCTGCAAACATCATAGTCCATGGGGACTCCTGTCTGATCTCATCTGTCAACCTGTCCATCCACCATTGCAAATAAGAAAGGGCTCAGAGATGATCCTTGATGTAATCCCACCTCCACCTTATTCGCAACTGTCACTCCCATCACAGACCTCACCACTGTCACACTACCCTCGTACATATCTTGTACCACTCTTACATACTTCTCTGACACTCCCGACTTCCTCATTCAATACCACAACTCCTTTCTAAGCAAACTGTCATATGCTTTCTCTAAATCTACAAAAACACAATGCAACTCCTTCTGACCTTCTCTGTACTTCTCCATCAACACTCTCAGAGAAAACATTGCATCTGTAGTGCTCTTTCCCGGCATGAAACCATACTGCTGATCACAAATCATCATGTCCCTTCTTAACCTAGCTTTCACTACTCTTTCCCGTAATGTCATGCTGTGACTGATCAATGTAATCCCTCTGTAGTTACCACAGCTCTGCACATCACCCTTATTCTTAAAAATTGGTACCAAAACACTTTTTCTCTATTCCTCAGGCATCCTCTCACTTTCCAAGATTTCATTAAATAATCTGGTTAAAAACTCCACTGCCATTTCACCTAAACATCTCCATGCTTCCACAGGTATGTCATTTGGACCAACAGCCTTTCTGTTTTTCATCCTCTTCATAGCTATCCTTACTTCCTCCTTGCTAATCCATTGCACTTCATGATTCACTATCCCCACATCATCCAACCTTCTCTCCCTCTCATTCTCTTCATTCATCAACTCCTCAAAGTACTCTTTCCATCTCCTCAACACACTCTCCTCACTTGTGTGTATGTTTCCCTCATTATTCTTTATCACCTTTACCTGTGGCACATCTTTACTAGCTCGGTCTCTCTGTCTAGCCAATCAGTACAGGTCCTTTTCTCCCTTCTTAGTGTCCAACCTTTCATACAACTCTTCATATGCCTTATCCTTAGCCTTCGCCACCTCTCTCTTTGCCATGCACCTCATCTCCTTATACTCCTGTCTACTTTGTTCATCTCTCTGACAATCCCATGTCTTCTTTGCCAACCTCTTTCTCTGTATACTCTCCTGTACTTCCTCATTCCACCACCATGTTTCCTTGTCGTCCTTCCTCTGTCCAGATGTCATACCAAGCACCTTTCTAGCCGTCTCCCTTACTAGCTCTGCTGTAGTTACCCAGCTATTTGGTAACTCTTCACTAACATCATACCATAATTTCCATCCAGATATAGCATAGTTTAAATAGAACAGTAGTTATGAGACCATAATAAATATTAACTTCCTGATAACATATGCAAAGTCAATATGCACAAAATCTTCAGAAGTAAAAGTCATCTGAATAATTGTACATTAAAGAGACGTGTTGCTAATGCAAAGGTTGATGCTAGCAAACAACTTTGCACTTCAATGCTTCACGTGCAAGTGCAGTGCCTGCTGCCCTTAAAGAATAAATTACCTATGTTGCATTAAAAATTATGTGCTGGTGATATTTCCCATAACATTTCCTGAGGTAGATCAGCTATGCAACAGGTGATGGCTGGGGAAACAATGACAACTGGTTCATTGTTACTGGGCATGAAGTCCAGCACGCCATAAAGGAGCTTAGCCCAAATTCCCAATTACTCCAAAGCACTGTCTGGTTAAGTAACTTGCTCAATGTCACACAGTAAGTAAATGAAGGTGGAAAGGTTTAAACCCTGCACTCTTGCCACATGAAATAACTATTGGCAAAGTCCCAAACCATATCCTTGCTAGCTATAGGTCCACATCTATGACACCCCGGCAGTACAAGGCTGCAATGCCTTCCACATATGTATGCCACCTACTGCACAGGCAGGGACTAAAAGCAGAGGGGTCACAATCCATAGCAATAACAAAGTCACCACAAGGCTGGTCAAACTGGATAACGAGCCTGAGCCTCCCCACATAGAAATGACCATTTCTTGTCACAGGAAGCAGCTCATTAACAAGTTGAAGCGTTAGCCCTCTGTACTAACTACCAGAGTAATAGTTTTTAACTAAATGCAGAAATCCTTTACAGTACGATCCTGTGATGAAGACTGTATCACAGTAATATGCAGCAATGAATTCAAAATGAATACTGAAGATGGTCATCACTCCAAATAATGCAGACTATATCTAATGCAGAGGTTGCTGCTGGCAAATTACTTTGCAATTCAGTGCTTCATGTACAAGTGCAGTGCCTCCTGCCCTTAAATAATAAATTACCTATGTTGCGTTAAAATGGTGCGCTGGTGATATTTCCCATAACATTACCTGAACTATATGCAACACAGGAAGGCTGGGAAACAATGGCAACAGGCTCATAGTCAATGTTTCTTTTTTTTTTTAAGTATACTATAGATCATCTAGCTACATGCATGCCTTGGTTTAATGTGCTCACTACTAACCTATATATAATTTTAACTGAAACTAACCAAATATTAAAACAAACTTCAGAAAACAAAAAAACATGATGATAGTTCCAACAAACAATTTATTGTTAGCACTTTCATCTACTACAATCAGTAAACTTCTTCAAACATCTACCATTCATTCACACAAGTTTAAATAACATATGTAACCATGACATCACTTTCTGACATTCTTAAAGATGCATTCCACATAAAATTCAATTGTCAAGGTTTAATTGAGGTTAGAGGAGAGAGAATTATTTTGGCAACTTAGACTGAATGGTCAACACCACAAGGACGTAAATAAAGATAAAAAATTTATTGAAATATCAGAAATCAGACTGGTTTCGGTATATAGCCTTCATCAGTGATAACCATACTGATAAGCAGTTGCTTTAAATACCATTAAAACCCAATCATTTCCTGTGACATCACTTCCTCACAGGACACAATTCATTACTTTAGTAATACTTATTTAATTACATTTTGTCATTGAGACCTGGTACAAAAAGTCCCCCTAGTTTAATAATCCATTTTCTTTCTTTAAAATTCAAAATGGAATGCCATCCTGCTTTAAATAATCTGTTATCCATAATTTTGTCAATGACTGTAAACGTGAACCTGGCAGAAGTGTGGGATTGACAATGTCTATATTGTGCGTTAGTAATTCTTTTATTATGTATGGCACTAAGGTGCTCAGACATCCGCACTGCAATGACCTTGAAGTCTGCCCCACATAGAAGGCAGAGCAAGTGCAACTGGCCATATATATATCACCCAATCTGACCCACAATTACCATGAAAATGTATATCAAAAGCCTGACTCGTATTTTTACTAGTAAACTGTTTAGTCTTGTACATGTACTTACAAAATCTACAATTTCCACAAGGAAAGGATCCAACAAGTCTGTCTCCTGTAATTATTAACTGATGGCCCATCTGATCACCCCTGTTGACTTTCTTATAATGTGCAAAATACGAGCCCAAAGTTTTCCCTCTACAAAAAGAGAATTGGCATCTCTCAGGCAAAATTAAACCCAATTCATCATTAGTTGTAAGAATATTCCAATGTTTCCAAATCACATCCCTTAATAGATTTACATTTCTACCATATGTAGTGACCATTCTGATAGCTTCTGACCCATCCCGATTGTGTTTAGATTTATATTGTAGTAAGTCAGATCTCGGTTGATTAGAGGCCCATTCTCTTGCTCGAGCACGTCCCCCTGTCTGCATCCCCTATCCAGAAATCTACATGTAAGATCTTGTTTAGATGTATTGAAGTCTTCATCAGATGAACAAATTCTTCTAATTCTCAAAAAATTAAGATTTTGGAATATTCCTGACAGTATGGCTGGGATGGAGGCTGGACGCATACAACAAATTATTGTATTGCGGATATTTCCTTTAAACTAATGTGTGCAACATATGATCCTGTTGACGCAAAATCTTAACATCCAAATAATTAATTTCCTCCTGACTATAAGTAAGGATAAATTCAATACCCCACTTATTCTCATTGATATATTGGATAAATTCCAATAAATAATCAATGTCCCCTCGCCATACCAACCAGCAGTCGTCCAGGAATCATCTCCATATATCAATTTCTGGCAAGAAGATATTATGAGAGTCGTTATAAATAATTTGTTCCTCTATAAAACCCATGAATAAGTCAGCATATATTGGGGCAAAAGATGCCCCCATAGCCATACCTTGGGTTTGCCAGTAACACTCTCCTTTAAAGTAAAAGATATTCTTGGTCAGGATGTGTTAAGCCAAGCATATAAATAGTGTATTAAATCCCGGAGAATAAAGTCCTGCCCTATCTAACCAATATTCCAGGGCTTGCAAACCTGCCCACTGAGGAATACTGGTTCCAAAGAACACATCAACTAGTTGGGCTCCAATTGTGATTCAGATACAATCTGCAAAAATTTGGTGGTATCTTTAATTCTGGTCCTGATATATGGCAGTAAGGGTTGTAGATATTGAGTGAGAAACACTGATAAAGGCTGTGTGAGAGACCCAATTCCTGACACAATAGATCTTCCAGGAGGCTGATTCAAATCTTTATGAATCTTAGGAAAGAGATATAAATATTGTTTGCCAGGCTCCTTTACCATAAGGTGTTTGTCTGACTGTTTCACTAATTATACCTTCATCTACCACTTTCCCTAAAAATGAATCAGTCTCCTGTTTGAAGTTAGGGGTGGGATCAATCGGCATACTCATGTAATGCTGGAGGTTAGTAAGTTTCCTATTTCCCTCAGCCCAGTAATAACTGGATTCCATGTTGACAACCACCCCACCCTTATCTGCCAGTAGAATGGTAATACCAGTGTTGTCCTGAAGTTCCCTAAGTGCTTGTTGTTCACCTTTAGATAGGTTATGTCCCAACACCTGAGAGGAGCACAACCTAAAATGTAGATCTTTCAGAACCGCCTGCTGGAATATAGCCACATGCTTGTTCACAGGAGGCGTGAAATTAGATTTATGGAAACCAAACTCCATAGATCTTTGAAGGTCATCCTGTGGATCAAAAAATTGTTTTAAATTCAATTTTCTACAGAAGGCTATGATATCAGCAACAAAAACATTTTCATCAACAAAAAAGCCCGGTATGTAGTTGAGACCTTTATTTAACAATTGCTTCTGGTCAGTGGACAAAATATACCTAGAAACGTTATGCACATTGTCACATTCAATATTCAACTCACTCATGGCCGGCCTTAGGCATAGGCCAACTAGGCGACCGCCTAGGGCGCCGGTCTATCAGGGGCACATTTCCAGTATTTATTTGGTGTAGGTAGACCAGGATGGGGGCACCAGGTGATGAGTTGGGGAGCGCCGTGGAGCCCTTTTGCCTAGGGCACCAGTTGACCTAGGGCCACTCCTGACTCACTAGTGATTGCAATAGATTTTCTATTGTGTTTGCCCTTGTGCTTGCGTCCCCCTCTGTGTTTCCTACTCCTAAATGGTGATCTTGACTGCCTACCTTTTTTGGATCCGGAGAGTCACTGACATATATATTTTCAGTATCAGTAGCTGAGGACTCATCCCCCAAAGTGCTGCGTCCGTGTCCTGATTTTTTAAGGATGGACCAGGGCCTCTTCCTAAGAGTATTAAGCCCATATCTATTTCCCTAAATCTGACACTCTTCTGGGACTCAAAGGGCCTACCACTGTCATAGTCTTTCACATCCCTAGTAAATTTGTGCAACTTTTTCTCCTTTGTTTGATTCTCAAAGGTTAAAAGCTCCTTGGAAAGCTTGCTCAGATTGTCTGCAAAATGTGGCTGTCCCTCAAAAACCTTCACCTCTTCACATATCTGTTTAACATCACTGATGTTCTCCTCTATAATCCTTTCATAACAGGATGTCAAAATATTTATAAAGGCCATTGATGCCTTTTGCTATGCCACATTCCACTCTCTGACAAGAATGTCATCTAATTTACCCACCAAAGGCTGAACTCTGAGCCCTCTCAGCATAATATTTTTATTCTGATACGCCTTAAATAATTTCAAGTGCCAAATATTTGTGTGCAATGTTTTCATATTTTTACCCAGTTTGCTGTATAGCAAGTTGCAGCCGTCAATTGGATCCACGTGGCCTTCCTCAGTTATGCCATCATTTGTTATTTTCAAGCCAAATACCTTCATATCATCATGGTCAGCACAAAGGTCCTGTAGTATGTTATTCAGATCCATGACAATGAGCCCCCAGCTCGCACAGTACAATACCGCAAACTGGTCCTCACAAGTTAGTGTGGAAATGGCACAACACAAAACGTAATTCAGGGGCAAGCCACACACACCAGCCCCCCAGCAAGATCCACGGATTTAAACTTAAAAACCATAACCAAAATGTTGCACAAATGGAAAGTATCCCCAAAGGGAAATAGGCCTTATAAGCCCCAGAAGAAGTGACAATACTAAAAATCTAAGGCAAAGAGGGTAAAATAAGCGGTCTCCATATCCAAAACCTATTCATTACACATGATAAGATGCCCAAAAAAAGGTAAATACATTCTCCCACTACAGGTCAGGTTTTTGATATACATTTTCATGGTAATTGTGGGTCAGATTGGGTGATATATATGGCCAGTTGCACTTGTTCTGCCTTCTATGTGGGGCAGACTTCAAGGTCATTGTGGCGTCAGATGTCTGAGCACTTTAGTGACATACGTAATAAAAGAATTACTAACACACTATGTACACATTGTCAATCCCACAATTCTGCCAGGTTCATGTTTACAGTGATTGACAAAATTATGGATAACAGATTATTTAAAGCAGGATGGCATTCCAGTTTGAATTTTAAAGAAAGAAAATGGATTATTAAACTAGGGGGACTTTTTGCACCAGGTCTCAATGACAACATGTAATTAAATAAGTATTAATAAAGCAATGAATTGTGTCTTGTGGGGAATTGATGTCACAGGAAATGATTGGGTTTTAATGGTATTTAAAGCAACTGCTTATCAGTATGGTTATCACTTATGAAGGCTATATGCCGAAACCGGTTTGATTTGTGATATTTCAATAATTTTTTTATCTTTATTTACATCCTTGTGGTGCTGACCTTTCTTTTGGAATACTTCAAGTTTGTTTGGGTGTTTGCATCAGCCATACTTGCTAGCTGTTTAGTGAAAATAACTTAGACTGAATGCCCAAGCTTCCCCAGGTCTAAATTAATTCAGTTCCTTGAAATGTGTACTAAAGTTAAAATCACTAGACAGATAATAAATGTCTTGTGTGTGACTGTATGCATATTTTTTAAATTTACAATGAACACTGAAATTTTTTATCTCATAGTTTAAATGCATTTATAACATTTGCATTGACAAGTGAAATGAATGATAGATGTCTAAAGAAGTTTACTGATTGTAGTAGACGAAAGCACTAACAATAAATTGGGTTTGTTGTAACTATCATCATCTTTTTTTGTTTTCTGAAGTTTGTTATATATAATTTTAAATCACTAGTGTTCCCTTCCCCACTACCCAGGTCCAGAAGCGTGTTTCTGATAATTCCTTCTGTCTGCACAGAAGAGTATTATCAAAAAGGGTCAGTGAACACCAACCTGAAATATAGGTCATTTCCCTTGGGACTTACTGCTGTTAAACTACTCTTGCAACTCTGTCAGCACAGTGTATATTCACTTCAGATAGGCAGTGGCCGGGGTGCTGTAGAGAGGTTCTCCCCTCACCTGATACAATTCCTTTTTCCTTATTGTCTTAGTGGCCTATATAGGCTGCTGCTTTCCTTAAGCATACCTAACACCTGGGCTATTTTTAAACTTGCTCCCTGTATTTGGGCTGCTTCAATCAAGTAAATTCCTTCCAGTTGTACAGCCTAGATCAGCATAGTCTTTGGAGCTTCAGGTACCTACCTGCTGTCTCCTGAATAAGCTCATCCTAGCCTCTCTCCACCCTATTTGTTTACTGTCAAATAGCTACTGGACAGAAACATCATATGAGCTGTGCTAAGGCTTGTTGTAATCTCTAATCAACAGCATCTAGAAGCCTAATAAGCTACCCGCTTTTCCATACTTTGATGCAACTACTGGCACATGAACTTATTATCTTGAGAAGTAGTGTATATATAATGTATACACGAAGTGTATAAACAGACTAACTGTGCCATTTTCTGTCTGAATCCCCATTCACAAGGTCAGGTATTCCTAGTTTTACATACTAAAAACTTTCTTCCTCGTGGTGGTTTCAAGCTAAAAACTTTCTTCCTCGTGGTGGTTTCAAGCAATATTTAAGCCTAGTTTTACATACCCAAACATGTTCATAACATAGGGCTCATTTTCTGTGCGAAATAATACTGTGAAAATATTAATGTATATTATGGTTTATTCTATTATGAGATAGAGTTGATAAGACAAGCAGGATAAACAGGGGTTATTGACTTTGTATCTACCTTGCATTGGGTATTTGTTACAGCAATGAATGGTCAGTTTGTTATTCAACATGGGTGATTGGAAACTTATTTATGATTGTTCTCCCACTTTTCACTAGTTTACCCTCTAATTTTTCTTGCTGTACTTTTTTACAGTAACCTAACTATAATTTTAAATCACAAGTGTTCACTCCCCCGCTACTCAGGTCTGGAAGCTTGTTTCTGATTATTCCTTCTGCCTGCATATGACAGTAAGCTAATAAACATCAAAAAGGGACAGTGAACTCTAACCTGAAATGTAGATCATTTCCCTTGGGACTTACTGCTGTCAAACTACTATTGCATCGCTGTCAGCACAGTGTATATTCAGTTCAGATAGGTAGTGGCATGCACACTAGCCAGGGTACTGTAAACAGGTTCTTCCCTCAACTCTCACCTCAAACAATTCATTTTTCTCTATTGTCTTAGGGGACTATGTAGACTGCTGCTTTCTTTAAGCATATCTAACACCTGGGCTGATTTTAACTTGCTCCCGGCATTTGGGCTGCATCACTCAAGTAAATTCCTCCCAGTTGTACAGCCTAGATCACCATAGTCTTTGGAGCTTCAGGTACTCACCTGCTATCTCCTAGTTTTCTGATATATATTTTTCGCTAGACTGTTTCTGGCAGTAGCGGCTGGTGACTTCAAATCAAAGGGGGGGCTGCAGGAGACAGCTGAATGGGTGGGGTCAATGGGAAGGGGTGTGGCCAACCAGAAAGGGGAGGAGCTATGCTCAAAACCACAAAAACTAACTAAATACACTGTCCTGGGTGCAAAACCGTCATTATGAGAGTCCAATCAAGACAAAATGAAATGTAGAAGAATAAAAATATTTCAATGCATTGGCTGCATGACAGCTTACGTAATATCTAGATGGAAACAAAAAGGTTGTGAGGCATGAAAAAATAAATTACTTTTTAAATACATTAATGGAATGCCAGTCAAAATCAAGTATAAGAAAAACAAGCATCACTCAACTCAAACCACTTCTTGCACTGCAGTTCTAATTATAATTTATATTCAGTTTTATTAAAGTACCAAGTAACATGCTGAAAGTAGAAATCTCTGATGCCCCCACTTGTAAAAATGTTTCTTATCCAAAAAAAGACCTGCTGCCTGACAACTATCTACTTGTTTTATGGGGAAAACATGATCAAAGTAAAAAATGAAAAGCAAACAAGAAATAAGCTCAAGATACATTGC
The DNA here is from genome assembly GCF_019279795.1 of Protopterus annectens. Lineage (NCBI taxonomy): Eukaryota > Metazoa > Chordata > Ceratodontiformes > Protopteridae > Protopterus > Protopterus annectens. The sequence goes on along the minus strand of NC_056740.1, from coordinate 206,390,200 downwards.
TTAAAGGGATTACTGTACAGGTTATGGACCACACGGCTGGCATTCTGTTTAGTTTACGGGTAAAGCCTGCAGAGATGATTGGAAGTCTCCAAGTGTAATGAGCTTCTTTAAATAATGTAATCCTGTCCTTTATTACAAATATTGTCATATGCATTTCAATATCCAAGGCTTATACATTATCTAGTTAATTATTCTCTACATGGCAACAGCAGAAAGGCTTTCCATGTTGGCAATTCTTTAACAGTATGCTTATTAAAGCTTACTTGCATCTTACGATCTCAGCCAAGCTTACCTGATGGCCATTAAAGTATTGCTACATAGAGCAACAGGCACTTTGAGTAATAAGCATAAATCAACAGTACAAAAAATATGACAGAAACCAGACCATTCTGCAAAAATCAAGGACAGATGAAAAGCCACTCTAGTACTTGTGTCTACCTTGGATGGGGGGGGATACTCTGCACATTTACACTGCATAACTACTCCTTGCCTTGCTTCGACACATCCAGAGTCACTACATGGGGGAGTGGGGTGCAACAAGTATGTCACAATTTGAAATGTCTCTGGCTGACTGTGATGGCCCTGACACATTTGTCATACCTCTCAACCTCAGAGCAAGAAATCTGGACAAAGCCATACAAAGAAGTGGGACAAAGGCCCAAAAATAAGGACAATTTTTAAATATTGCTCTTATAAACTTAGAAAGATAATAGAATAGGTCTTGCATTAGTATGAATTTTCTGAATGGTATGAAATCTGAAACTCAAATGTCTGTCATTATTTTCTAACTTCAGTCTTTAATGATTTGTCACTAATTTTCTAAAAAAAACACAATTTTATGAAAAATTGACCAAAAATGTGATGTAAAAATATAAAATAGCCACACAATACAGCTGGGAACCTGTCAAAGAAGGGACACTTTAATATTACTACTGCTAACTTGAGCAGCTGACAAAATAAAAGAATGTACATGCATTTCTGAAATAAAAGTAATCTATAACTCTGATTATTACAGTTATTTCTTAATTGTAAGCCCTCCATGTTTTCTTCCAAAATTGCTATTTTGCGGAGGGATTATTAGGGGGAAGAGCAACATTTTGAGCCAAAATCAGGGACAGTTGAGAGGTTTGGCTATACCTAATTCTATATAGCAATTTATTTGCATATACCTCTCAACCTGTTAATGCAATAAATCTGGACAAGGCCAAATATATTGGGGGAACATATAAACAGTACTAAAAATTGCTCTTGTGTAAACTGAGACAGTTGATAGAACAACAGGTCTTACTTTAGCATGCATTTTTCTGAAGGTTATGAAGTCTGAAACTAGTGTGTCATTATTTAGTGACTTAATTCCTAAATGATTTGCAGAAAACCACAAATTTTATGAGGAACAAACCAAAAATAAGAAGCAAAAATCTATTCATTCTTTAAAAATCTGGACAGTTGGGAGGTATAGTTCAGCTGGTGCTGTCTTTAAGTTTGCCGCACTTCTCCCTCACAAAATCATGGATGAATGGAGCCTCCTCCTGCAGCCATTCCAATGATCCATTACTTAGCTATTTCACTCCATTTACCATAAACACTAATGTGCATACTGATTTACTTCTATGATGATTTGGGCTTCATTTGAAAGTTTTATTTTACATTTTACAGCACAAACACTAAGACATCTGCTAAACAAACTTAGCATTAAAACTTCTCTGCCCTTGAAACTCACAGTCATTGAAACAGCATTGAAACCCACATTCAAAGAAAATACATTTTATCAGTGGCAGATAAAGATTAATTCTGGGCTGTTTTCAAGTCATAGGCCCCTTGCATATGAAACATACATGTGCTCTTTAATACACCTTCCTATTGTTTTGAACATTTTTCCAGTAAACTATGAAACAAAACGCATGCACCCATAATGACAAAACTGCCCAGTTCAGAACATTTCCATCATAAAAGTCTACTCAAACTTCTACAGTCCACCATTATCAGTAAATATGCACAATTCTACAGTCCACCATTATCAGTAAATATGCACAATTCTACAGTCCACCATTATCAGTAAATATGCACAATTCAAACAGTCCACAATTATCAGTAAATATGCACAATCTCTGAAGAAGTAAAAAAGTCATCTAAATAATTCCACATTAAATAAATCTGTAACTAATGAAGAGGTTGCTGCTAGCAAACACCTTTATATTTCATGGTTTCATCGAAAAATAAAGTGGCTGATGCCCCTGAGGAATAAATTGCCTATATTACATTAAAAATGATAAGCTCGTAATATCGCAATAGGAAATGGATGGCAAACTGATAACAGGCTCATAGTTAGTATCTTAACTTTTTCAGTATGGCAGCATTCACCCCGTGTGGGAGTAGAACCAACAACCTTCTGCATCAAAAGCAAGTACACAACATGTTGTGCTATTAACAATGCAAGCTGACTTAGCATAAGCAGCACTAAACTTCTCTTCCCCTGCAGCTCTCAGCTCCTTGTAAAATCTACTCAATACTCAACTGCATCTCAACTTTGCAGCACAAGAAATCTGGAAAAAGCCAAATTTATTGGGGGGGGGGGTGGTCAAAAGCCCAAAAACCAGGGACACATTAAACATTGCTTGTATAATCTTGGAAAGTTGCTAGAATAAAATGCTGTGTTACCACCATACATTTTACTGCCAAGGTCCCTGTGCAAAAGAGTCAGAGCAACATACCACTATGCCAAATCAGCTGCTTCGTGAAAGAAAAATGCTGTTTTACCACCATACACTTTACTATCAATGTCCCTGTGCAAAACAGTCAGAGCAACATACCACTATGCCAAATCACCTGCTTTGTGAAAGAAAAATGCTGTGTTACCACCATACATTTTACTGCCAAGGTCCCTGTGCAAAACAGTCAGAGCAATCTACCACTACACCATATCAGCTGCTTTGTGAAAGAGCGGAAGACTGAAACTTAAATGGCTATCATTTAATGAATTCAGTTCTCACCATAGCTGTCAACCTCTTAGCACAAAACACCTGGACAAACCCAGTAATAAGGGAATACAGCCCTCAAACATATTCAATGAATTCAGTTCTTGCCATAGCTGTCAACCTTAGCACAAAAAAACCTGGACAAAGCCAATAATGTCCAGTAATAATAATAAAAGTCCCAAAAATAAGGACACATTTCAAATATTCATCGTATAAACTTAGGTTGTGTTACTATGTATTTTCTGAAGAATATGAAGTCTGAAATTAAAATGCCTGTCAATTTTACTTCTGACGGAACAAAACAATTTTCAGCAGAGGCCCAGGGAGAAATACTGCAGACACATGTCTTTGTAAAATGGCAGGACACCAGAGCAAATCCACACAAACACAGGGATAAGATGTAGACTCCACACAGAAGGCACCCCAGCCAAGAATCAAACCAGAAAGCCTATAGCTGTGAGGCAACAATGCTACCACTGCAACATCAAATATGTAAGGAATTAAACATTCAGAAACCTAAAGTCTGAAATTCAAATGCCTGTCAATTTTATTTAACAACAAAAAAAAAAATTTCAGAAGAGGCCCAGGAAGAAACAATGCAGACATCTCTTTGTAACATGGGAGGACACAAAAGCAAACCCACACAAACACAGGGAGAAGATGCAGACCCCACAAAGAAGGTACCCCAGCCAAGAATCAAACCTGAGAACCTGCAGCTGTGAGGCAACAATGCTACCACTGCACCATAAAATATCAAGCATTGCAACATTTAGAAACCACAGATATTATGAGGAACAGATCAGATCAAATATGAGGCAAAAATCTGCAATTTTTTTACAAATGGTGGTGGGTAGGAAATTCAGGTCTTTAACACCTGCATACAAGGTACAGGGTTCAAGCCTAAGGTATTCCCTACCACACCACCATGAGTCTAGCCACCAGTATATAGCAACTGGGGCATTTACACACACACACACACACACACACACACACACACACACACACACACACACACACACACACACATACCCTTACCTGTAGTAGGCCGATCTCGTAGCTGCAAGCAAATAAATCCCTCTGTTCACATAAATCCATGTCTCTGCTGTAGCTGCAAACACATAAATCCACACAAGACCCCACCTGTCCAGCTCTGAATTGTGAGATCTTCCCGACCAGACTGCTGACGTTGCAGTCCGACTCCGATGAGGTTTTCCAGGACAGTCTATTGCAGTTGTACTGCATAGACTTCTGGGATCTTGCTCTAACATGTTTCCCAGTCTGGACTGCTGCTTAAACAGTCTGCGCATGCTCCAGACTGTCTCAGCAGCAGTCCGGACTAGTGTGAATTTTGAATTTTTTCTTTCTTTTATTTTCTAATTTCTTTATGTTTTACAGCTGAGGGGAGCTGCAGTCCGGCAGTCCAATAGCACGGGCCGCCCCTGGTTTCTGGATTGGTGCTTGGTGAGGTCTGGTTCTGACTGCTCTCTTCTCCCTCGCTTCACTCAGGCTCACTCAGCTCCACTAACATACCTTAACCCAAATCCCACCCATCCCCACTATTGTTATATTTATTTTAATCTGACAACACCTACCACTGCTTGATTGTCCAATCATTCACCTCAGTACATTCCCACCCACAATTAACTCACTACATTCCTCCTTTCCCACACTAGATTCCTCCTTTCCTATTACCTCACTACCTTACCCCTCCCTCTTAATCCAACCATATAACCAACCCTCTGTTTAATGTTTCCCCTATATAGTCTATCAAATAGACCTACTTACAACACACCCAAATTATCTTAACTAACCACATCAAACTAAATTACAGCTATCAGCATTATAAATCCCACAGTGCTATTCTACACATTTCTTACCTAAATCATCTCTTCCTAGCCTCTCATTTAACATCACATCACAATCAAATAGACACAACCCTCTCCTCTCTAACCATTTCCCTCCCCCTTTCACCCCAAGCTACTTCCATGAAAGTCAACATAGCACCAAATATCTTTAGTACCACCAAAATGGACTTTTTCTCATATAGGTATACACATCAACTTACTACTGCCCAGTTAGTTAAAAAATATATCAAACTAGCACTCAAACATGCAACCCCCTTCCTACAAACAATATCACACCTCAAACTTGGTGGTGATATCCACCCAAATCAGTGACCCAAAGTCAAACAAAACACACACACCACCCTTACACATATGCACATCACTACTAACCTATCTGAGAGGATCTGACCTTTTGCTACTCTACATGAATCTCAGGATCCTAGCAAAAAACTACACAAATGGCATGCTTCTGTCTTCCTCTACTACCCTGACCTAGCAGTTCTAACTGAAACCTGGCTGAAACCTGAGATAAGCAATAATGAAATTCTAACCACAGGCTACAACATCCACAGATGTGACAGAACAAACAAGCACAGTGGTGGAATATCTATCATTTATAAAAATACACTCATAGAACTCTTAGAACCAAACTCCCCAGGACTCAATAATGCTAAGGTATTAGTTAGTTGCCTTGAAATAAGTCCCAATAAATACATCACTATAATTGCAACTTGCATCCCTCCTGGAAGCACCCCCACAGTAATCAAGAATCTTCTTCACTGGTCATCCTTAACATTTCCTCATGAAACCATAATAATGAGAGACTTCTATACCATCTGGTTCACTTGCACCTCTGCAACCCCTCAAACTTCTTCAGCCTGCACAGATTCTCCCAACTAATACAATTCCCAGCTAGAATCAATAAAAACACAAATAAACAATTAATTCTAGACTGGATTCTAGCCAACAAACTCTCACTTGCATATCAATCAGGCTGCCTCCCTGATAACATCAGCATCCACCTACCTAAATACTTGCTGATATGTCTGCACCCCCAAAAAAATAGTATATGCAGGCAAACCCATAACAAGAAAAAAATTCACACCTCAAAAATGTATATCCATCCTCCAGCATTGTGACTAGACCCTACTAGCATTACTCCCCCTAGACTCTGCCATAGATTACTTTAATAACACATTCCTTGCTGTATTAAATAGCCTAGCACCATCTAGAACTATCAGGATAAAAACAAATTATGCTGTCTGGCTTACAAAAGGCACCAAACAGTTATTCATGCTTAGAGAGAAAGCTTGGACACAATATCAGGCCAACAAAAAACAAACTACCCTAGATTATTACCGGAAACTAAAAAATAAAGCTAAAAAGCAGATCAAGAATGATAAAAAACACACTATAGCATCACCCAACAAAAACACCAAAACAATCCTCAGAAATTCTGAACTGTTATAAAACAACTACTACAACCTGGCTAATCCTCGACACAAACCCCCAAACATTACAAATACTACTGACAGCAGAGCTACTCAATTCAATATATATTTTACTAACTCTGTACTCTCTCTGTGACCAATAATTACAGCAATGCTCCCCTAACCATACCAAAAGGTACCAAGGATACTATGAACGCCTTCTCCCTTAAGCCCGTCCAAACCAGAACCATAAAAAAATGCTCAACAAACGTAAACCCACATCCCTCGCTGCTGACAAATTACCTACCTAATACCTGAAGATGACAGATAATGCTATCTTGTACTCTGCCTCTGTTTTGATCAGCTGATAGATCACAGAACAATATGTTCCCAAAATCATCCCACTACATAAAGGCGGAACCTCCACTGAGCTCTGTAACTACAGGCCTGTAGCAATTTTTTATCTCCACTATCCAAAATTCTAGAGAAATGTATCCACACCCAGGTCATGAACTACCTATTATGCAATAACCTTCTAACCAACACCCACCATGTCTTCTGACCCAATCATAGCACTAAGACTGCCCTTATAAGTTTCACAAATACAATCAGCCAATATAAAACTAATGGCCAACTAATATCCTCCATCTTCCTAGACATGTCCAAAGCATTTGATACCATCTCCCACCAAAAAATACTCTGTGAACTCTCAACCCTAAACCTAAGCCAACCTGTCCTAGAATGGTTTCTTAACAATGTATCTGATTGATAACAAGCTGTTAAGTGGCAACTAATTTCAGCTCTCTGTTACTGGTCACCATGGGCATCCCACAGGGCTCAATCCTAGGCCCACTCCTTTTCAATATCTTCATCAACAAACTCCATATTGCTACCCACCTTGCCACTATTGCACAGATTGCAGATGACTCCACACTCATCTGTGCTGCTCCCTACCTTCCTCAACTCCAAAAAATAACCCAATATTCCTTCTCAGCTGTTGAATCTTGCCTCTCTAATTCTCAATTAATTCTCAATCCCAATAAAACTAAACTAATGCTCTTTCTGAATAACAAAACCTCTGACAACCTATCCTCCTTTTTATCTACCCATCCAACAATACCAGGAAAGACAATGTATCTCAAGCAAAACTGCTCAGCGTCACCATTGATAATGACATGAAATTCAATAATCATCTATGTCTAATCATTAAAAAGGTTCACATAAAATTAGGTTCACTATATATAATCAAACCATGTCTCACCAACTCCACTAGACAATCTATTGCCAGGACCCACCTACTCTCCACCCTGCTCTGTGGTTCTTCTATCTTCACAAACCTGAAGAAAACAGGCCTAGCAAAACTAGAACTCTGCTACATCAAGTCTGCCATATTTGCCACAAACACCCTGTATAGATCTCACAATTGCACTGCTCTATGTCAACTTAATCGGTTAGAGTTACCCAATCTTTTAACTTTCACCCAACTTATAACTGCACATAACATAATTTACCAACCCAGTAAGTGTCCAGCACTACAAAATCTACTACATCCTAACTCCAATAAAAGACTCCTTAGATCTTCTGACAAATTTTTACTACAAGTTATAAAATCTAACAACTGTTCTGAAAATTCTCTCTACTCCAAACATATCTGCAGGACTTGGAACTCTATCCTTTTGCATATCCTAACTGTCACAAGCCCCTCTCAGTTCAAAAATCTTAAGATTCACTTATCTGACTCTTGGCTTTGCTTTTGCTCAGCTCCTTGCTGAATTACCATTCCTTCATTGCTACAGCTCCCACATTAAGGCCTCTCTTAGCTCCTTTTCAGCTTCCACAACAATATCTCTCTCTTACCTCCTGTACAGATTTTTCATATACTTCACATACCCTCGGTAACTTATTCTAATCCATCTCACCTGTCTGCCTTTCTATATTCTATATAATGACTGATCAACAAATCCTAGCTCTTTTAGAAAATGTTTACATGTATACTACAAATGTCACCTCTACCAGATCATAAAAACATATCATGCTCTTACCAAGTTATATTAACATTGCTTGTAAATGCTAATCCATCAATTTGTATTTTAACTATTTCATGTATAATATGATACCTTGAACTGTCAACTGCTGACCCTTGTATATAATGTGTGATTGTTAATTTGTAACTGTCAACTACTTAGATTTGTATATAATGTGTGTTTGTTTAGTGAACAACTTAATAACAGCATATCTACTGTCAAATTTATTACCACCTTCAGTATAACAAGTACCCTTTGTTTATCCATACTGAAGAAAAACTGGGATTTGTTTAAAATACAACCTGAGTTATATGAAAAACTAGGGGACTAACCTATGATAGTTTACAGGAAAGGGAACAATATCAAAACCCTGTTAGAAAGGCATGACATGCCTACAGTGAGATGTCCTGGTATGCATAAATGCTTGAACTGTAATTACTGTAAATATGTCCATGAAGGCAACTCGTTTAGCCTGAATGGACGAGAATTTAAGTTGAGGAATAAATGTGACTGCAACACTACATTCACCACCTACATAGCAAGGTGTACATCCTGTTCAGCATTCTACATCGGTAAAACCGAAAGAAGATTGCGTGAAAGGATGTATGAACACGTGTATGCTGTTAGAAAAGGGAAATTGAAGAACGCACTAGCAAAACACACAGCGGCTTACCCTAACCATGGCTTTAGATTTATGGCAATTGACCATGTAAAAATTGACCCGAGAGGAGGCCCTAGAAACTTGAAACTGGAGGAATTAGAACTAAAATGGCAGGTGAAACTGAATGCGTATAGCTTTCCTGGACTAAATGAGTCTTGTTCAATAGGAAGTTTATTAAAATTGAACAGTCTAAAGAGATGATGGCCTTGATGTTAAGTTTTTTTTTTTGTCTACGACATTTTGAACCTTTTGACATTTTCAGTTTCTTAATTTTACTGTCAACATGTTAGATATGACACTTGTAACATAAGGTATGTCTAACCTATTATATATTATATATTAATTTTATACATTATGTATACATAGTTTTTGAGAACCATATATACCTTTTGAGAACTTTATATTAGGTTACACTACATATACAATTACCTCACCTCCTTATTGGAAGCTAAGTTTATTATTAAAAGGTAGGACTTAAAAATTTGGAATTTAAACAAGGGGTTTGTAGTATTGATAATATTGGAACATAAACAAAAAAACACACGAATATACTTTCTGAAAATACTACCCCTCTTGTACACATTCCTTCATTATATTTATATACACACACACATAACTATTTCATATACAAACATATATTTTTCTTGTTTAATCATAAACACTTTTTATGTAACTTAGAATAATCATGTGTTCTAGAGTTGGTTTTTACTATATACAAATGATTTCTGTGACCTTTGGATCAACAACTAATAGTATATTATATGTACATAGATTACTTGTTGAACTTACGTTATTATTAACATTCCTTTTGTATTTTGTAATATTTAACAATAATCCACTTAATTGTTTTAACATAACTACATGGCTTTTAATTTAACAAGTGGATTTGGTTTACGTACTCTCTGCTTTCTATATGTATTTAGACTTTACACACTTGTCACCAGTTATGGCTCTTGTTGCTTTAAAACTTTTAAAAAAATCTTTTAAATTGAATTAATGAAGTCAATTGTATGACGTAGGCTGATTGTTCAGCCTTTTTAAATGGTTATGTTGTCAGTGGTTCTGTTTCTGAAGAAGTCAGCTTTATATGTGCTGACGAAAAGCGCTTTAAATAAACAGATTTCTTTGGCTGTCTTTCGCTGTTCACGGCTCTTCAGTTTTGTTTGTTTAGTTTGTATTGGAGCATTTCTCCCCGGACTTTCTCTGAAAATGGGCATCTGTCCAGTTGGACTATCCCAGTAAACAAATGTCAAATAAATAAATATATATATATATATAAAACCTGACAAACTTCAACCCCTTTGTCATTGCTGGAGGCTGTAAAAACATACTTTCAAAAATATATTACTAAAATGCAACGTGGTTAGATTGTATCACACAATTCAGGCCTGTTAATGAATTTAATCATTCTTCAGTGCAGTGAATAAAGCAAAACAGTTACAAACAATATAAATGCTGCAGCAGCCTTTTTTTAAAAACCCACAAGTCATATAAAAATCAAAAATATTACTGCATATATCATACTTTTTTTGTTCTTTTTTTACCTCCCTATGTCTTGTCTGCCATCAAGAATAGCTATCCTAACCTACTTGAATTCCTATAAATGCTGCATTGTTGCAGCATATACCTCCAGAGACAACAGAGCTGGACCATGTACAAATGGAGCCCTGTGGATGGTAATGAATTAAACCCCTGCCAGCCATGCCAATATCCCATTACTTGGCTGTTTCTCCCTGTTTACCATAGATAATGTTCAAACCTGTCACTGTACATACTATTTTCATCTTTGTTTTTTACAATTATCACAGAGACTCGGATTCCATTTAAAAGTATTATTTCAAATTTTACAGAAAAAAAATACTGGTAGACATTTTGTAAGCAAATACTGAAAACATACTTAATATGAGAAAGAGTAAATGTCACTTCTTTTGAAACTCACATTAAGTTAAAATGCATCTAGTAACCAATTAAACTACAATAGATGTTCTGGGCTACATACTCAAACAGTATATAGTGAAGTACTAAACCAACCCAAGGTGTTACTGCTCAATGCCAGGAGCCCAAACAAGAAACTACACCCCTCCAAGCTGTCCTCAACCTGGAGAATCCAAACATTTATTTATTTATTTATTTATTTATTTATTTATTTATTTTTATTTAACATTTATTTAACATTTGTTGACCGGGAATGTCCGACTAGGTTCCACAGAGCCTGTTTTCAGCGGAGGCCTGGGGAGAAATGCTCTCAGTTACTGAGACATGGTTTAAAGATGTAGAGAACATTTTGGCAGTGAAGGGCTACAATGCCTCCACACATTTAGGCCAGCTACTGCATAACCAGGGACTAAAGGTGGAGGAGTCATAATCCATAGCACTAACAAAGTCACCACAAGGATGGTCAACCAGGATGATGAGCTTGAGCTTCTCCACATAGAAATTACCATTGGCAAAGTCTCATACTATATCCTTGCTAGCTATAGGACCCCATCTATGACCAATTAAACCCATAAATCATACTTAAACTTACTGGCAACACTCATCATTCAACCTAATACCATATTCATGGGTGACTTTAACTACCCTATTATAATATGGGAATTATTCATGTCCCCAAACCTGCAGACCCACAGATTTATGGATTTTGTAAACACTAATACCCTGGATAAGATAGCCCACATGCCCAGTAGGGGAGAAAATATGATGGACTTTGTCCTCACCAACATTGTAAAATGCTGTACCCCAGTAGTGTAGTATACTCTCTGGTAAGGTCTGACCATAAAAAATGGCTTCTTTGAAATAAAAATAAAAATAAAACCCATGACCCCATCTAATCCTGTATCATTTAGAAACTATTGTAAAGCAGACTTCCTATTATTAAATGACAACCTGACAAATATCCCCAAACCCTGAGAACCTGTGCTACTTATGAAAAACTGTCCATATATACGCTATACATGGATAGTAATAATAGAGACAGTTCTGGCTACCAGAAATCAGCTCACAACAAATTCAAAAAATAAGCCATCCTGATGGAATCCAAACATCAATAGGCTGCACAATATAAGGAAGAAAGTCTTAGAAAAAGTCAGGAAATACAATGGCCATCAGGATAAACACTATGTCATCAATCTAAGCAAACAACTCAGAGAGTAAATCAGGTCTACCAAACAGTTTTGAGGTAAAAAAATAGCCTCCCAGGCCAAGGACAACTACAAGACTTTCTTTATCTAGGTCTATAACTTCAAAAGCTGCACACAACAACATTCAAAGGTAATTGTGACACCTACACAGAGTCAAAAGATATAGGAAATCTACTGGCTGACAAATTTAGTTCATATTTTACTCCCTTTCCCCCTCCCTTTCAGCCCTCAAGAAATACTCTCAAACATAATCCCCATAACTATGACTAGGGAACAGGCCCTAAATACAGTCCCTAGGGCCAAGAACACTGCATTGATGGGCCCTGATAATAATATTTCAGGGTGTTTCCTAAATAGCATGAAACATGACCTGTCAGAACCACTAAAGTCACTATTTAACAATAGCTTCCAGTCAAGCTTCATATCATATGAATGGAGAACTACAATAGGCATTTCTTTTAATAAGAGTGAGCCTTCGATTGACCCAGGAAACTATAAGGCCATTAGTCTGACTAGTGTCGTATGCAAACCCATGGAAAGAATTATCATGGAAAGATTAATCATAACACTGGAAATCTCCAAACACTGGATCCAACCCAATTCTGTTTTGTCAAGGTAAGATCATGCCTACTCAGTCTGGTAGACTTCTTTGAAAAGGTCACCAAGGCAATGGACAAGGGCAAGATAGTGTGTACTGCCTACCTTCACCTGGCCAAGGTATTTGATACAATACCCCATTCAGACATTGTAAACAAACTCATGAAATTAGTTATAAACCCTCATGTTACATGCTGGATTGCAGATAGGACCCAGTAAGTTAGGATAGGGGAGTCCACCTCCATAAAGAAACCTGTCTCTAGCAGAATCCCTCAGGGATCAGTGCTAAGTCCTCTTATTTTTGGCATCTACTTCAACTGCAAGGGCCGCTGGCTGACCAAGTTTGTGGGTGATTGCAAACTGAGAGCATAGAGTCCAGCAAAATACTAATATCTACCAGAAAGGGCTAATACAGAGAAGTTGCTCATGCTATAGTCAAGGTTTAAAACTCAATGCCATGAAATGCATAGTAGTACCCCTTGGGAAGTAAGCTACCCCAGGAATTTACCTCATTAATAACACACCCCTAAGAGTAGACCCAGGGGATATATGTAGACAGCAATCTGACTTTTTGATCAACATGTGTCTAAAGTAGTAAGGTAATCATTCTATGTAAGGAATATTTTCTAGATCTAAGGAAGTCATCATTCTACTGTACTCAGCCCTTATCAAACTCATCATGGAGTACAATGCCCCCTTTGGTATGTACCTGACCAGGAACATGCAGCAACTGGAACACCCACAGAGGTTCCCCACAAAAAATACAGGGAATTAATAACATACCCTATGTGGATTGTCTCACAGTCATATCCCTGTACTCTATCACCTACATATTTGATGAGGGGTGATCTATGTCTGACATATAAGGCATCCCAGGATCCTGCTCTGATGAGCATCTCTCATCCACAAAACAAATAGCATCAGATCTAACTGATCCAGGAACTTAAGCCTTCATTATGACATAAATAGGACATGTTGGAGGGGCATGTAATTGTCTCAGAGAATACCCCTCCTCTGGAGCAGGCTTCCCTTCCATGTGAATTAGAGTTCTTCCAGAGCACTATTCAAACATAACCTGGACCAGTGGATGGGAAAATTAAAAGTCACCCCTGGTCTGTCACCTATGTCTCTAATGGATAGAGGTAACCTGTAAATGTTTGACCACACATACCCTAGCTTGCACATGCCCCAAAAATAAACTCTAGGGCACCAATCTTGTTGGATACATTTGAGATGCATGGCTAGGCTTAAAAAGGCCCTTGTGGTCATTAGCACAGTATATGCCTATGAACCTACAAACCTATGAACTAACTAAACTCTATGTGAGGGATACAGAAATTCAAAAGACAAATATATAACACATTTGCTTGCAGCTTGTGACAGCTCACTGTACATGTGTCAGGAGCAGCACAGGAGTATTGTCTGGTGAAGTACCTTGTCAGAGTCACACAGAAGGTAAATGAAGCCTGAGGGAATCAAATCATGTACTACAGAAAGCAGCTCTTTAACAGCTTATAACTTTACTCATCTGCAGTACATACGGTAACTGTTGTAACCCAAACACAGTGCATTTCACATCTGTGTGCTTTCAAAAAAACAAAGTAAACTAAAAATGTATTCATAGTTAAAATATTAACATTAAACTCATAATCTCTGTGCTGTCAAATTTATTTGCCACCAAATAATAAATTCTGTCAGCATTAAGAAAACTAAGGATTAGATCCAAAGAACATGGCTCATGTAATGATGCTCCTCTTTACTACAATCAATTTCCTTCCTTTACACCATAGCTACTGGTTCATAGGTACTAGTTACTAAACTTGCAGTATATGGGACCACTGAGGAGCCTAGCCCAAATTTCCAGTTGACTCAAAGCAGTGTCTGGTTAAGTGATTTACTCAAGGACAGGGTGTAAATATGAAACAAAACAAGATATGTTTTGCAAAATGAAGACAGATGAAAGTCTACTTTAAATCACATAAAAATTATCAGAACAGGTTTTGCATCACCATGTATATTGTGAAACATAAAAAGCATGACATTTTATTGACTAAAATTGACTGACTGTAATCCTCAATGATTTGCCAAAGGAAAAAAAAAGTTAATGGAGGTCTGGCAGTTGATTAAGAGGATTAAGGCCCTTGGCTCCTGTAGCCAAGGTACATGGTTTGAGTCTGTGTAAGTCACTTAACTAAACTGCTCTCTAACTGGGACATCACACACATACACACACACACACACACACACACACACACACATACACACACACACACACACACATGCACACATATACCTTCCTTCCCCCCAGTAGCTTTTACCATGTCTGCTACATAAGAAAATGTTTTGCTTTGTTCCTCATACCTGCTTGCATTCTTAGTGATGTTTCATAATGCTTGCACCTGCTTGCGTTCATAATGCTTGTACCTGCTTGTATTCATAATGCTGCACAATATGCCCGCTCACCTGTTCTGCTGTGCTCCTAATGCCATTTCTTAATTGTTGCACCTTGCCTGCTGTGAAATTAAATCTTGACCCAGGACAGGTATGAGATCACTGTACATGCAAGCCTGCTATTTAGGTGAGGCTGAAAGCATCCCTAAAGCAGCACAGTGTTTGGTATTGGCTTATAACAGCACAGCATGGCATTTACTATTGACACACTAAAGCAAAGAAAACTTTGTTGTTGTTGTTGTTTTAATGAGTGATGCCTTTTTTAAATTAATGTAGAACAAAGCAGGATTTTTTTTAATTAATGCTGTGGCCAGGCTCCCCAGCCACCACTGGGCCCTAGGCAGCTGCCTAGGTCACCTAATGCTGGTCCCAGCCCTGTAACCAAACAGAGCTAGGAAATTATTGTGTTCCTTATTTTACTCCCTAGTACCTGAAAACTCTCCAGTCAGTTTGCCCACAATAGCCACAATGGCTCAGAAGAAAAGAGTCATAGACCAGTTACATTCAATTGTGGTGTGCTGCACAAGTCAGATGTCCTATAAGATGGTAATACAAAGAAACGTTGATGTTTGCTGATCCCCCAATTTTTGGAAACCTGCCTTAACATAAGCCAGTAATGTATAGCCTAGCATCTTGTTTGGCACCCTTGGAGCAGTCATGTGGGAATGTGCTCACTCATGTGGAATTAGACATGGCACCTGCATGACATACACAAAGGTTGTCCTTTTATCATCTTAAGGTATTGCTGTAGTATACCAGTCTTCTGTTATTGTTGCTATGCAAATGCTTTTGAACTGTGCCTTAGAGGCATAACTGACATCTGCCTCCTTTCCCAGTTGCCTATCATTGCATTTGCTGGAGACAACAAATACCACAAGGGAAAAATGATAAAAAAACAGTGATTTAACTGAGGCTTTATGCTCTGCCTGTAATACAGACAATGTTTCAAGTAAGCAAGTGCATAACCACCTAGTTTCACTCTACGCCCTCTCCTTTCTTGAGGTGTGGACTCAGGAGACAAACAACTGCTTTAGCAAAGTAAACAGATTTTAATAGATGCTTCTATTAAGCAAACCTCTAGATGCCGGCCCTAGTTGTGCCTCCAAGCATCCACCATTACCAGTGTTAGAAAACGCACCTAACTAGACTTTGTCACCATTGTCAGTCAGCATGGTTGATATAATCTGAATTATCACTTACACAGTATTTCTGATTAACTCTACCAGGCTCATCAGTAAGTCTCATTGCAATTTGCTCAAATGCTGCTGTTAAACAGTGGCTGAGTAAGTATATTTTGGGCCCTGGGCTGTTTTCAATCCATGGATATCCATGAATCGCTCTGGCAAGCTAATCCATTGCCACAGCAATTTCTAAGGAGAGAGCATGGCTACTTAATACTAGCTTCCCTCTCAGATTGCCATGTTAACATGCAGTTGCTCCTGCAAGACAGCTATTTGTGATGTCAAAAACACCAAGGGAAAACCATAGCAGAAGTGGCTTGTTAGTCTGAAAGGCTTACTGTCATGTGTAAACCTTCTGAGTTAAGGCTTCTGCATTGTGGTAAGCCTTTCTGAAGCTCCCTTAGAAAGTAATTTATTTGGAAACAGAAAAGGTCCATTACTATGAATACTGCCACTGCCAGCCAGCTTGTTACTCTGCAAAAATACATATAGGGACTGGCTCTCCATCAATAGCAATCTACACTAGACTGATGAATGAATGATGTAAATGCATAAAATAAAAATGTCCACTGCTACCCCAAGATAATAAAAAAACTAAAAAATATATATCTATATCCATATGCACATATGTAAATTTACGTATCTATAAACACATACAACGCACTTGCACACTTATATACAGACCAGACTTCCTGCAATGAATGCACTAACTCAGTTGATACACCAAGGAAAGCAAATTAAAATTGTATTAAACTCCATTGGGTACTTAAATGCAGCAGATCACATCAAAGCATACTAATTCACTTTTAAGCTGCTATTAAACTGTACAGTGCCATGCAACACAACACAACATGACTTTCTCTAAATTCTGTGTTCCTGAATTCATATCTGAAGTGAGGAATCAGGCCAGCAAGGTGAGTATGTTCATTAATTTAAAGAACTGTAACCATGCCTCTCAGCTTCGTTGCTAAAAATAACTCTTGGACAAAGGCTCAAAATCAGGGGATGTTTTTAAATATTACTGTAATTCTCTTAAAAAGTTAATATTAAAAATAGTTTGCATCAACATTATAGCTCTCGATCTTCCATCCTAAATTGTGGAACATTACCTCTAAAAATGTGGAACAAGTGGTCAAACTGTGGAACACTTACTAACAACTTAATCTAGAGAGGTCACATCTTACCCATCTTCAGAAAAAAGCATTGAATGGCCAACAGCCACATCCTTTCATCAGACAAGCAGTGTTCAATTCCTCACAGTTGTGCTGTGTGCCAGTAGTTTAAGATAATAAGGAATTCAAGGCAAATGAGTTTTGTGCACATTTATGCCTTGCCAGTACCCACTCATATATGCTTTACTACAATGCTTTATTGGCATTACAGTCAGTGTTATGATTCACTGTATTTCTCTCTCTGCCATTTGCACTTTAATATTATCTTAATCTGAGGTACAGAAGTTTATAGAGTTAGTATATACAGGTAGCAGACGTATGAATAATGCCTCGTTGAAAGCCCTCCTGCAAAAATGCTTTAATGACATTACAGACAGTTGTATTCCTCTGTCATTCATAGTTTAATTTTTGTAGTTGTAAGACTTGTATTTACAAGTCCTGCAATTCCAATAGCAAGTTAATATAGCGTGTGTATTTACACACACACACACACACACACACACACACACACACACACACACACACACATATGTGTATGTGTGTGTGTGTGTGTGTGTGTGTGTGTGTGTGTGTGTGTGTGTGTGTGTGTGTGTGTGTGTAGTTATTGCATTTGATTACAGGAAAGTCTGACTGGGCAATAATACCCCTTTAAAGTGAAGGCCCAGGGAGAACACTTCCACCAAACACCATCAAAAAATACCTCAAAAAATTAAAGCCTACTACAACTGCTCCTTACAATCTACCTAGCGAATATCTTAAAATAGCAGCTGATGCTGTTGCACATCCAGTTTCAATTCTGATAAATTGATCCATATTGAAAATAAATTCCCCTCACACTGGAAAAAATAATTCATTATTCCACTACACAAGGATGTAATCAGTACAGTTCTTTTAAACTATAGTCTAATTGCAATTTTATTTCCTTAATCAAAATATTGGAAAAATTATTTATACATATCTTCTCAACTATCTAATAGATAGCCAGCTTCTCCCTTCAGCCCAACATGGCTCCCATCCTCATCACAGTGCAATTGCTGCTTTGCTGAATTTTCTTAATACTTTTAACACCCAGAGAAATGCCAGAAGCTTAGTTTCCACCATCCTCCTACACCTATCAAAACCTTATGAAACCTTCTCCCACCAGAAACTCTTATGTAAACTTTCATCCAAAGGATTCACAAACTCTTTTCTGTAATGGTTCCAAAGCTTCCTCAGAGCACAAAAAGTGAAACTGAAAAATAATTTCGCCACTTTCTTTCCAGTATTTGTGTCCCACAAGGATCCATACTAGGCCCCATACTTTTCAACACATTCAGCAATGACTTGTACACTGCTACAAAAATGTAGTTCAATCTGCTGATGACTTGACCCTAATTTGCTCTGCCAAATCTCTCTCAAAACTGCAAGACCTTGCACAGCAACCCTTTTTATCAATTAAAATTTGTCTAAATAACTCCCAACTACTTTTAAACCCTAAAAAGCTAAATTACTGCTCTTTACCCCAAAACACATCTCTACCAAAACAACACATATTCATTCTTGTCTCTGCCAACAATATTATTATTATTATTATTATTATTATTTATTTATTCCAGTTTGGTGACCAGGGAAGTCCACTGGGCTCGAGAGCCCATTTTCAGTGGAGGCCCGGGGAGAAAAGCTCCACATAACAAGTTACATAAAGTATATAATTTTCATTTTGGTTAAGCAGCGAAGTTCCGCATAACAACTTACATAACATATAGAAGTATCACATTGTAAGTTGCATAAACAAATTGAAATAGCAATAGGAAAAAATTCATATAAATTGCATTCAAATAAGAAGATATATTATAAGTGAGAGGTTTAGAAGGGAAGAAGGTTAGCCAGGAGAAAAGGAAGAGAGGAGGTTGGGAGGTGTGTGGAGAGGAGTGCAGTTACATTTTCTGTGAAGAAATAGGTAGGAGTGGAGTAGTCTTTTGAAGGTGTTTAGGTTGTCACAGACCCTCAAAGTGGAGGGCAGGGCGTTCCATTTTTTAGCTAGGGTGTAGGAGAGTAAAAGTTGACCAGCAGGGCGCTTAGGTTTGTGGATGGTAATAAGGTTTTGATGAGTGGATCTAAGGGGTCTTGGGGGACTATAAGATAGGAGGATATTAGATAAAGAAGGGCAGCTGGTGGGTTGAAATATTAACTTGTGGGCTAAGGCAATTTGGAAGAAGTCTAGTTGATTTGGGAGTTCAAGCCAGTTTAGAGTTAGTAGGGAGGAGCAATGGTGAGGGAATATCATGTAAACAAGTAAACTACACAAAACTAGTGCGTGACCAGCAAAAATTCGACCACCATGTATCACATGTGGTTAAAAAACTCATAAAAAACAAGATACATTATACAGAGTAAAAAACTACCTCAGTGATGTAGTCTCTACTTTCTTACTGCCATCTCTCCTCTATGCTGCCCCAATCTTCACTAACATTTAGGTTTCACAACTGTCCATACTTGAGTAATATTATAATACAATAGCCAGATTTACAGTCAACTATAACAATAGAACACACCACCTTCTAGCCCACAGAAAATTAAACTGGTTAGAAGTACCATATCACCTAGCTCTTTCTCAGCTAACTACAGTACACAGACTTGTGTATAAGCCATAAAATTGTCTAGCCCTTAACAACTTCATATAGCACTGCTCCCCCAGTAGAATTTTATTCTCTGGAGAAAAATTACTAATCGCTATAACCAAATCATCTAATGCTGCAGTTGACTCTCTAGATACAGATAGTGTAACTAAACTCTGGAATCACATCCCAGTACCACTAAAATCCATTCAGAATGCAAACTCATTTAAAATGAAAGTAAAACTATACTTATTTTATATATATATATATATATATATATATATATATATATATATATATATATATATATATATATATATATATATATATATATATATATATATATATATATATATATATATATATATATAGATATATATATATATATATATATATATATATATATATATATAAATTATTATTTATTTATTTCCAGTTTGATAACCGGGGAAGTCCACTGGGCCCGAAAGCCCGTTTTCAGTGGAGGCCCGGGGAGAAAAGCTCCATGATAATACATTACACACAAAAACACAGCAGAACAGATCTAAACTAATACACACAAAAACACACTCTGTTCTAATAGCATAATACTTTAACAATTTCCAAACAAGAATGAGGTGCATTGGGCACTATACATAAGAAAAAGATATATTAGTGCAACTGTGAATGATAGTAAAGTAGGAAAGGAAAGGAAATTATAGATAGAGTTTGAATGCAAGAGCAGGGATGCATGGGAGAAACGAATAAGAAGCAAAGAAATTAAAGGAGAGGTGTCAGAAGAGGATAGAAAAAGAACAGATAACTAATGTTCAAATTGTGGTTGAGTCCAATCTTGTAGGATCCTATGTGGTGACTACACTAATGGCTTAGCCAAGTACAACCCCTACATATATCTATCCACACTACCCCTTTTCCCATTTTTTGCACATGGGTCAGCGTATATATGCATATCTGTATGACAGTGTGTGTGTGTGTGTGTGTGTGTGTGTGTGTGTGTGTGTGTGTGTGTGTGTGTGTGTGTGTGTGTGTGTGTGTATATATATATATATATATATATATATATATATATATATATATATATATATAGATATAGATATATATAGATATAGATATATATGAATAGAAAGTATGCTTTACCATCACTTGATAAGATTGCAGTCGACTGAAAATCAAATGATTGAAGCACTTTGGCTGAAAACCCACTTTAGTGAATCCCCATTTGACAGAAACCTTATTATATATGATCATGTCACGTATCTGTCGCTGTATATCTCCAAGATAAATGATACTGTTATCTTCAGTTTGACATTTTGACAAGCCATTTCTCTTCATTTAGAATATTATGCCCTACAACCAGTCCTTGCCAATACCGGAATATTTTTACTATCATCCCTCAGCTATATATATTGTTTTATGACATTGCTCACCCCTGCCTCTGTAATTCTGATATAAACCTTATGATAGCCATATATATAAAATTTTCTCTTAACCTGCTTTACACCTCACCTCTTAAGCAGAACATGAGCATTTTCTGCTCTACCCAGTTCCTTCCCTCACACCATTTCTAAACACTAATCACAAGTTATTATTTATATGACAAACTGACTAATACACCTCTTTAAATGCTCAATGTTCAACGTCTACTAATGCATAAGTACCTTTTATATTGCAATAGGTGCCTCTTTTTATATGTATGTAAACTAATTAGCAAATGTATATGTAATTGTTAATGTATATTATTTAACATCTGTTCATCTATATTAATGAATCTAAACAATCTGAACAATCTGTCTGAACAAATGCGAATAAAACTTAGTAAGGAATACTTCAGAAGACTTAAATTAATCCTAAAAACAGCACTGACATCTAGGAACAAAATCCAAGCTATAAACCAATTTGCTCTTCCTGTCTTAATTTATAGTTTTGGTGTGATTGACTGGCCCCAAAACGTGTTGGATAGATTAGATAGGAAAACAAGAAGGATGCTTCATGCTCACCAAATGATTTATAAAAATCAGTGCATACCAAGATTATAAATTCCCTGTTCCAAAGGAGGGATAGGCCTCCTTGAAATTGATTATATGTACAGATCTGCAATTGTGGGACTCCACACATATCTGCTGACCTGACAAGACCCAAACATAATGAAAGTTTTGAAACATGAGGAGAATAAATCAAAGAGGACTTCTCTGCTTAATCTAGCAGAAGCTTATCGGCGTCAAGCAGGAATGGAAATCAAAACAGAAGTAGATAAAAATCAGGCAGCAACTGAATGTGCCAAAAAACAAAAGAAAGAATATAAGGTAAAGGATCAGATGAGAAGGCAAGAAATGTGGAAAAAGCATAAATATAGTTGCAAGCATAGAAAACTTCTGAAAGAACCTAATGTTGATCAGGAACGAACACAGGAATGGTTAAGGAGAGGTGAATTCAAACCAAGAGATGAAAGGTTAATATTGGTGGCCTAAGATAGTGGGCTACATACATGTTGGTTTATAAGTCCATTGAACATGTGGGAGAAACAGACAAATATAGGTTTTGTAAAACTGAATTGGAAACAGTTGCACACCTCGTTACTGGTAATGGCAGAAGGACTGCATACTGAAAGACATAACAATATGGCGAGACTGTTGCACTGGGGATTGTGCAAACATTATGGTACTGAAGTGGCCGAACAACACTAGAAACATGAGCCACAAAGCATAATAGAAAATGAAGAAGTCTACATCACTTGGGATTATCCATTACCAAAAGTTCAAAAGATAGATGCTAGAAAACTTGATATAGCGGTCCAAGAAAAGAAAACAAGAGTAACATTGATCATTGAAATTGCCACACCCAGTGACTACAGTGTCTTGCGTATAGAGAGACACAAAGTCATAAAATATCAGGATCAGCAAGTAGAAACAAGAGCAATGTGAAAGAAAGATACTTCCAATAGTAGCAGGAGCAACAGGACTTATAAAAACTAATTTACGGTCATATTTAGATATGTTGCCAATACATGTAAATCCGTATGAACTGCAGAAGGAGTCATTACTGGGCACATTGTGGGTGCTGAGAAGAGCACTACTGGCTGACATCAAATATTGAAACAATACTAATTTCATGAACTTTAATCATACTTTGACTTAGGAATGGGGTCCATTCCCGTCATGGTATTAGAAACCCAAAAAAACTTGGAGAAATTAAAAAAGCACAAATCTCTATTTAAACATATTTGTAATATGTTGAAGCTTTTCTCCCTGGGCCTCTGCTAAACCCAGTCTGACAAACCTGGTAAATAAACGCAAACTAAAATAAATAAAAAAATCAAGTGCTCAAGCTAATAGTTAATTTCCTTTTCCTTCAGCTCTTCATGCATCACATCCAGTCTAATGAAATATCAGTAGGAAAGGGGAAAGTTCCTGTAACATGTATTGGTATTGGGCTACATGTTGCAGATTGTCAGACAATGATGCTCCTACAAAACAAATAACCGTACAAGAGAAAAACTGCTGTCAAATGAAAAGCAGTTGCCTAGTTTACAGATTAAATAACACTCAGTTACAAAACTTAAGTATCCAGGCTTTCATGTGCAAAGACTTAGCTTCAAAAGCCCCAGGGAACTTTTAGACTCTGTGATGGCATGTTGCCATCCTTTTACTAGTGTCCACAGATTCCGTCATCTTGGTCCAGAAGCTCTTTCCATTAACCATCTGCTACTATATCATACAAGTACCTTAAGTTGTCTTGTGTATGCATTCTAGTATAACTAATAGGGCTAGATCAGTTCTACCTTCAGAATAGTATAAAATGAAATAAAGCTAAAGCAAACAGTAATCTGAAAATGAAAGCATGCCTCTGCCAGCAAACTAAATATACTGTCCAAATGCTTGTAAGAATTATGGTAGCAGTGACAGAAATTACCTGCACAATAATTTGTCCTCCGGGTCTTCAATAGCAAGACAATAACTGCCACTGCAAAAATGAAAACAAAATGAATTTCCATCTGCTGCTTATATAACAAGAGAGAGATAATGACTGTATATCATAGCTGGCTTTTTATTCTCTTTATTTCACCAAGTGTCCTGCAAATAAAATTTTTAGACTTGTTTTCATTCAATTAAATATGTATTTTTTCCTTTACTAAGTAAAATAAAGGCAGTTTATGAGTGAAGTTTGCAGCCTAGTTCAGGTAGTATACTTGGTTTTGATGCAGAAGGCTGTGGGTTCTACTCCCACAGTATGCAGATGGATCACTGATACTGTACTGTGTTGTACTTTAAAGGGACTGGATGCTGCAGTCCTATGAATGTCCTCCTTTGGAGGAGTTACCTAGTAACTATGAACCTGTTATCAGTTTACCATCCATTCCTCATTGCAAAATTACTAGCTTATCATTTTTTTTAATGTAGTATAGGCAATTTATTCTTCAAGGGCAACAGGCACTTTATTTGTAGGTGAAACAATGAAATATAAAGTTGTTTGCTAGCAGCAACCTCTTCATTAGTTACAGATCCCTTTAATGTGGAATTATTTAGATGACTTACTTCTGCAGAGAATTTGCATATTTACTAATATTGGATTGTAATGACAGAAGTTTGAGTGGCCATTTATGGTTGAAATGTTCTGAAATGGGTAGTTTTGTCATTATTGGTTCATACATTTTATTTCATTGCTTACTGGAAGACTATTCCAAACTACAAATTTAAAACACATTCCAACAAGTGGTGCTGTATTATACAAGGAATATAATTTAATACAATCAGGTTAATACGATCAGGAAGGTGAATAAAAGAATGCATACATGCATGCTTGCACACAGGATGTAGGAGATCAAAATAGGGGAAGAAAACAGTCACCAATGGAGTCCCCCAGGGTTCTGTGCTGAGGCATTTTCTGTTTGGCATATACATCTCAAAAGTGAAAGGAAATACCAAAGGGCTTTGGCCGACTAAGTTTGTGATGACTGCAAACTAGGAGCAGCTATTGAATCCTCAAATGACTTAGCCATCATGCAGGAAGGTTTGTCCCAAACAATAACTGGTGCCAGAATCATGAATTGAAACAAAATTCCATGAAATACATTATTGTATCTTTTGGGAAGTCATCTACTCCAGGGAACTGCCAAACTGACAACGCCCCCTGAGAAATGACCCAGTTGTTTGGCATTTGGGAACTTGTGTGTACAGTGACCTAACTTTTGACCAACATGTGCCCAGAGTCATAAGAAAGTATTTCTATATTGCACAGCTCATAAACAAATTGATTGTGATTAGATCTAGAGATGTTATTGTCCCCCTTTACAAAGCCCGCATTAGGTCAAGCATTTTGTATAATGCCCACTTTGGCATGTATCTGTA
The DNA here is from genome assembly GCF_019279795.1 of Protopterus annectens. NCBI lineage: Eukaryota > Metazoa > Chordata > Ceratodontiformes > Protopteridae > Protopterus > Protopterus annectens. Next base: position 206,364,783 of record NC_056740.1, on the reverse strand, counting down.
CAGACCCATGCAACAATTGGAATACCCACAGAGATACCTTACTAAAAGGATACAAGTCCTATACAATAGGTCTTGCATGGACCACCTCAAAGATTTATCACTATACTCAGTATCGTACAGAGTGCTTAGAGGTGACATGTCTGGCACACAAGGCATCCTCCGACCTAATACAGATGGACCTACTGAACATCAGCAAGTCAAATGGCATCAGAAATACTCAGTCCAGGTATCTAAACTGAATGTTGTGGAGACATGGATATATATCACAGAGGCTACCACTGTTCCAGAATGGACTATCAATTCAAGTAAAACAAAGCTCATCCCTGTCCATTTTCAAATGCAACTTGGATCTAAGGATAGATAATAGAAAATGTACTCCAGGATTGCCCCTCATGCTACTAATGGATAGAGACAGTTCCTAAATGCTACATCCCTTACATGGGTATCCTCAAATTATCTATAGTATGATCACATTTATTCTCACTAGGGCTAATATACAATTATCAGCCATGGGATAGGTAAGATCAATCGGGAAATGTTAATTCAAGCACCAAAAGGGAAATTGGCTAAGTTTAAAATGTCCTCCAAGTGAACCTATGTTGTGGTAGTAAATAGTTTTAAAAAATTGCCATTTTTAGATCACTAAGTGCCCCTCTCACCACCCTCCACCCCCACCAGTCTTCAACAGCTTTTGGTGCCTCTGGAGGAAACCAAAGCACCTGATATAAACCCTCACATACACGGGGGAGGGTCTTTAGAAATTCTGCACAAACAGTCTTGAGCTGTATGGAAGAGAGCCTATTGCTAAGCCACTATGTAGCTCACAACTCTGTTTAATGCTGTTCTTGTAATGGTTTACCAAATGTTTTTGTAGTAGCATCATTAGTTAGAACATGTATCAAATGTGCTTACCTACATTTAAAATTAAAGCTTTGCATTCAGAAGTACACCATCAGGTAAACTAAAGAATGTACAAGCCATCATGGTTTGTCTTTCATGCAGTCTTCCATGAGACCACATTACTGTGTGATTAAGAAACAAAATATATATCTATATCATCTATATCTATATGTATATGTATATATATATATATATATATATATATATATATATATATATATATCTATCTGTCTGTACTGTACACTCTTTCAACAAGAAACCCACTTAAAATACTGTACTGTACACTCTTTCAAGGAAAAAAAAACATTTTACTGTACTGTACTGTATTTACTGCAATGTAGTACGTACTGTAGATGTAAGTTAGTTGGTAAAAAAAATGGTTATTGTGGTTTGTTTTATAGATTCAAATCTCCTAGTTGCTGCTAGGTCACGCCAATGCCGAAGTAACAAGACATCAGTACTGGTCGCCTGAGATCGCTGTTCCACATACCTTAGGGCTGCTTCAAATGCTTTTATTCCATCGAAGTGACTGAGTTTCTCTGTTCTGTTCTCAATATCACTCTCTTCAGTGGAATCATTCTCATTGCCATTTACAAGCGTTAATATATCTTCATCAGTCAGTTGATATTGCTCGTCTTTGTTTATCCATTCTTGTATGTTATCATTGTTCACATTTTCACATCCTGGAATTTGTTGTACCAAAGAAATCAACTTTTCATTGTGTTCCTGAATGACTTCAGTATCAACTGTTGAGCTTTCATTCAGAAAGCAAATTCCTCCTGGACCTTGCAATGGCTTGTGGTTCAACTTCTACCCACGATTGAGCAATTCAATAAATCACATCTTTTAAACCAACTTTTCAAAGTTTTTCTAGTAGCTCATTGCCCTGATTGATCACCTCTATAAGTGCCGTAAGAAGCTTATGACTGTATTTTTTTAGACATTGTAATGTTCACTTTTCACTTGACATTTTCTAAAGTAGATTGTAGAAAAATGCACTACACTAAAACGCAGTACAGTATAGTTTGAACAATGGTGAAGTCAAGGCACACGTTGGCTAGCACGCTAGCATGTTGTAAAACATCATACAGGCACGCATGCACTCAGTGCTGTTCACTTTCTGTCAGATAAAATGGACTGTTGGATAACTGAAGGTTGGACAAACAGGACTCTACTGTACTTATTTTGACTGACAGCTGAAAGCCAAGTTGCATTCTTTGGTAAATAAAATGCTTACCAGTAGTATAAACAGGAATCCAAAATCTCAGAAAAGTACTTCCAAAAATTCAAGAAAAGAACTTATTAACAGGAAGTCACCCAGAAAATGAAGATAGTAGAGCTTCCTTCACATACTCCACTCCCTTTTAACTCTATGTTACGCACCCACTACTAAAACAGCTTTTCTTAAGATTGTCACATAAATATATTGAATCATTATCACTTTGTCAGTCTCTATTTTATGATATCAAAACTGTATTAAAACCTGTTTAAATAGTTGCTGGTCTTCTACCATAAGCTGTCCTCCTATGACACAGAAAGCTCAGGTTTGACCACTGGCCCAAAAGTAACTAAGAAGAGAAGAGATTCAGATTCTGAAGACCTCCATTTTAAATAATGATGACAAAAGTGATAAACATTTTCCTATGTTTAGTCTGCTTAGTGAATGCTATTATGTGTGTTATAGTACACCCATGCTTTTCAGTGTAGGCCATAGTTTTTATGATTACACAGTCAAAGACATTGCTATAGTCAATAAAACAAATGTAGATAGCCTTTTGATATTATTTTGCTTTTTCAAGGATCTATCTCACATCCATAATGATGTCTCTTGCTCTTTGCTATTTCCTAAATCTTGCTTGCACTTCTTTTACTCTCATTCCAAGTATGGTTGCAGTCTCCACTGAATAATGTTAAGACCATTCTTGCTAGCACATATGATCAAAGTGTTGAGCTAATTTTCACAATCAGCCAGATCATTTTTCTTCATGACTTTTATAAAGACCGATATTTCCTGTTCAGTTGGCCATGATTCTCTTGTCCATAATTCCTGGAAGAGCTTTGCAAGTATCATGACAGCTGCATATAACTTGCTTTAAAAGCTGTAATATTTTAGATGAAATGCCATCATTCTTTCATAATGCTTTCAGTGCTGCCTCTACTAGTACTTGTATCACCATTCAGTTCTGATCACAAGTTGCAGGTTGAAATGACCATAGATCTGTTTAATCGTTACACTTCATTGTCTGTCCATTTGTTTTCTAGTTATTCTCAGCATCATTCAGAGTAAATCCTTGAAAGTATTCTAACAATAAATTGTGAATAGGGCTCCCTATTGAAATGTTGGAAAGAGAAATGCCAAGTCCAACTTGCCAAAACAAAAAAAGTCCACAAATGAAGAAGAGCAAATATCAAACATCTCTCTTCTTTAGACTTTTTTTGCATCCCCCACACACCTTCCCAAACTTATATATAGCAGCTCCAAGATTGCCATACCTCAGACAAAAGGAAATATTCTGAGAAAGGTCAACATCAGACTGTATATGTAACTCTGGAGTTTCTGCATTTCAGTCTCCAAATTACAGGACTCACTAGAACGAGTCCCACCCATCCAAACAGTTAATATTGGAAAGATCTGTACCTGCATTACTGGTAAATGTCACACATATGAAGCTTTATTAAAAGCAATTAGTTGGCGATGGTGCAGGACTGCACCTGTCTCAAGTGTACCTCATTATGAGGAACGCTCTCTATTGTGACACCTAAAAAATCTGTCACATAGTCAGTGTTAAGAATTCTTTTTAACTGATATCTATTGTAAATAATACTAAATCATGTTAGTTAAGCAAAATAACTTTCTCTAAGCGTAAGCTAACTCATTTTAGCCATCCTGTGAGTTTCCTAGTCGAATTTCTAAGTAGACTTTAGTAAATGTTCCATAGTTGGCTCATTTTTTCCATATTATAAGTAATATTATAAGAAATAATTGTTCCACAATTTGTAGATGGAAGATTGATAGTTACGAAAGATTGTGAATATATAGTCATTGATTTTTGTATGCCATATCCCCCCCAGATAACTTTTCTGATGGAATTCAAGCTACACTTCAATAAAACACATGCCCACAACATAGCCTATGTTGTTCCAAACTGATCATTCATACACGACAAGCCTGTAACCTGTCACACATGGATTTGTTGGGACAGATGAATTTAAAAGACATTGTAGGCTCAATGGTGGAATCATTGGGGTTTGGATTACACTATGAAGAGGTAATGAGATTTGTTAACAAAGAATCTTTCCAAACCTCATTACCTTGTCTCAGGGTATCATCAATTTCAGTGAGTTATGATGTTGATGTAACACTGGATAGTCTTAATAGTCCTAATCATACTCTGTTCTCAAAATAATGTCATACTGTAGGGTAGATTTCATTTTCATAATTGGAGCAGCATTGTAAAAAGGTAGGGTGGTTGAAGCATTTTATGATGCTACCCCATTTGTTTTGCAATCCCACTGTTAATGTAATATTGTTATCCAGCCTCCGATAATTTTAAATAAAATCTGAGTGAAAACTCAAGATTAAACATAAACATATGGATTTAAATCTGTTTGTTAGTACTTAGGCAAACCTTTTAAAGTTCAAGTTGGTTTATGAGAGGTGAGTACAATTTTTAATGTATACTGGGTCAGAACCCAGTTTGAGGGTAAAAACTGCAGCAGATTGCTTGAGATAAGGGCCATTCTGGTCAAATGTCTTGACTGAGTTGTGCAGTGTAATTAGAATTAGACCTATTTTATTTTTATATTTTATGTTAAAGGCATGGTAAGGCCATCAGGAATAGGTACTTTAGTCAATTAAAGGTAGCAATAGCATTTTTTTCTTCTAAATCATTTTTATTAGCACAGAAAAACATACCCATCATAATAATTTATAGTCAATTTATACTACATACATACACACACACACACATATATATATATATATATATATATATATATATATATATATATATATATATATATACACACACACACACACACACACACACACATACACGCACACACACACACACACACACACACACACACACACACACACACACACACACACACACAAACATAATTTTTATATTATCATTGTATCATTTCCTTTTCTGCACATTATCTTTTATATTTATACATACAATTTTATGGTATTTATTATACTGCCCTCACTTATATTTGATCATTGCCCTCAGCAAATACCATTTCATAACATTATCCTCTTTCCAGTTTTACTTCTCTTCTGCCAGCCCCCATTCTCTTTTCTGTTTGTCTCTTTATGCATCATCCCACCTGATCCTTAGTATTTTACTCTACCTCTGCTGCCTTCACCTCCATGAAACCTGCCTTTACTTTATCTTAATTTCCCTGCCTGTACTTACAAATATCCCCCTCTGTCCAAGCTTTAATTATCTCTCTTTCCTACAATCCCTCCCCCTGCTTTCTTCCTGCCTTCACACGAATTGCTTTTTACCTGCTCTGAACAGGTGTAATAACCACCCATCTTTGACCTCCTTACTTCATATTGCTTTCATTTCCAGACATTGCTAGCACTTCCCAGCACACATGGATATTATCTATTATCTACTTGTTTTAACCGTGCCCTGTGCATTCTGGGCTCTCCCATTAGCCATCCTCTCCTACTCTCTTCGGTGTCCTATACCATCTAGGTGATAGCCCCATATGCTGGTCTCTGTCAGGTTGTCATACCTTTAGACTCTTTGCCATTTTCCATGTTTCTTCCAGCTTCTTATCTTTTTTACATGCCCTGTTTTCCTTTATATCTCTCTCTCCTTAATTTACAAAAACAATCACCTCTTCAAATTCTCCTGAGTCTTTATAAATTCACCATATCCTTTCTTTCTGTCTGTCTGTCTATCAGTCTGTATCTCCAGTCATACTCATTTCTTTTAACTTTCTCTTCATTTCCACTCTTCTTTCTGTATCCTGTCTACATCTGCCCTCTTTATTACAACTCTCTATGCCTGATGCTGTTAACCCAAATGCCCCCTTTATCTGCACAAAGGACATATACAGCCCTTTCCTTCCCCCCTCTTGCATCTGTTGTATATATCTCAAGCCTTTTTCTTGCCAAGCTCTTGGTACCACTACCTTCCTAAATACTTGCACCCAGTGATCACTCATCAAATCTCTAATTTTAGCTCCTTGCATACCTCTCAACCTCTTAGAGCAAGAAGTCTGGACAAAGATGTAAATAATGGGGGGGTGCAAAGGCCCAAAAATAGGGACAATTTTGAAATATTATTGTTACAAACTTAGAAAGTTGATAGAATAACAGGTTTTGCATTAGCATTAATTTTCTTAAGCTTATGAAGTCTGAATCTCAAATGTCTGTCATTATTTTCTGACTTCAGTCATAAAAGATTTGGCAATGATTTTCCAGTAAACCACAATTTTATGAGCAACAGGCCAAAAATATGAGGTGAAAATCTGGACATTCTTTGAAAATCTGTACAATTGAGAGGTATGGCTCCTTGTATGCCTCTCAGGCTTCTTCTACTCCCTAATGTATTTCCTAATTTCCATATCTGTTGCATTCCCTATCCCCATTAAAATATTTTCCTTCTTTGATTATCATCTTCCCATACATTCCACTTTATATTTTCATTTTCCACAGCCCTAAACCTCTTTACTGTCTTCATAGCCACTGCTTACATCCTAGACTTAAACATATTTCACCCTCCAACAGCTTTGCATGTCCCTATTCCATCCTTGCCTGTATTGTTTCTCTTTCATTGTCATATAAAACTATTGCATACCATCTGTGTCTCCTAAAGCCATGCTACTGCTGATTTAATTGGCACATGTGTCTACAGATAGATCAGTAATAGGCGACACCATCATCCTCACCACCTCTACTCTTCTTCTCAGGATATTCATCCTACTAAAAATTTATCTGTATAGTTTAGCACATTTTCTATAGTTATGTCTATGTCCAACATTCCTTTGGTCTCAGAAATTAAGGAGAGATCCCCAGACCTCTCAACCAATTGGGGACAAATTTCAACAGAATCAGGGACAAGTCAAGAAAAAAATCAGGGACACTTTTAAAATATCAGTGCTATTAACTTGAAACATTGACAGAATCAGAGCATATGAATTAATACACATTTTCTGAAGTAAAAGAAGTTCATAACTCTTAATTATTGTCATTATTCATTAAGTGTAATTCACCACCTTTCCTGCAAAAGTCACTAGTTTTAGGAGGGATTAAGAGGGACAGAGTTAAAATCAGGGACGTCCCTGAAAATCAGGGACAGTTGAGAGGTATGGAGACCCCCTAAATCTGGTTAGATGATTAATTATATTTTCATGTGTAGCATCAGGGTTTTACTTGAGCAGATGTATATAAAGCTGTCAATGAGAAGATTAAAGAATGTCAGGATCTGTGAGAATCTTATTGGTTTCTTTAATGTAGTGGATATAGCTCTTAACTTATTAAATATGAGAAGACTAGATAAATTGGGAGGGCCAATGACCCCATTACATATGCTTCTACCATGAATCAACGACTTCCACAAAGCCGATGACCCAAAATACTGAAAATTAATGCCGAAAACACAGGAGGACAAAACATTTAACTTTAACCTTTTTTTTTCAGGGGGACAAGTACCCCACATCCCTAGAACTTATATATATATATATATATATATATATATATATATATATATATATATATATATATATATATATATATATACACACACACATATACACACCAGTACCACAGTAACACCATCTCAGAGAAGAGAGTAATCCCCCAAAAGTGAATCACTGTTGGTTTGATTTAGAAATCACACCGGCTTTCAATGTTTTTTTTCTGCTGACAAATGAAGCTTGAGGAATTTCACCTTAACCAACTGTAGAGTAGCCATTCCGTATACCTGACTAAACATCTCTTGCTAAAAAAAGTATGACAGGTGGGTGGAATATAAAAATAAGTTTCACCTATCAGTCCCTAATACCATCAAACTTGAATCTGTCAATTTTTCATTGAGTTTTGAAGATAAGCTGTTGAGTCCTGTTTTGTATAGCTAGAATTTGTTTTTTTTTTTTTTCTAATCTTGATTTTAAAGATGCAAGCAGAGCTGTATCATGGTCAAGTAGGTCCTTAGGCAGGGTAATGGATCAAACTCCCTTGCCACAGCCATTCCAGTGTCCATTGTTTGGCCGCCTGTCTCCAGTTATCATAATCACTGTTCAGACCTATCAGTGTGCCTGTTATATTCTTCTTTACTTTTACTATGACTACATACATTTTATTTACACCCTTTATTTTAAATATTATAACACAAACACTGATGACCATTTGCTAAACAAAACAAAGCAAAATAGTCTCACATCAAAAACAGACTTAGCATGAGCAACAACAACAAGCGCTTCTTCCCTTGAAACTCGCATTCATCTGACCAGTGGTGGATTAAATGTACACTTATATCTACAAACATCCCACAAACCCAGGAATTTGAGTTACATTCTTGACTACAGCCTTCTGAAATGTCTGTGTCAAAAAATAATAATAATAATAATTACCAAAGTCACATATTTCAAATTTGTTTCACATAAACCACACATTGGCCAAATTATTCCAACTTAATTCATACACTCACATGTACACTAGTGTTGTAAAGTCAGATTAAAGACTGTTTATAATGATCAACTTATAAGAGAATAAAATACTCTCATCCACAGAGAGCCCACCTCACCAGCAGTTATAGCCACTGTGTTGATTGTGTACACCCCTTATTTTTATAAAGAAATAAATTATATATACTTTATTATTAACTTTGGATGAACTACATGAACTTGTGTAAAGGTCACTAGCATCATACCATAAACCCCAGTCATGTGTAGCACATGTACTGGCCCAGTCATGTGTAGCACAGTTTAAACAGAAGAATATTTATGAGAGCTTAAGAAATAGTAACTACCTGATAAATGCTATGTCAATGTGCACAATCTCTGTAGAAATCATGTGAATAATTCCTCTTTAAAGAGAAATATTGCTAATGCAGAGGTTGCTGCTGGTAAACACCTTAAGTGCTTCATCTACAAATGCAGTGCCTGCTGCCCTTGAAGCATAAATTGCCTACATTACATTAAATTAATGGGTATGCTGATGATATTGCTATAACATTTTATGAACTAGATCAGCTATGGAAATGGGAATGGATGACAGACAATAGCAACACGCTCATAGTTACTAGGCATGCAGTCCTGGAGACCATTAAGGAGCCTAGCTCAAATTTCCAATTACTCCAAAGCACAGTCTGGTTAACTGACTTGCACAATGCCACACAATAGGTAAAATAATGTGCAAAGATTCAAACCCTGCACCTTTGCCACAGGAAGCAGCTCATTAACAAGTCAGAGCTTTGGTTCTCTATGCTAATGCCAGAGTTAATAGGTTTTAACTAAATGCTTAAATCCTTTGCAACTTGATATTGTATGGAAGAATGCATCATAGTAACATGCAACAACAAATACATAATGGATACTGAAGATCAGATGATTCTTACAATCACACTAGATAATAAAACTATATTACCTGACAAAAGTCAACCCATTTGCAGTTGCTGGAGGTTGTAATGAAGGTACTGCAAAACATATATAATTAAAATGCAACATATTTAGAGTATATTTCGCAATCCAGGACTATTAATTCATTCATTCATTCTTTATGCCATAAATAAATAAAAACAATTAAAGGCAATATGAATGCCAGCAACGTTTGTTCTACAGCCCACAAGTCACATAAAAATCAGAGATATTACTGCATACAACATGCTGTTTTGGTGAAGGGACTTAACACGCTTGCAAGATGCCTACATCTCATTTTTTGACCTCATTATGTCTTCTCTGTCATCAAGAATAGCTATCTCATCTGGCATCACTCAGTACATTTCAACATACTTGAAGAATGGCTAATAATAATGTATTGTTGCAGCACACACCTCTAGGGTCAATAGATCCAGATTGTGGGCAAATGGGGGCCTATGTAGTGCAATGAATGAGGCTCCCACCAACTAAATATCATTTTGTGAAATCATTCCCTTTCAGCTATTTAAATTTGTTGGCCATCCCACTGTAGCCCATAGAACCAAATTATAAAGTGCCCACCCCCTTCCAATCTATCTTGCACTTTTAAAATTAGTTGCTCTCCACTTAACTAGCTAAAGCTTAAGTTGCCCCTCTTTCATATCTAACTGCTTAGTGCACACTGCAACTCTTAGAATATCAACCCATTTTTTTTTCAATCTGACCTTTAAAATCTGCACAATCTACTCCAAGATCTCCAATTATTGAATAGTCAAAATTCTGCCACTTAGTCTTTGGATTACTGCTTCTGTTTTGCTCCCGGTGACAGGAGGAACATAAGGGCATTATTTCCTGGAGACTGATGATCACTGGAATGTCTAATAACTGCTTCAAAGGTGCCTGCTTGGAATTTGAGCTTCTATTTTGCTCCTGCTGACAGAAGGAGCAGAGTGCTTTGATTCCTAACTGTTTCTAGTTGGGCAGTGAGTCTGTATTTGACCTTCCTGATTGGTCTAGTTGCTCTTCAAGACATCTACCAGGAAAAGACTACAAGCCTACAGACCCTTGCATCATCTAGGACAAGACTGTAGATCACCAAACAGCCTGTGGCCTGCTTTTGGGATCGGTGCTACTGTCTTGCTTCTGGTGAGAGAAGAAGCAAAGGAGCGTTGTATCCCATCAGTGTGAAGCTGTGGTGAGACCAGCACTAGCAGAAGCCAGGCAGTAGCCATGCAGATGACTCCCCTCTTTTCATCATTCTTGACAATCTAATTCTTTCTTTCTTTCTTTTCGGTATGTATTGCTTGATTTGCTTCTACCTTCAGAATATCTACCTAAATACTTCATCCATAAATCATAAGGGTCTACTTATTAGTTTCCCCTCAACTGCTTGGCAGTGCCCTTTATAGACTTAGGCACCTTGAGTTGACATTTTTCCTGTAAAAGCACCATTGATATTTCCCCAGTTCCTAGATGCACACAGGACAACTAGTTTGCAGTGAGAAGCACTGTCCCCAAAGTTGCAAACCAGATTCTCCTGACATTACTTTATATTCTCACTCCATCTGACTAATCAATAAAAAAAAGGGTCTGTTGCCATGGATAAGAACTTTCTCACTATCTCCGTTACCAGCTGGTGGATATGGGCATCCTGAGGCAATATAAAAATTGTCTGGTATGGGAGAGATGTATTTACACAATGTCACAGGAGGCAAAGATTTGACACAAAAGCACTCCTAATGTCAATAAGGTTGTCAGTAGTACACACACACACTGCACCCATCACACACAATTCAAAGCAGAAATATACCTCACATATGCTTAGACACTTAAATATAATCTTCCTAAACCCCAAAGACCTCCTCGACAAAGTACAGATAACAAATACCCTTGGCAGCCCCGAATGCATTCCTTCAAAGCAACTCCCATGTCAACACATACAGACACATCTCATGGAGCCTTTACTTTTAAGCCCATAGGTTCATAGGTTCATAGGTTGGTACTAGGCTATCGGCCCTAGGGCCTATACAAGCCTAGCCATAACAATTCCCTGGCTATTTCTTCCCACAATATTTTCTTCCATAATGCAAGCCACCACATCATTCAACATTCTAGTCATTGGAGACTCCATTATGAGACACGCTGATGTCCCTCTCACCAGGCTAAGTAAGGAGAAAGTCAAGGTCAGTTGATTATCAGGGGCCAGTATACACCACATTACACACACGGACAGATCATTGGAGCACAAGTACCAATATGACTCAGTTGTAGTGCATGTTAGTGTACATTACCTGAGCTGTACCTCCCTGGACTATATGAAGTGAGACATCATGAGGCTCTCAGAACATGTCCCAGCCTGGTATGGGCCTAGCATCGAGCAGAATTTTATCTTCTCCAAGGATGATGTCACAGTATGAACAGAAGATGGCTGACTTTAATACTGTAATTGGCTCAGTTTCTGGTGTCACTGCAAGGGGGCGAAATATTTGTCAACATGGAAGGTGATAGTCAACAGACCATGCTGCTTTACCAGGGATGATCTGCACCTCTCTCCTTTAGGCTTTTGAATATTAGCTAAAACATTGTCTTTTCCATAGTGCCTTTTTTAGGCAATGCCAAACTGAAAGTACCTCTGACATAGCAAATCAAAACCAAGAAAATCTAAAGGTGTTACTGCTCAATGTTAGGAGTCTAAACAAAAAGCTCCACTCCCCAGAAACTCTCTTCACCCTAGAGAATGCTGACACCTGTGTGGTCACTGACACATGGTTTAAAGAAATAGAGAGCACCCAAACAGTGCCAGGTTATAATGCCTTCCACACATTTAAACCAGCTACTGTACAGACGGGGATGAAAGGTAGAGGTGTCTCATTTTACATAAAAAATAAATATACGGTAAGGCTGGTCAAACAGGACAATGCACTTGAGCTTCTTCAAGTACAAATCACCATAGGAAAAATCCAGTACCCTTTCCTTGTAAGCTATAGGTCCCTATCTATGACCCAGGAAACCCATAGCATGTATTTAAACTTATTGGAAACACTCACCATCCAACTCAACACCATATTCATGGATGACTTTAGTTACCCCACAGTTAACTAGGAATCATATACAAAACCAAATGTACAGGCACAGAGATTCCTAGATTTTGTAAACACAAACTCCCTGGACCAGATTGTCAGTATACTGACCAGAGGTGTAACCATACTGGATCTGGTCCTCACTAATATGGGAGAGTGCTGCACAGCCCTAACGTAATGATTTTTCTGGTAATCTCAGATCACAAAATGGTCTCTCTCCTTTGAAGTAAAAATAAAACCTGGAGCCCCAACTAACCCTGGAATATTCAGGAACTACTCTCAGGCTAACTTCCTACTATTAAGTGATAACCTGGCAAAATCTCAAGCCCACATAAACCACGAGAATACTGCTGCCTACACAGAACAGTTCACAGAAACCCTGTACAAGCATGTTAATAGCTGCATAGAGGCATCTGTACCCACCAGGAAGACGTACAAAACTAACTCAAAAAACAACCCCCCTGGTGGGATCACAAAATCAATCAGCTGTACAACAGAAGGAAGAAAATAATGGCAAAAATAAGGAGTTACAGCCCCCAGCAGGATAAAAGCACTCTCAAACTAAACAAAACTCAGAAGACAAAGTCTACCCAAGCCAAATTTGAAGTAAATTTCGCTTCCCAGGCCAAGGACAACCACAAGGCATTATTCAGCTATGCCTGCAACCTTCAAAGGCAATCTATACAGAGGCAGAATATATAGCAAACCTACTGGCCAACAAATTCAGCTTCAGCTTTACCCCCTCTCTCCCCATCAACCTTCCCTCAGGAAATACCATCAAATATAGCTCCCCCTGCAATCACTATGGAACAGTCTTTAATGCTCTGTCTAAGACCAAGAACACTGTATCAATGGGCCAAGACACTATCCCAGGATGCCTTCTAAGTAGAATGAAATATGACCTATCAGGCCATCTGGAATTGCTATTTAACTGTAGTCACCAAACAGGCTTCATGCCTCATGAATGGAGAATAGCAACAGTCATCCCAGTACACAAACGTTGGCCAACTACAGACCCTGGAAACTACAGCTCCATAAGTGTCACTGTCTCATATGGAAAGCTATGAAAAGAGTTATTATGGAAGTGATCAATAATGACATAGGAAATCTCCAGACACTGGACCCAACCCAATTTGGTTTCATAATGGGCAGGTCATGCCTACTCAACTTAGTGAACTTCTTTGAGAAGGTCACCAAAGCTATGGATGAGAGCAAAATGGTTCACACTGCCTACCTTAACCTGGCCAAGACATTTGACACAATAACCCACTCAGTATTGTTGACAAACTCAAGAGATTAGGTACAAACCCTTATGTCACTTGGGAGATAGCCAGCTGACTCACAGACAGGGCCCAGGAAGTTAGAATTGGGAGTCCACTTCAACAAAGAGGCCAATCACAAGTGGAGTCCCTCAGGGATTTGTCCTGGGATCGCTCCTTTTTGGCATTTACTTCTCTGAAGTCACGGCCAATGTCAGTGACCTCTGGATGACTAAATTTGCAGATGGTTGCAAATTAGGAGCTGTCACTGAATCCCCCACTAACACAAATGTTCTCCCGGAAGGGTTGACACAAACAAACAACTGGTATCAGAGCCATGGACTATAACTAAATGCCAAGAAATGCATAATAGTATCCTTCAGTAAGTAATACACACATGCTATTATACTGACAATACACCCCTAAGAGATGAGCCAGTATTCAGGGACTTGGGAAGCACATAGACATTAAACTAGCCTTTGACCATCACATGTCTACAGTAGTGAGGAAATCGTTCTATGTTGTGCAACTTATAAATAAAGGTATGACATCTAGGTCTAAGGAAGTTATTATTCCACTGTATTCATCATTCATCAGACCTATCATTGTGTAAAATGCCCCCTCTGTTATGTACCTAACCAGGCAATTTGAATGTCCACAGAAGTTCCTCACTAAAGGAATACAGGATGTAAGTAACATGTCCTATGCAGACCACCTCATGGCCATATCCCTGTATTCTGTCTCCTACAGGCTGTTGAAGGGAGATCTATGCCTATCATTCAAGGCATTGTCAGACCCCCCTCTGATGGACCTCTTGCATATCTATGAAAAACAAAAAGCACCAGACTTGCCAGTTCTAAAGAATAAACCCTTGCCTGTGATATATGTAGGACCTGCTGAAGAGAGAGAGGTATGTATCCCAGACACTACCCATTCTCTGGAACGGGCTCCCCATCCATGTAAAGCAGAGTTCTTAAAGAAACAAAAACGGCTTTGGGTACAGTAAGGCACAGAAAAAATATATATGAATAAACAAAAGAATAACTGTAGCCGAACTTACACGAACCAACAAAGTTTATTTAAGGACTAAAAATGTAAGTGCTTTCACGATAGTTAATATTGCTTCATCAGACCATCTGATTATGAAAGCACTTACATTTTTAGTCCTTAAATAAACTTTGTTGGTTGATGTAAGTTCGGCTACAGTTATTCTTTTGTTTAAAGCAAAGTTCTTCCCTAACCCAATTCAAGTGTAACTTGGACAATTGGATGGGGAACCAGAAATTCATCCCTGGTTTGGCACTTATGTCTCTAATGGACACAGGCAGCTTGTTAATGGTTCATCTCCTAGGCTCCTGCTTGTAAATGTTTCATCTCCCAAGCACCTGCTTACAATTATCAAGGGTGCCAGAACTTGTCAGAGATTTGGGATGCATGGTTAGGCTTAAAAATGCCCTTCTGGTCATTGGTCTAGTAAACACTATAAGCCTATGTACCAATATCCCATTACTTGTTTGTCTCTCCCAAATTACTGTAAATACTGTGCAAACCTGGCAGTGTGCATATTATTTTCTTCTTTAGTTTATTATTATCACAGACATTTGAATTTCATTTAAAATGTTTATTTCAAATTTTACAGAAAAAAATGCTGACAGACATTTTCTATACAAAGCAAAACACTCTCACACTAAAAACAGGTTTAGCATGAGAAACAGTAAACTTCTCTTAATTGAAACTCACAGTTAGTGAAAATGCATCTGGCAACCCATTAAACTACAACGGATGTGCTGAGATTCATATTCAAATAGCATCTAGTGAAGTACCAATAGTGTCTATGTGACGGGTACATAAATTCAAAGACAATGTGTAATGCATTTGATAAAAGTATGGGACAGCCCACTGGATACAAGTAGCAGCCCAGGAGTACTATTTGGTGAGTCTGAGGGAATCAGTGAATACAAAAGTCCGTGCAAGTATAGCCAAGTGCAAAGGCCAAATGATAAATCCAAATAACAGCAGCCAGCACTTCAAATCAGCAAAACTATTTATTTAATATTTAATATAACTTCATTAAGGAACAGACCAGTTTCAGCAACTCCATGCCTTCATCAGTGTTAAAGTTCCAAACAACAATGCCACGTTTAAATACACAAGTAATAAAAGACCATTAAAGAATCGCCACCCATTTAAAGAGACAGCATCACTTCATTGAGCCCCAGTGAAAATAAGGCCCCCAATCTCACTCACCTGGAATATTCTAATTATTATTGATAACATGCCAGACTAACTTATTACATGAAGCTAGATTAATCCTGTTAATAATAATGAAATTAAACACAGCATAATGATGTTTCTGGACTTGTTTATATAATGCATTAGACAGGCTGCCTTTCTAGTGTCACTCATATGTTCAAAAATCCGAGTTTTAAGCTGTCTGCAGGTCTGTCCTACATGGGCAAGTAGCTAAATAAACTACCTGATCAAACAGCAAGTACTCAAACAAAGGATATCAAAAACTTTGGGAGTATTCCTAGATGTAAATTGTTTTGTTTTTAAAAAATACTTACATGCAGAACAATGCCAACATGGTTGGCAACCCATCATAGGGATGTAATCTATTATTGTCTGTGTATCCATTTTATGTCTAACACTTTTCTTGTAATGATTAAAGTAGTTACCAATAATTTTTCCTCTTCTGTAAGAAAATAAACAATGCGCAGGAACTAACTCAGATAGTTTGTCATCTGCCATAAGGATGTCCCAGTGTTTGTGGATACGACACTTGAAAAACCCTATATTGCTACCAAAATTAGTCACCAGCCTGAAACCACCATCCCTAAATTTATGTTTTTTATATTGCAATAACTCTGTTCTATCATCTTTTTGGACAGAGTCTCGAGTGGTCATAACTTCCTTATAATTATACCCCCTGTCACAAAATGTTCTAACCAAATCAAGTTCCTGTGTCTTACAGTCAACATCTGAGGAACATATTTTACAATCTCTTAAAAACTGTGATTTAGGGATATTGCGGACAATGTGGGATGGATGGCAGCTAGTGGCATGTAAAAATGTGTCAAACTCCAGGTTTTTCCTATGCACAGTAGTGTTTAAAGTGCCATCATTGTTTTTCAAGATGGCAACATCCAGAAAAGTGATGTGTGAGAGATCATATTGAACACTAAATTGTACACCCCATTTATTTTGATTAAGATATTCAATGAACTCATCCAGACAAGCCAGCAATCATCCAGGTATCTACACCATATATCTATGGACTCCAAAAAAATATTATGGACAGCATCATAAATAATCTGCTGCTCAAGAAAACCCATGAATAGATCAGCATAAATGGGAGCAAAAGATGCTCTCAGGGCAGTACCTTGGAGCTGTAAAAAAACATTCTCCATGAAAGTAAAACATTTTTAATGAGAACATGTTCTGCAAGGCAGTTTAAAAATGTATTGAATCTGGGGCTGTACAATCCTGGACAGTTTAACCAATAATCCAATGCCATTAACCCAGCCTAATGTGGAATGTTGGTGTACAAAGATGCAACATCCAAAGTGCACATATAGCACCCCATCTACAACTGTGCATCTTGAATAATATTCAAAAACTGGGTGGTATCTTGTATACACGAATGTACACCATTTAACGGAGGGCATAGACAGTAAGTAAGAAAGGCAGGCAAAGGTTAAGTCAAAGAGCCATGACCAGAAGCAATGGGTCTGTCGTGAAATGTTTATGTATTTTGGGGAGAAAATAAAAATATTGTGGAGTGGGATCCTGGACTGTGAGTTGAAAAACAGCTTGCTTAGGATCCCTTCATCTAAGACTAGCTTCAAAAAAAATCAGTGTCATCTTCAAACTTCAAAGTGGGGTCTAGGACCAATTTTTGATAAAAACAATTGTCAGAAAGTTGTTTATATGCTACCAACAAATACATGGTCCAGTCCCAAACCACCACAGCCCCAGCTTTGTCTGCTGTATTAATAACCACATTTTTGTTGTCCTTATGATTTATTAAGGCCTGTTCAGCTGTGGATAGGTTATGTTGTACAGTCCTGCTGGTATGGAAATTAAAATGTAAATCTTTTAAAACACTTTGCTTATCACTTGTATATTTAAATGTGGCATTGCTGTTTGCAACTTTAACACTGATGAAGGCATGCAGTTGCTGAAACTGATCTGTTCCTTAATGAAATAATATTAAATATTAAATAAATTGTTTTGCAGATATGAAATGCCAGCTGCTGCTGCTGAGGGAATCAAACCATGTACTACAGGAAGCATCCCATAAACTTAATCATCTGCACTAAGTTCTAAGCAAATTGGTTTAGGCCAAACACAAAAAACAAGCTAAATATAAATGTATACATGGTTATATTAAAATCATAGGCTTTGTGTTGTCAAATTTATTCACAGCTAAATATAAAACAGACTGTCAACATTCAACAGAATAAGGAAACCAAGGATCACATCCAGAGAACATGGTTAATATAATGATGTTTCCTGTTTAATACAATTTTCTTCCTTTATACCATAGCTACCCTGGTTCATGGGTAGTTGCTATACTTGCAGTCCAGGGGACCATTCAGAAGCCAATCCCAAATTTCCAGTTGCCTCAAAGCACTGACTGTAAGACACCTGCTCAAGGACAGGGCAAGGCAGGGATAAATATAAGTCAAAATCAGAGATGTTCTACAAAACTGGAGACAGATAAGAGCAGACCACTCTACATCACTTAAAAAGTATATTTAACAACATGTTTAGTAACAACATGTATTTTATAAACCAGATAACTATGAAACTCTTTGACTGACACTGACAGACTATAATCCTCAGTTAGTTACCACAAAGAAAAAAAGTAGTTAAATGAGGCCTGACAAGTTGGTGTAGAAGATTAAGAAGGTATGATTCTGTGTGACTCAGAGCAAGTCACTTAACTAGATAGAACCCCCTAATTTGGGCATTTTACACTTACACACACACACACACACACACACACACACACACACACACACACACACACACACACACACACACACACACACACACACACACACACACCACTGGTGATGCTGTAGTGCAAGCATTAACTTCATAATTCCCTGAGTGCCTCATAGTGTTGCCAAAAAAGAAATCAGTGTATAACAAAAGCATTCTTTATTTCCAGGCTGCTCATGCTCAACTTTGAAATGTTGCATGCATCAATTCCATAAGTCTGCTCTATGTGTACTCCAGTATCATTGTACTTACACATGCCTAGTAAGAAATTGGACCTTACATTTTTACCTGAATGGATTTAAAAAAAAAAAACATTAATGTTGCATGGCCAGGCACTCCAGCCAGCATCGGGTCTTAGGAAGATGTCTAAGTCTCATTCAGTAGGTATGCTAGCAACCAAAATAGTCTTATTAACTCTACTTCTATCTCTTTTACTCATCCCATATCTCCTAACAGCCTATGAATGTCAGGATCACCCAGGTTTCCACTACCCTAAATTCCAAACATCCATCCCATCTACAACAGATAATAATGCACCCTTACTCACTTCCCTCATGCTTACTTCCTTAACCCCTAAATACTACCATCTTACTAGACCTAGTTACATTAGTCCTAAAACTAGACACTATTACAAAACTTTATTCAAAATCTTAAAACTCATACTCAGGATACACTACAACCTCACAAAGGACAGCGACATCCACCCAAACCCTGGTCCATCCCCACATATTGACCCTGATCTCCCTACTATATCCCCTACCACCATAGCTCCAACAAATAGACCTCTTAACTCACTGCTGGCCTGCCATCTAAACATTAGGAGCATAAATAACAAAACTCAGCACTTTCATGCCCTCTTAGCTGTTCATTCTCCAGATATATTATGCCTAACAGAAATGTGGCTAAAGCTTGCCACCAAGGACAATGAGATTCTGCCACCAGGGTACAGTATGTGTCGACTAGATAGTACCACCAGAAAGGGTGGTGGGGTAGCCATACTTTACAAGTCTACCCTATCTGTCAGCATAGACACCCAGCAACCACCCCAGTTCAATAATGCTGAAATTCTTATCTCAAAACTACAAATTAATAAAAACAAAAAAGTAAACATTGTCTGTGTCTACATTCCCCAGGGGGGGACACAGAAACCTTAGAAGACATCTTATATTGGTTATCCAGTAACTATCCCTAAGAAACAATTGTTCTTGGGGATTTCAACATTGACTGGAACACTTGCTCTTGTGAAACCCCCACAACCCACATAAACCTCTATGGATTTACTCAAATCATAACCTCCCCCACCAGGACAGGAAAACCCAATAACAAGGAAAGTACCCTAGACCGGATACTCGTCAATACCTATCTTCAGTCCTATAAATCAGGCACTTTGCCTGATGACCTAAGTGACCACTGTCTCACGTATGTAATCAAGCTCAAAGTAGACTGTTCCAATCAACCCACCTATAGAACATTAAGAAATAACAAGAATTTTATTCTCACCAAGTTTCAAAATGAACTTTAGACATGCAACTGGTCAGTACTAAAACGTCTCCCCCTAGATGAAGCAGTAGCATACTTTAACACCAAATTCCTTGCTATTCTTAACTCCCATGCTCCCAGCCTCTCTATTAGAACCAAAGTTAATATTGCACCATGGCTTTCTAAAGATACCAAAACCAAAATTTCACTCAGAAACCAAGCATGGGCCACCTACCGAAAAAAAAAGCCCCACTTGATCAACTAAGATTTAGACAGCTAAGGAATGACACCAAAAAAATCCAAAAAGAACCACTACTACCATCTACTGCAAAAACACCAAAACAAACCTCAAAAGTTCAGGGCAGGAATAAACAAACTACTCCAGCCAGGCCAAACTGCCACTCCACCCCCCCTCAGCTTCCCAACAAAAATCCCCAGTAGACATTGCTAATAACTTCAACAGCTTCTTCACAGAGACTATCCAGTCTCTAGCCAGCCAACTCTCTCCCAATGGCTCTAATTTTAATGCAGCCACACCCAGTACCCAAACATACTTTACCTTCCAACCTGTTCCTACTCAACTTATTCATGCCCTACTTAAGAAACTAAGACCCACCACCCTGGCTGCTGACCTCCTCCCAGCAGACTATCTGCAAATGGCTGCTAACACCATAGCATACCCCATCTCAATCTTGATCAACAGAGCTATATCTGAAGCTACTGTACCCACTATATGGAAAATCTCCCATGTCATACCTCTCCATAAAGGAGGCAGTTCCACTGAACTGTCAAACTTTAGACCCATAGCTATTCTGTCACCTCTAGCTAAAATTATGGAGAAGTGTGTACACATACAGCTCATGCACCACCTCACACAGAACAAGTTGTTGTCCAACTTTCAGCATGGCTTTAAGCCAAACCACAGTACTATTTCTGCCCTCCTCTCTTTCTCTAATGTCATTAACCACAACCGCAATAATAACAAACTATCCTCAGCACTCTTTCTAGATCTATCCAAGGCTTTTAACATAGTTGACCACAAAATGCTTATAAATACCTTGAAGGCCTTCTCCTTAAACAACCATGCACTCCAGTGGTTTCAATCCTACCTTCAGGGCAGGAAACAGGCATTCCTATGGCAGGACAAGCTATCATCTCACCTACCCATCACATTAGGAGTCCCCCAGGGCTCGATACTAGGACCCCTTCTTTTCTCCATCTTTATCACCGACCTTCATTCAGTCATCCCAGATGCTACCTGCATTCAATATGTGGATGACTCCAACTTGATTTGTTCTGACACCTCACCAGCTACTTTATTCACATTAACCCAAAATACCTTCAGTACAGTAGAAAAATGGCTCTCTAATCAACATCTAATCATAAACCCCAACAAAACTAAGCTGCTCCTCTTCTCCCCCACATGCAGGACCCCCTGCCATCCTTCAACATAACTGCTAACAATGGCACTATCATCTCCCCAGAAGCCCAAACCAAACTACTGGATGTCATAGTTGATAACAACCTGAAGTTTGACGGGCATATCAATCAAACTATCAAAACCATTAATAAAAATCTTGGCTCTCTTTACAGAATCAAACCTTTCCTTACCCCACTTGCTAGAACTGCAATTGCCTGTTCCCATCTACTATCAACTCTTCTCTATGCCTCACCTCTAATCTCCGACTTAAACAAAACAGATCTTAATAAACTATCATCCTGCTATAACCACATTGCCAGATTTGCTACTGGCACAGCCTACCAGACACACCACTGTCACAACCTAAATAGCCTAGGATGGCTTGAACTGCCAAGCCTACTGCAGTTCAACCAGCTAATAGTGGCACATAAAGTCCTTTACCAACCATAAAATACACCTGCACTAAAAAATATTATCAGCCCCTACACCAGCACCCGGCCACTGCGATCATCCACTAGACTCTTAGTTCAAACATACAAATCCAACTACTCAGCTGGGGACTCTCTGTTTGCCAACCCTGTTGGAAAAACATGGAACAGACTCTCAGCTGACTTGATCCTAGAACCCTCACTAACTCAATTCAAAAACAAACTCAAGAAATATTTCAAAACTCATTGGTTATATCCTTGCACTAACCCCGACTAGTGACCTCTCTATTTCTTAGGTGCCTTACCTTCAACTACTTCTAACTTTTTTCTACCACTCCATTTCAGGAAGGTTCAATTGTATAATATGTCTTAAACCTGAATGCAATGTTATGTATATATAACTTTGAAAATAATGTTATGTTTTGTAAAGTGTTTTATAATAAGTTAGTACTATATGTGCTAAATGCTGGTATTGCTTATGACTGTAATCTGCTTGAAACTACCATTTGCTAAATGTTCAATTGTATTATTATCTTGGAGCTTTTCTCCCCGGGCCTCCACTGAAAATGGACATATATCCAGTTGGACTATCCCGGTCAACAAATGTAAAATAAAATAAGTAAATAAATAAATTGCCTTCTGCTGGATCCATCCCTGGTTGCAAAGCCAATAGAGCCACCCCTAATGGTGCAACCCATCCAGTATTATAAAGTATGATAAAAGCTTAATTTGAGTACACTGTGAATGATACTTTCATCATAGTGGGCACATTTAGTTGCTGTCTATTCCTGTATACGTAATGCCTGCTCAGTTCATTAACCAGGTAGATAAAAGAGTGATCTGAAAAGGCCAGGAGCTCTGTCTTGATCTCCTGTATCTCTAAAGCAAGTGGGTTGGACAACAGGAAAAAATCCTGTTTTGATCATGTCTTGCATGTTACACTGAAAAAATAAATTATTTATTTGTGGGGAATTTAACATGAAAGGCTCATACAAATTCTGAGTTTTCATAATGTCTCTTACAAGGAGTAAATCTGAAGCATGTGAAATTGTACTGAAATTTATTCTGTATATACATTGACTAAGGGTTATGTTTCAATATGCAGCTAGAATAACCAAATACTTTGAGCAATATATTTAACTGATGCAAAATCAGTACTTTATAATTACAAGATGTAAATAAGGATTCCACAATAAAATGGCTTGGGTAACCAAACAGATCAACATTCCATTAACAAAATGTTCCCTCCTCATCCCAGAAGATTATTATTAATTGTGCAGTAAGAGATTTCTTCACAGCAATTATCATTCCCTATGAGTTAGTCTTTTGGCTAAAGCAAATACCCAATTAATCAATTTTTCTTGTTTTTTTCCCACAAGAATAGCATTTATATAAGTTTTCTGTATCCCAGCAATAACAAATTTAAGACTGAAAAGAGGAAACAAAGTGTTTTCCTTTGCATATTCACTTAAGGCCATTCAGATTCCAAGAGAATGCCTGATATTAATTATAACACAATATCAACATTAAAAAGAAAGAAACTAAAGAAATATGTATAGAAATATATAAGGGTTAAAGGTGAGGTGGTACATATATAACATGATTTTAAAAGATGAATACGCAAATGAGAGAAAAACTTAAAAACAGGCATAACATAATGGGTGGGAACCATGTCCTCATTGGTTACACACATGTGAAAGTCTACAAGTGAGTTGAGTGCATTAATGTTAGTATCAACAAATGCTATAACATAATTGATCTGTACATGCATAATGAAGTTACACTTAAATTTGTAAATTAACTAAAGAAACATGCTTCCAGGTAAATCCAGAAGGAATCCTATTGCATCCAACTCCCTGGAAGATTAACTAATGAACACTGCAACTAAGCAGTGAAAACAGAAAATAACTACTTCTAGTACAACACCTGTACATACTTAACATACAACTAGTATACTCTTCAGTCAGAAAAATTGCCACAACAAACCTGCTCTTACTCCGAAACCCATCTGCATCATTTATAAAGAGCATTATTTTGCAGTGAAATAATACTATACCCAAAGCACAGAATGACAACCAAAATATAACTTGACTGAGTTCAGTAGGAGTTATATTTACTGTAATGTGAGAAGAAATGTAAAAACAGAACAATCAAACATTACTGCTAAATTGGGGACATATATTAAACTACCATTTAAATGATATACATAAAATTAGGCTTAAGTAATTTACAGTCACATATACTTCTGTATTAAATAATATGAATGCAAATGACTGGTAGTTGTTATATCTGTTTAACAAAAGTCAGATGATCTATCCAGTTTTTGTAGTAGTTTTATATAAATCTTAGTGGTCAAAATAGCTAATACTTTTAGAGTGATGAATACTCCAAGACAGAGTATAAGATAAACATTATCAGCAAGTTGTAGTAGTATTCCACTGCAAAACTTTTGCAGATATAACACACCAAAATTTATGAATTATAATTTCAAAATGAGGATTTTCTTACATCATATTATATTTAATTTTCTACACCATAAAAAAGCCCTTAACAAATATTTTATGGTGTGCATATCTACTGTGGTAAATAATAGGATTATCATATCATTTGGAGCTATTGAGTGACTAAATCATAATGTGGATCAAATATTCTAGAAAGCATGTATTTACTGATATTGTTAAAGCAAGGACACTTGGCTAATACACATATTATGTCCTCTTCCATTTCTTGATCATGAATATATTATTTCCTAGTAATGTTTCCACAGATTATGTCATTCTAGATATTTCTTGTTCATAGGTAAATACTAGGTTATCAGTCTGTAGACTATTAAGCCTAGATAATAACCAAGGATTAGAATCAAACCCTGTACTTTTGATCTGTGAAGAAAAGACCTTAACCATTATATCAACTCTTCCCCTTCAAACTTGCATTTAGCATATACTACTAAGCCTCTTTTCTAAATCATATAGGTAGCATGATTTCAGTGAGTCATATTTTCTGGACAGAACCTAGAAAATTCCATCTGTTTGAATTCTTTTATCCTATCTCTTTACATTTTTTACTAATCCCTTTAAATATGTAATGTAATATTTACTTACTTACACCTTGGATTCAATAACTCCTACACTAAGTGTATGCTAAGTGTATCCCATTCTGAGTGAATAGACAGCACAGGGATAACTCACACCTGCTTCCTCCTAATTTTAGTTTTCCCACTGATTTTTTTTCCAGCTTTAAATATTGTCAGGGATTCATAAAGGTTACCAGAAAGTGTAGTATACATGTACACATAGAGTAATCTTTCTGAGTGACTAGAAACCACAAAAATGTAGTAGAGATGCTCTCGAATACATATTGTATACAGATAGTGTATACTTAGTGTAGGCTTTATTGAATCTGAACCAAGAGGGACCAGCACACACGACAGCAGATATAAGATATAAATTTTATTCAGAGGTAGCTAAAAAGCTGCCTGCCATAAAGTAACAGACCGGTTTCAGCTGTAAAGCCTTTGTCATTGTTATATATTCTTATTTCAAAAAGATGATTTACAAAACACCATCACATCCAGGTACTATTTATATACATTTCATTTAAAGTGGTATACTCCTTACATAAATAAACTTACTGGTTTGACACAATCAAAGCTTGGAACATGTAAAAAACAACCAATATAGTGAAAATGTTAGTTTTGATCAGACATGATAATCTGAGTTCCTTAAAATATTTTAAATTAATACTTGGTTGCAAAAATGCAAATATACTATATTATACAAAGCCATAAATTAGCTTGTATTTAACCAGGACTCAGTTAAAAGTCTGAATGCATAAGATATAATGTATGCTGTATAGTGTGGGCCCAAATGACTGACCATATGTAACTGGAGATCTATCTTAACATCACGGGGATACAAATATGTATAGCTAACAAACAATTGTATGCAATATTTATCAACTTAATGCCTAGATGTACCTTCATATACTTCATATTCATTCAATCCTGGTTTGAAAAAAGCACCAAGATTTATAATCCACTTACTTTCCATGTTGTTAAGTCTAGTATGCCATCCCATCTTAAAATTCCTATGAAGTTGGATTTTGTCTATAATGACAAACCTGAACGAGGCTCCTGTGTGATTTTTACTGTGTTTATATAAAGCGTTTGTTATATGTCTGTTTCTTATGAAACTTAAATGTTCACTAATTCTTATTCTGATGGGTCTAGAGGTCTGACCAACATAAAAGGCAGAGCAGGTACAGTAGGCCAAATAAATAACCCAATCAGAGCTACAATTTGCAAAAATATTGATGTTGTAGACCTTAGAAGTATTTTTGCTGGTAAATTCCTTGGTTTTGCAAATGTGCTGACATGCACTACAATGTCCACAAGGATAGCAACCCACTAAAGGGTCCCCAAAAAGTGTTGTTTGTATTGTAGAAACTGGTGTGAATCTTTTATAATGTGTTAAATGAGAATGGATTGTACGCCCCCTTCGGTAAGAGAAAGCACATGTATCTGGGAGAATGTCATTGAGAAATGGATTTGATTTTAATATGTCCCAATGTTTACTGACTATCTGTCTAAACTTGGATGTATTGTTTCCATAAGTGGTGACTAGTCTGATGGGTTGTTGGCATCGGATTCCATCATCCTCTTGTGATCTATTGTATTTTAATAGATCCGATCTTCTGCTGGTTTGAATTTGAGCAACCGTATTGGTTAGATGTGCAGGATTGTATCCTCTATCAATAAATCTTGTTGTTAAATCTTGTGTTTGTGCAGAATATTCTACATTGGTAGAACATATTCTTTTTAGTCGCAAAAATTGAGACTTTGGGATGTTGCTAATGATGTGGCGGGAATGAGAACTGGTGGCATGAAGTAAAGTGTTGTATTGTGGAAATTTTCTGTGTATGGATGTGGCTAAGGTATGGTCAGGTAATCTTTTAATGGCAACATCCAAAAAGACTATTTCATGATATCCGGTATTGGCTGTGAAATGTATGTCAAAAGGATTGTTATTTAGGTATGCAACAAATTTGGATAATTCATCCATACCGGCCCGCCACACCAACCAGCAATCATCCAGGTATCTCCGCCAGATGTCCAAATTGCCCATGTGAATATTATGTTGTACATCATATATGAAGGCCTGTTCAAAATATCCCATAAACAAATCTGCATAGATCGGGGCAAAAGATGCACCCATGGCTGTCCCTTTGATTGGCCAGTATGGATTGCCTTCAAAATAAAAGATGTTTTTTTGTAGTACATATTCTGTAAGTTTGATCAAAAAATTAATAAATCCAGTAGAATATAAATTAGATTGATTTAACCAATGAGTCACCGCCATAATACCAGCCTTATGAGGAATACTAGTGTATAAAGAGGATACGTCCAATGTGCATAACAACCAATCCTCTTCCAACTGAGAGTCTTCAATAATGTTCAGAAACTCTGTGGTATCTTGAATACGTGATCTAACCATGCTTAATAATGGTTTCAGATGTTCTGTGAGAAAGGCGGATAAGGGCTCTGTAAGTGATCCACGACCTGATACTATGGGTCTGCCTGGTGGGTTGAATAAATCTTTGTGTATTTTTGGTATAAGATAAAGGTATTGTGGCATTGGTTCAATTACCTTAAGTTGCCTAGCAACTTGTGGAGTGATAATGCCCTCCTGTACTGCCAAATCTATAAAGGCATCAATCTCAGATTTGAAGTTAGCAGTGGGATCCACTACCATCTGTATATAAAATTGTGATTGAGATAACTGTTTAAGTGCCTCCTCCTTGTATTTGGAATGATCCATTACAACAATACCACCCCCTTTATCCGCTGGAGTGATGACTATGTCTTTATTCTGTTGTAGTTGTGAAAGTGCCAATCTTTCAGCCTGATTGAGATTGCTACGATTACATGTGTAGTTGTTAGAAAAGTGTAAATCCTTCATAACACAATCTTTAAATATGGAGACATGCTTATCCATAGGTGGTATAAATTTCGATTTCCCAAATCGGAAACCAGTAGATCTTTGAGAGTTAGACTCATCTGAAAAAAATATCTTAAGATTAAGAGTTCTACAAAAGTTGTTAATGTCCTCCATTAAAAAATGTTCAGGAACAGGTGATGTTGGTACAAAATTTAAACCTTTATTTAGTACATTATATTGTACAGTCGTGAGTTCAAGGGAAGAAATGTTAAGAACATTATTCACTGTGTTGTTATTTGTTTCAATAAGGTTTGAAGGTTGGTTGTACCCATGTTTTCTCCTATGTTTCCTTCCTGCCCTGCGAGTGTTGGCCCTAAAGGGATAGGTTGCTTCCTTTTTGCAACTGGGGAAGTCTGGTTAGAGGAAACCTCACCATCTGTGGTTGATGAATAATCATCATCAGATGTAACACTATATGTTGTATCATTCTTTTTTAATATTGGTCTAGGTCTCTTCCTGCCCCTTTGTGGTTTATATGCCCCATCACTAAACCTGACATTTTTTTGTGTCACAAATGGTTTACCTTTTTCGTAGTCAGCTAGGTCTCTGTTAAACTTGTGTATTTTCTTTTTCTTAAGTTGCTCCTCTATACTGGCTAGTTCTTTGGCTAATTCTGATAAATGCCCTTGATAATAATCTGTAGTAGAAAAGATTTCGGCCTCCAAGCAAGTAGTTTGTATATCAGTAGTCAATGTTTCTATGGTTCTTTCGTAATATTTAGAAAGACTATCTACAAAAAGCATAGATGCCTGATGCTGGGCAGTAGCCCAATCTTGTGTACATTGGTTGTCAATATTAGCCACCAGTGGTTGCAGCCTAATTCGAAGCCCTCTAGGTGTGATGTTTTTTATTTTGTATGCTTTAAAAAGCTTCAAATGCCATATGTTGGTTCTGAGAGTTTTCATTTGCCTACTAAGTTTAGAGAAAACAGAACCACATTTGTCTCTGGTGTCAGTTATGACATTTTCAGACATAGAGGATTGACCTGCATTAAGTCCAAATACATCTAAATTGTCCTTATCCGCTGAAAGTCCCCTAAAGATATCATTCAAATCCATAATTGTTATAAAAATTGGGTTAATACCTGTGGATTTATATATGTTACTAAAAAACTGTTGCCAATAGTTAAATAATATGACTTTAAGGGGTTATGTTAGGCTGACAGAAAGTAAAACAACCAACCTCGCTGAAAAGAATCACAAATGGTCAATAATAATACATGGTCAAAATAATTCCATATGCCTAGTTGGTATGATCTAACCAAAAGAGTATAGATTGAATATGTTCTTATTTTGTCATACCCTTACAATAAGTGGTCATATTCAAAATGGGTAGCCAAACAACAGTCTACGTTATTGAGTTATATATTGATTTTGCCACCGTAAGGGTATATATTGCTATATCAATGAAATTATATAAGTATCTTCATATTCCCTTACCATAAGTGGTCCTAATTGACAATGAACACAAATGTCTGTTATATCTGAAATACTGGATATTTAGGCCACCGCAAGGGTATATTGATACTCAATAGTAATTATATAGCATATATTCGTTCAAAAAGGTACCTTATAGATCTGGTGTGTCCAGTACCATAATCCTTGACATATTCACTATATTCAATGGTAAATCAGGCAACCACGAAAGAGGTACTGTTAGACCAATCCCAAGTACGTCAGTGTTTAAATATCTAAACCAATCAAGGTTATAGTTGGTAACTATTACCAGCCTGTCAGCCCAACGATATCCCTTAATAGTCTTGTGTAGTTGAATTAGGTAAAAATAATATTTGTTACTATGATTAGTTTCAAAAATTGGCTCTGAATGGCCTGTGGTGTATTAACCAACATCAAACTACTCTCAAACTATCTTGCTTGTTGAAATCTATGGAATTAAAAATGCTCAAAACTTGAAACCAAAAAGGGGGTATACTTGTAAAAATAACAAGTCATACTAATGAATACAGAGATGTATAGAAAAGTATAGAAACCACCTTCTTTAGCTGTTAAATACCACACATAAAGTGTGTATTAATATGATGAAAAACGATATTACCTAACTGATGATCATGGTGTGAATTGTTACACAAACATCCTGTATCATATACAGACTTGAATCGATGTAGTTGTTACACCAAAATGCTAACTTCAATAAACATTTGTTAAAATGAAAAAATGAAAACCAGTGTTATTCATAAACCATCCAATTGCAGTCTCAAAAACGGAAAACAAAATTCTTCCCTTTATATTCACAATATATTAAGCCACAGCGTAATAAGTGGTGGAATAGTAACAAGCCAATATATATGGTTTAAACCATTGAGCCCATTCTTTTTTCATACTAACACATAAATCATTCTTATTGTTATACAAAAAATTGGTCATTAATTAGTAAATTGTGAAAAGAAAAAATCTGAACCACGTTATATTTCAAAAAGAATCCAGTTACAGTTCTCAAAAGGTAAAATAATAAAGTCCTGCCTTTTGATTCATCGTATGTCAAGCCACAGTTGAATTGTTGAAAATATTCAATAGATAAGATACAATGACCAGTTCGCCAAATGTTAATGTCCCAGCTTGGATATCCGATATTTCAAACGTAGTTATAACAAAATCGTCAGCCTTCAGCCTGATATTTAGTGCCTGTGCCGTCACCGATGTTATTCCTAAAGCTTTAAGTTAAAGCCCAAGTCTGATATAACTGTTCGAAAATAATGTTGACCAGAAAATCTGGTACTTGCATATAATAGCCAAAGTGAGGTGCAACTGATATAACTGTAATTCCAAATTCCCAGAACTAGTCTATAGTCCATTGTAGGCCAACACACTATTCAATTGGCAAAAATACCCTGTACAGTTGAAAAAATATATTATTCAGTTGAAAAAAATCGCAACCTGTACCACTTGCCTGTCGCCTGTCTTGAAATTGCGTTATTTATGTACCTACAAGTAAGTTGACACCAAAAAAATATAGAAAAAGTCCACAAAACGTATGCCCAAGGTGATATTTGAAATCCAGTTTGTCACAACGAAATGTCGCCCTTCAACTTTATATTTGGTACCTGCACAGTCATAATGTACCTCTCAAAGCGTTTAGTTTAGGCAATAACCCTGTGTAGCCATATGAAACTCCCTATAAACACAGAATCTCGTACGTTCATACATTAGCCAGGAAAAAAACCCAAATACGAAGTTTTACTGATGTAAATGTGGTTCCAAGTCACCAAAAAAAGTCAATAATCATTGTAGGCCCAAACGCTGTTATGTTAAGAGAGAGCGCAAACTATTTCACTTGCCTGTCGCTTATTTAGGACTGCGATAAATGTGTTCCAACATGTAGTTAAGATATAAACCAACAAGAATATTCTGCACAAACACAAGATTTAACAAGATTTATTGATAGAGGATACAATCCTGCACATCTAACCAATACGGTTGCTCAAATTCAAACCAGCAGAAGATCGGATCTATTAAAATACAATAGATCACAAGAGGATAATGGAATCCGATGCCAGCAACCCATCAGACTAGTCACCACTTATGGAAACAATACATCCAAGTTTAGACAGATAGTCAGTAAACATTGGGACATATTAAAATCAAATCCATTTCTCAATGACATTCTCCCAGATACATGTGCTTTCTCTTACCGAAGGGGGCATACAATCCATTCTCATTTAACACATTATAAAAGATTCACACCAGTTTCTACAATACAAACAACACTTTTTGGGGACCCTTTAGTGGGTTGCTATCCTTGTGGACATTGTAGTGCATGTCAGCACATTTGCAAAACCAAGGAATTTACCAGCAAAAATACTTCTAAGGTCTACAACATCAATATTTTTGCAAATTGTAGCTCTGATTGGGTTATTTATTTGGCCTACTGTACCTGCTCTGCCTTTTATGTTGGTCAGACCTCTAGACCCATCAAAATAAGAATTAGTGAACATTGAAGTTCCATAAGAAACAGACGTATAACAAACGCTTTATATAAACACAGTAAAAATCACACAGGAGCCTTGTTCAGGTTTGTCATTATAGACAAAATCCAACTTCATAGGAATTTTAAGGTGGGATGGCATACTAGACTTAACAACATGGAAAGTAAGTGGATTACAAATCTTGGTGCTTTTTTCAAACCAGGATTGAATGAATATGAAGTATATGAAGGTACATCTAGGCATTAAGTTGATAAATATTGCATACAATTGTGTGTTAGCTATACATATTTGTATCCCCGTGATGTTAAGATAGATCTCCAGTTACATATGGTCAGTCATTTGGGCCCAAACTATACAGCATACATTATATCTTATACATTCAGACTTTTAACTGAGTCCTGGTTAGATACAAGCTACTTTATGGCTTTGTATAATATAATATATTTGCATTTTTGCAACCAAGTATTAATTTAAAATATTTTAAGGAACTCAGATTATCATGTCTGATCAAAACTAACATTTTCACTATATTGGGTGGTTTTTACATGTTCCAAGCTTTGATTGTGTCAAACCAGTAAGTTTATTTATGTAAGGAGTATACCACTTTAAATGAAATGTATATAAATAGTACCAGGATGTGATGGTGTTTTGTAAATCATCTTTTTGAAATAAGAATATATAACATTGACAAAGGCTTTACAGCCGAAACTGGTCTGTTACTTTATGGCAGGCAGCTTTTTAGCTACCTCCGAATAAAATTTATATCTTATATCTGCTGTTGTGTGTGCTGGTCCCTCTTGGTTTTGCTTCTATTGGTTTGTACCGTGCACCACAGTCCATCGTGCATGCCTTGTTCTTTTTATTGAATCTGACCCTATATTTTTTCTGAAGACATTCCAGTATTTAATCCATAGCATTCCTGGATCTTTTGACTTGCTTTTACCAAATTATTTGGTCTTACACTATCTTTAACCTATTGTTTCTTTTCTTACCAAGCCTTAATCATAAAATCACTTTCTTGTACCATGTTAGTTTGACTCAGTTAGATATTCATTATGGATTCCAAAACCTTGGAAGACATTTCTGTCAAAAAATAGTATACATTTGACTCTGAAATTTTTTTGGGTAATCTCATGTCACTCTGTAGTAAAGCAGTAATAATCCCTTTTTGAAACTGCACTATGCATAATTCATGATCAGTCATGGCAATTGCAAAACACCAGTCAAAATGGTTTACTACAACTTGCATGAACCACCATTTTGCTATGTTTGTAAAAATTAGTCTGTCAATATTAAACAAATATTCTGGGATTGTAACAAAGTTAAAATATACAACAAATTGTTTAAGACAGAGATGCATCTCAAAATAATAGAGAGGAAACCATCCTGGAACATTATTTGTTCTGAACATTAAAATATGACCACACACCGTTCCCAATTTTAACATATTAGCTGCCATGTCTTTATTGGTTAAATATTATGCTAATAAATTAATTGGACTACTGGAGATAAACTCTTTTACAAGGAATGCAAAACTGCCTTCAGTTATTGCCCAGATTAATGAAAGCATCTTCTGGATTTATTGCCAGCCTTCAGGAATATTTTGTTAAAATAACAACCATTGATAGAAGAAATGCTTTATATCCATCTTTTTCCTTATTCTTGTTGTATATTTTGCATGATGCTAACTGATTGCCTTGGTTTTGTCAAGAATGTTTTGTCTTGACCATTATAAATTGTGTTCTTTATATCTGGTATCCATTTTCCATTATGTTATTGAATTATCTTGGCTTTGTCAAGACTGCTTTATACAGATTGCATATTTTTTTATTATCTGTACATACTATAATATGGTTATTATTATTACTATTTAAACTGTAATATTGTTATATTCACACTCTACATTTGTGTTTCAGTTTTTGTACTTTGCTCAATAAATCACGCTTGTTTAAAAAGATTTTGGAAGCAACTTGCAATTTTTATTTAGAAGGTATATAGCAGTTACACATTCCTTTTGCAAACGTTATCAATATATGTTTGTATAAAAATAGCTGCTAAAAGCTGCTAAAAGCACATGTAATGTTTCATTTCCTGCCTGATGTGAAGAGTTAATGCTTACCTTAGAACATACATAGAGTATTCCATTGGATGTCACCAATCAAAAGTTTTAAGAAACATGAATTATAAGTAGTAATGCATTTCATCTCTGTACTAACTTTTTTACTTTAAATCAATGTGATGCAAATGTATTTATTGCTCAGAAATTAAAACATATGATTAATATGTGGGATGACCTATATATGATTTGAAGCCAGGTTAGCAGACAAATAAACACAATACTAATCCCTATGGCAGGCTTATGAAAAGTGCAATGCTGCCATGTATGGATAAAATTAGAAAGAACTTCACAAGAGCACTGTCAGCTTCAGAGAGGAGGCATTAGTCTGTAAAGCATTCTATAATAAAGAAGTAACTGAGTCCATTCCATTTACACATGGAATTTTAATCAAGGAGCTTTATTTTATAATTAAAAGAAGTAATACATTTTTTTCATGGCCACTAGCATATTCAAAGATACTTTTCGGGTAATAAAATGAGAACCATTAAATTGCTTTTGATATCAACAAATTGATGCACTTAAGGCTTATTTAATTTTGTTAATTCTCAAATAGTAGATCATAGGAAGGGTAAATGTGTGGCTTCTGTGATCTAACCCAATTATTTGCAGAATTCAGAAAGACAGAACATCATATTTAAATCTAAGGCAACTGTGCACCAAATTGTACACGATTCATTTAAGCTACCGTACTGGATCAAGCATTCAGTGGAATGCATTGGTCTGCTGCAATGTATCATGAGATTCAGGTATCCATAATTTTGGTAATTTTGTTGTTGTTGTTGTGTCTTTTGGCTTTTCCCGGTTAAGGGTCGCCACAGCAGAACTCCGGTCTGCTAATGATTGGCAGTAGATTTTTACGTGCCGAGTTGCCAGCCCTGACGCACAACCTTCAACGAAGGTACGCCCATTCATGCATGTCTCCACACAGAAGACGCTCTAGCTGAGAATCGAACAGGACAACGTTTTACTGTGAGGCGACAATGCTACTGCAGCACCACCATCTTGTACACCATGCAAATCAGTATGCACTGTGTAAATGCTATTTTTCTACTGCACTTTCAATAAATGTCGAGTAAATATTGTCTTAGCAAAAAATGGGACACAGATGGACAACAACAGAAGATGGGACAGGAAAATAAAGCACATCATGCACTATAGTCAACCAAAATTAACTTCTATCATCCACAGGAGTGGACACACTTGTATCTTGCCATATATCACTGTTCATCCAAGTTTGTCAGATGAGGAAGCCTTTTAATGCTATCTCACAAGTCAACCCTTTTAAAACAGGGGCTATTTATTACCATTTTATTAGTTGTGATGATATGGTGGAATTCTCTCAATGTATTTATGGAGGATATTGGTAAAACAATGAGAAAGCGAAACAAAATGCCTTGTAAACAGAGCAGTTGATCATGTTCAGTATGGTTATTGCCATTTTAATCTAAGTAACATTACAAAGCCTAATATACCCTTTTTGGTCATTTTTTTTCTTTTGTACTCACTGAACCACATTCTTTTGTCTGACTGCATCACAGCTCTCTGTTACTGTCATACAATGTGCAGATACAAAAAGGCAAGAGGAGTGTGGCCTATCATTGATTGTTAAGTAATATAACTGGAATCCCTGTTGAAATTCTGAGATCTGTTAGCATGATCCACAGTACAGCAAGACTGAACATATGAATATGGAGACCATATAGAAATCCAAACTGTATTTCCTCATAGCAGAGGATATGGTGGATGCAGCCACTCCGCCATACAAATTGGGGGTGGCTATCAGCAAAGCTACTGGAAAAAAAGACAATAGTATTACAGTGCATTATAAGAGTTGCTGTTGCCTTTTCCAATTACATTTAATTTTTGAAGTTTTAGGATTTGAATATAAGGTGTTTCCAGTTATTATGCTTTCAATAGACAACCATATAACAAAAATAAGTGTACCATTTAATTCCTGTGCTCTGCAAGTGTAGTCCTCAGCTTCTATGATCAAGACTCAGGGACAAATCTAAACCTAATGGGGAGTCAAAAGCTCAGAGTCAAGTTTTATAGGTTCATAGGTAGGTACTAGGCTATTGGCCCTAGGGCCTATATAAGCCTAGCCAAAAGGTACCCTGGTTTTCGCCACCCAAGAAAATTATTTTCCTGTGCCACTGTCGAGCAGAGCCACAGAAGTGATCCCCAGGGTGAATTTCCTCTCTCCCCCCATGTCCTATCACTCAGTAGAAGCAACCAATGTTCTTCGTGTTTCACTGTTGCAGTCATCACATTTAGGTTATCCCTGCCAGGGTAGCCCTCGGCTGGCCCGAATACCAGAGGCTTAGTATTTCTGCATTGGTTGCTGTCGCTTCAGGACTGACGTCAGTAGTATAAAGTAAGGCAGCCGACACCATTACATCAGTCTTTCTTGCCGTGGAGTCAGAAGCAGAAGCAGTTCGCATGAGTGCTGGTTGGCCGCTACCTGAGTTTCGTCTACCGAATTGAAGTTGAAGTCTTCTAAAGCTAAGTACCCCGTTGGGGATCCTTTTTTCTTGCACTAGCCCATGTCAAAAAAAGGTAGTTGTCTCACTTGTGGAAAGCAAATGCCACACCAAATCTTTCATTCTTACTGCGTCACTTGTTTAGGTCCAGACCATGATGTCCCCCGTTGTCGCTTCTGTGCTTTGTTCAACGCCAGAACTATTCATTGTTGGGTCCTTATTGTAGCTAGATATTTTCGCTTACAGTCTTCGAATTCCGATATGCCTTCGGTAAGCCATCCGACAGCAGATCTTCCAAAATAAGTAAAGATAAAGAGAGACAGACTGCACAGGTCCAAACCTACCGACGACGCTTCTGTTAAGCTAGTCGTCAGTTCTCTGGTCCTCAGTGAGGCGCTTTCGCAGCCCCTGATGCCCGCTTCTGTGAATTCGCAGGCCACTACTGAGACCCTTTCGTGGGTCCAGTATGCCGCAAAACTCTTCTTCGACTAAGTATCCTGCAGTTGTTTTTACCTTGTATAGGTCCAGAGCAGCTGAGCAGCCACC
This sequence comes from Protopterus annectens, assembly GCF_019279795.1. Classification (NCBI taxonomy): domain Eukaryota; kingdom Metazoa; phylum Chordata; order Ceratodontiformes; family Protopteridae; genus Protopterus; species Protopterus annectens. Next base: position 206,327,522 of record NC_056740.1, on the reverse strand, counting down.
GGCTTCAGAGGAAGTCCTTTACACTACCGGTTCTCAACACAAACTGACGTCTTCTTTTGTGACTACTGTTCTTGCAAAAATTACCAAGTTTCTTAGGCCCAGGATACGAACCACACCCAAGAAACCGACGATCCAGTCTCAGGCACCTGTTTCCTTGCCTCAGTCTCCAAAACTTAAAATGGTGGAAGACCTTATCATGCTAATCAGGGGAAGCCAAGCTACCCCCTCCAAAAGGAAAATAGATCTGTCCCCTGTAGTTTTGTCTGAACAAGAGTCAGATGACTCTGATGCATCTGAATATGAAGACATGCAACCCCGCTCTACTTATGAGGATTCTGATGCAGAGGATTTCATCCTTTCAGCCTCTCCCTTAGATGATTTTTCCTTTGGAGAAACCCTTTATACTTTAAGGGAGCATTTCCAATGGGAGAGTCAAGACTACTCTCAGTCTAAAAAGAGACTCAGTGAATTCTTAGATCTTCCGCAACACAGACCCTTGGCCATCCCCCCAGTCCTGGATGTTGGGGGGGATGTTTTCCTGGAATCCAGCTCGACTCCTGACACCTTCCCTCCTGCACCCAGAAAACCAGACAGGTACTATAGAGTCCCTGACTCACACAAATATCTTTTTAAAAATCCTACTGCTGACCTTGAGGTAATTTCTCAAGGGCCTAAAGGGATTAAAGCAACCTCTGCTAAGAATCCCACCCCCTCAGATAGGGATTCCCGAGCATTAGACAGATGGGGTAAAAAGTATACACCTCAGCTACTCTTGCTATCAGGGCACTAAATTGTCAGTTCCATATGCTAAAATTTCAGCAACATACCCTGAAACTCCTCAAACAAAAAATGTCTTCCTTTCCTGCTTGTGCAGAATCTAAACAGTTACAAGAGTTAAAACATTCTGCAAGTCAAGTAACTAAACACTCCTTGCACTGTGGTTTTGATGCCCTAGAAGCTTCTTGCAGGCAGCACTCACTGGATCTGTCATTAGAAGGCATGCATGGCTTAAGGAACAGCCCCTGCCAGACCATGTCAAATCTAAATTGTTGGATGCCCCCTTGCACAAAGACAACTTATTTGGCACTAAGGCAGAAGATGTCTTAAAAAAGATGGAAGAAAAAGCAAAATCTATGCAGACAGTTAAGGATTTCTTACAGGTCCAGCCACCCAGGTTCAGCAGGCATTGTCCCACCAAGCACTGGTCCTTTCCTGCTCCCACTAAGCCAGTCCAGCCCAGGCCTCGGGAAACCAGACCCCACAGACAGCAGCCACAGGGAATGCAGAGATCTAAGCAGTGGAATACCTCCACTTCAAAACCAGGGAGTTCTAAGCACCCCCTTAGGGTAAGAACTCACAATGACTCACCTCCCCCACCCCTTCCCTCTGCACACATTCACTTATCCCTAGGAGGAAAATTCTCCTTTCGTGCAAGCACCTGGGCAACCATTACCAATGACCACTGGGTTCTCAGCATAGTGTCTCAGGGACACAAATTTTCCTTCTACACCCTTCCAACCCCAAAAGGGTTCCCAGATCTTCCTCCAAACCAGTGGGCAGAGTCTCAAAAGCAAATCCTTTCCCTGCTTTCTGTGAGGGCGGTAGAGCATATTCCTGCAGAACAGTAGGCCAAGGTTTCTACTCCAGACATTTTCTGGTGCCCAGAAAAGAGGGAACCTGGCGCCCCCATCCTGAATATAGCCATTCTAAACACCTTCCTGGTGATCCCAAAATTCAAAATGTTCACCCTCCAGCAGCTGCTACCCATGCTCTCCAAGGACGCTTGGCTAGCCACCCTACATCTAAAAGATGCCTACCTCCATATTCCTGTCAGGGAATCATGCAGGAAATATCTCTGTTTCAGGGCAGGATCTCAATACTTTCAGTTCTATGTGCTTCTCTTTGGCTTATCTACTGCTCCCAGAGTTTTCACAAAATGTCTGGCTTCAGCCATTGCCTTTTGCAGACAAAGAAATGTTCAGATTTACCCATACTTAGATGGCTGCCTTATTCAGGCAGACAGCCAGGAAAAGCTGCTCAAGCACCTGGCCTTTTAAAGACCCTACTAACCTCCCTAGGGTACACAGTCAACGAAAAGAAATCCAAACAGGTGCCCACCCAGAGGATTATCTTCTTGGGAGCAAACCCAGACACAGCATCCCAGATGGTATTCCTTACACCAGAAAAACAAATTTTCCTAATAGCCTACTTCTCTCAACTAACCACCAGACCCCAGTTATCTGCAAGGAAGATCCTGCAAGCTCTGGGGTTCATGGCGTCTTGCATACTACTCATTCCATATGCCAGAGTGCATATGAGGAAACTTCAATGGTACCTAAAAAGCCTTTAGTGTCAACACTCTCAAGACCTGGGGACTCTTATACCTATAATTCCTTGCCTCAGAAAAGATTTTCTTTTAAATATTATTCTATTACACTTAAATGTTAATAAAATAACAGGATTTACATCAGTACACATTTTCTAAAGAATAAGAAGCATGAAACAGTAATGTCTGTTGTTAATGACTGACTGTAATCCTCCGTCATTTACTAGAAATAAAACATTTTACATGGAACAGAGAAAAATATGAGGCAAAACTAGGAATATTCTGCAAAATCCAGCACATTAGAGAAGTCAGGCTACAGGGAATGCACAATACTCATATTCCAGCCCAAGGAAGCTGGTAGCAAAAGGAGCAAAGAGTACCCTGCCCCACTGAGGCTTTCACTAAATCCAGTATGTTAAACCTTGCAGTATTACAGTCATATTAAGTACTCAAAACATCCTGATGTGATCAGTTTTCAAAAAGCCACTAAATTTCACATGTGAAAATATACAAATAATTATGTATTTTGCTTGGTTTGGCCAAAGCTCTTGCCTCCCCCATTGTGCCTTTTTTAGGCCATGTCCCAAAGACAAATCTTCCAAAAAGCAAAGTGTTACCAGTCTTAATCTGAAAATGCACTCACTGGAGGCTCACCTCAAACCCGAAGATGACACTGTCTGTGCAGTCAAGGAAACTTGGTTCGGGGCTGCAGAGAGCACTCCTGCCTTACCAGGCTATACCTCATTCCACACTTTCTGACCCCAAAATGAGGTTGGAAAGGCTAAGGGCGGTGGCGTCTCTATCTTCATTAACAACAGGCACACCTCCAGACTGGTTTACCAACATGATGCAACTGATAGTTGGCAAGACACCCATCCAAGTTATACCCAGCTATAGGCCCCCCCTCTATGTCTCAGGACACCCACACCTCCTACCTGGACCTATTTGACTCCATCAGGGTACCCTCTAACACCCTGATCCTTGGTGACTTCAACCATAGACTGGGTGAACTATTCCTGCACTAATGCACTCACCCAATGATTCCTTGACTTCATCAGTTCTAATGCACTAGATCACCTGGTCTTATACCCCACAAGAGGAGATAACATACTGGACTTGGTTCTCACCACTCCCATAGTATGTTCTTCCCTGGTGAGATCACATCATCAGTATGTCTCATTCGAAGTTTCTATCCCACCCAACCCCTCCTCAGCTGTAACCAGGCTAAAAAACTTCTCAAAAGATGACTACAACCTCCTAATGGAGGGAATCAGCAGCTTCACACACCCCCCTCAGATGATGCAGACAACTATGCTGAACAGTACACTAGTGCAGTATACAAGCACATGTACAACTACATGGACTCAGCCATACCCAACAGAACTAAAATCTGTTCCTCAAGGAAACACAAACCTGTCTGGAGGACACCCTCTCTCAACAGGCTTTACAACAAAAGGAAGAAACTGTTGTCCAAGGGTAAAAAGGAACAAATTCCAAATCAGAAAAACTCCCTCCTCTGCCTCAACAAACAAATTTGATCACTAGTGAAAACCTCCAAAGCCAATTATGAGTTGAAACTAGCCTCCAAAATAAAGGGAAACCACAAGTCCTTCTTCAGTTACGCTAGGAACCGCCATGGCAAAGCACAAGTTTGTTCCGAGCTAGTACATAATGATACCACTTACACTGATCCTGCTGACTTAGCCAACCTGCTGCAAACTTCACCCCCTTATTGCCCCCCAAAGGCCCAGTCAACAGGGGCGGCCCGTGCTATTGGACTGCCTGACTGTAGCCCCCCCCCCCAGCTGTAAAAAAGAAAAAAAAGAAAGAAAATTAAAAATCGCAGACTTTTGCGCATGCGCACTAGTCCGGACTGCTGCTGAGACAGTCTGGAGCATGCGCAGACTGTTTCAGCAGCAGTCCAGATTAGGAAACATTTAGGAGCAGAGATCCCAGAAGTCTATGCAGTTGTAATTGCATAGACTGTCGCTGGAAATGGATCGGACTCAGACTGCAACGTTGGCAGGTGTCTCGTCGGGGGAAGAACATCTCGCATGGTGGATTTGATGCTCCAATGGATGTAATGCATGGGCAGGTTTGTAGTGCTCTAACAGCTATGGATTTAATGGCACAAAGGGATCTACATCGCTCCAGGTAAGAGGTGGGTGTGTGTGGGTGTGTGTGTGTGTGTGTAAATGCCCCAGTTGCTATATACTGGTGGCTAGAACAAACTCATGGTGGTGTGGAATACATCAAGCTTGAACCCTTTACCTTGTATGCAGGTGTTAAGGACCTGAATTCCCTACCCACCACCATTTGTAAACAAATTGCAGATTTTTGCCTCATATTTGATCTGATCTGTTCCTCATAATATCTGTGGTTTCTAAATACTGCAATGCTTGATATTTGATGGTGCAGTGGTAGCATTGTTGCCTCACAGCTGCAGGTTCTCAGGTTTGATTCTTGGCTGGGGTGCCTTCTGTGTGGGGTCTGCATCTTCTCCCTGTGTTTGTGTCGGTTTGCTTTTGTGTCCTCCCATGTTAGAAATACATGTCTGCATTATTTCTTCCTGGGCCTCTGCTGAAAATAGTTTTTTTGTTCCAAGTCAGACTGTCATGATTAACAAATGTTAAATAAAATTGACAGGCATTTGAATTTCAGACTTCAGGTTTCTGAATGTTTAATTCCTTACATATTTGATGGTGCAGTGGTAGCATTGTTGCCTTACAGCTATAGGTTTTCTGGTTTGATTCTTGGCTGGGGCGCCTTCTGTGTGGAGTCTGCATCTCATCCCTGTGTTGTGTGGATTTGCTCTGGTGTCCTGCCATTTTACAAAGACATGTGTCTGCAGTATTTCTCCCTGGGCCTCTGCTGAAAATTGTTTTGGTTCCATCAGAAGTACAATTGATAGGCATTTGAATTTCAGACTTCATATTCTTCAGAAAATACATAGTAACACAACCTTTTATTCTAGCAATTTTCTAAGTTTATAAGATGAAGATTTGAAATTTGTCCTTATTTTTGGGACTGTATTACCGCATTATTGGCTTTGTCCAGGTTTTTTGTGCTAAGGTTGACAGCTATGGCAAGAACTGAATTCACTGAATATGTTTGAGGGCTGTATTCCCTCATTACTGGGTTTGTCCAGGTGTTTTGTGCTAAGAGGTTGACAGCTATGGTGAGAATTGAATTCATTAAATGATAGCCATTTAAGTTTCAGTCTTCCTCTCTTTCACAAAGCAGCTGATTTGGCATAGTGGTATGTTGCTCTGACTGTTTTGCACAGGGACCTTGGCAGTAAAATGTATGGTGGTAACACAGCATTTTTCTTTCACAAAGCAGGTTATTTGGCATAGTGGTATGTTGCTCTGACTCTTTTGCACAGGGACCTTGGCAGTAAAATGTATGGTGGTAACACAGCATTTTATTCTAGCAACTTTCCAAGATTATACAAGCAATGTTTAATGTGTCCCTGGTTTTTGGGCTTTTAACCCCCCCCCCCCCCAATAAATTTGGCTTTTTCCAGATTTCTTGTGCTGCGAAGTTGAGATGCAGTTGAGTATTGAGTAGATTTTACAAGGAGATGAGAGCTGTAGGGGAAGAGAAGTTTAGTGCTGCTTATGCTAAGTTAATTTGCATTGTTAATAGCACAACAGGTTGTGTACTTGCTTTTGATGCAGAAGGTTGTTAGTTCTACTCCCACAAGTGGTGAATGCTGCCATACTGAAAAAGTTAAGATACTAACTATGAGCCTGTTATCAGTTTGCCATCCATTTCCTATTGCAATATTACTCGCTTATCATTTTTAATGTAATATAGGCAATTTATTCCTTAGGGGCATCAAACATTTTATTTTTCGATGAAACCATGAAATATAAAGGTGTTTGCTACTCTTCATTAGTTACAGATTTATTTAATGTGGAATTATTAAGATGACTTTTTTACTTCTTCAGAGATTGTGCATATTTACTGATAATGGTGGTCTGTAGAATTGTGCATATTTACTGATAATGGTGGACTGTAAAATTGTGCATATTTACTGATAATGGTGGACTGTAGAAGTTTGAGTAAACTTTTATGATGGAAATGTTCTGAACTGGGCAGTTTTGTCATTATGGGTGCATGCATTTTGTTTCATCGTTTACTGAAAAGATGTTCTGAATTGGGCAGTTTTGTCATTATTGGTGCATGCATTTTGTTTAATTGTTTACTGGAAAAATGTTCAAAACAATAGGAAGGTGTATCAAAGAGCACATGTATGTTTCATATGCAAGGGGCCTATGATTTGAAAACAGCCCAGAATTAATCTTTATCTGCCACTGGTAAAATGTATTTTCTTTGAATGTGGGTTTCAATGCTGTTTCAATGAATGTGAGTTTCAAGGGCAGAGAAGTTTTAATGCTAAGTTTGTTTAGCAGATGTCTTAGTGTTTGTGTTGCAAAATGCAAAATAAAACTTTCAAATGAAGTCCAAATCATCATAGAAGTAAATCAGTATGCACATTAGTGTTTATGGTAAATGGAGTGAAATAGCCAAGTAATGGATCATTGGAATGGCTGCAGGGGGAGGCTCCATTCGACCATGATTTTGTGAGGGGGAAGGGCGGCAAACTTAAAGACAGCCCCAGCTGAACTATACCTCCCAACTGTCCAGATTTTCAAAGAATGAATAGATTTTTGCTTCTTATTTTTGGTTTATTCCTCATAAAATTTGTGGTTTTCTGGCAAATCATTTAGGAATTAAGTCACTAAATAATGACACACTTTCAGACTTCATAACCTTCAGAAAAATGCATGCTAAAGTAAGACCTGTTGTTCTATCAACTGTCTCAGTTTATACAAGAGCAATTTTTAGTACTGTTTATATGTTCCCCCAATATATTTGGCCTTGTCCAGATTTATTGCATTAACAGGTTGAGAGGTACATGCAAATAAATTGCTTTATAGAATTAGGCATAGCCAAACCTCTCAAATGTCCCTGATTTTGGCTCAAAATGTTGCTTTTCCCCCTAATAATCCCTCCGCAAAATAGCAATTTTGGAAGAAAACATTGAGGGTTTACAATTAAGAAATAACTGTAATAATCAGAGTTATCAATTACTTTTATTTCAGAAATGCATGTAGATTATTTTATTTTGTCAGCTGCTCAAGTTAGCAGTACTAATATTAAAGTGTCCCTTCTTTGACAGGTTTCCAGCTGTATTGTGTGGCTATTTTATATTTTTACATCACATTTTTGGTCAATTTTTCATAAAATTGTGGGGGGGGGGGGTTGGCAAATTAGTGACAAATCATTAAAGACTGAAGTTAGAAAATAATGACAGACATTTGAGTTTTAGATTTCATACCATTCAGAAAATTCATACTAATGCAAGACCTATTCTATTATCTTTTTAAGTTTATAAGAGTAGTATTTAAAAATTGTCCTTATTTTTGGGCCTTTGTCCCACTTCTTTGTATGGCTTTGTCCAGATTTCTTGCTCTGAGGTTGAGAGGTATGACAAATATGTCAGGGCCATTACAGTCAGCCAGAGACATTTCAAATTGTGACATACTTGTTGCACCCCACTCCCCCATGTAGTGACTCTGGATGTGTCGAAGCAAGGCAAGGAGTAGTTATGCAGTGTAAATGTGCAGAGTACCCCCCCCCCCCCCATCCAAGGTAGACACAAGTACTAGAGTGGCGTTTCATCTGTCCTTGATTTTGGCAGAATGGTCTGGTCTCTGTCATATTTTTTGTACTGTTGATTTATGCTTATTACTCAAAGTGCCTGTTGCTCTGTGTTTAAGTAGCAATACTTTAATGACCATCAGGTAAGCTTGGCTGAGATCGTAAGATGCAGGTAAGCTTTAATAAGCATACTGTTAAAGAATTGCCAACATTGAAAGCCTTTCTGTTGTTGCCATGAAGAGAATACTTAACTAGATAATGTATAAGCCTTGGGTATTGAAACGCATATGACAGTATTTGTAATAAAGGACAGGATTACATTATTTTAAGAAGCTCATTACACTTGGAGACTTCCAGTCATCTCCGCAGGCTTTACCCGTAAACTAAACAGAATGCCAATCGTGTGGTCCATAACCTGTACAGTAATCCTTTTAAGCAATGTATATTGAGCTTATTTCTTGTTTGCTTTTCGTGTTTTACTTTGATCATGTTTTCCCCATGAAACAAGTAGATAGTTATCAGGCAGCAGGTCGTTTTTTGGATAAGAAACATTTTTACAAGTGGGGGCATCAGAGATTTCTACTTTCAGCATGTTACTTGGTACTTTAATAAAGCTGAATATAAATTACAATTAGAATTGCAGTGCAAGAAGTGGTTTGAATTGAGTGCTGCTTGTTTTTCTTTACTTGATTTTGACTGGCATTCCATTAATGTATTTAAAAAGTAATTTATTTTTTCATGCCTCACAACCTTTTTGTTTCCATGTAGATATTAAGTAAGTTGTCATGTAGCCAATGCATTAAAATATTTTTTTCCTTCTACACTTCATTTTGTCTTGATTGGACTCTCATAATGAAGGTTTGGCACCCAGGGCAGTGGATTTAGTTAGTTTTTGTGGTTTTGAGCATAGCTCCTCCCCTTTCTAGTTGTCCGCACCCCTTCCCATTGACCCCACCCATTCAGCTGTCTCCTGCAGCCCCCCTTTGATTTGAAGTCACCAGCCGCCACTGCCAGTCAACATCCCTGATACTTGTTCCACACCTCACATCTCTGTAGATCAAATGTTAAAGGCTCTATCCAAGGCAAAGAACACAGCTTCCATGGGACATGATAGAATCCCAGGCTGTATTCTGCACCATCTCCACCAAGAACTAGCTTTGCCATTGAGCACCCTATTCAACCACAGCCTAACTACAACCTTCATTCCAGCAGAGTGGAGAACTGCCATCATCATCCCTTTGCACAAAGGTGGTGCCACTACTGACCTGGGAAACTCTCCCCCCATCAGCTTGACAAATCTGATCTGTAAAGTCATGGAATGTATTATTATTATTATGGTTCTCATAAACAAGGACGTAGGCAATCTCCAAGAACTCGACCCCACCCAATTTGGATTTGTCAGGGGTAGATCTTGCCTATTGAACCTAGGTGACTTCTTTGAGACTGTCACCAAGGCCCTGGATAAGGGAAAGTCAGTATATACTGCTTACCTTGACCTGGCCAAGGCCTTTGACACAATCCTTCACTCGGGCATCATCAAAAAGCTAACACAACTTGGTGTTAATCCCTATCTAGTCAGATGGGTGGCCAGCTGGCTCAAAGATAGGACCCACAAGGTCAAAATAGGTGCTGCCACCTCCGACAGCAGACCTGTCACTAGTTGTATTCCCCAGGGATCTGTCCTTGGACCCCTACTGTTTGGTATATACTTCTCAGAGGTCCAGGCAAAGACAAAAGGCCTGTGGCTGACCAAGTTTGCGGATGACTGTAAGTTGGGTGCTGTCATTTACTCCCCAATTGATGTTAACATACTGCAAGAGGGTCTCACAGCTACAAATAACTGGTGCCAAAGTCATGGCCTTAAGTTAAATGCAAAAAAAATGTATTATCAGAGCATTCAGCAAAAACATGGCCCCTACTGATTACCACATCAATGGCAACCCCTAAGCACACAACCTGTGATGAGAGACCTGTGTACTCAGGTTGACAGCAATCTCACATTCGACCATCATGTGGTGGCTGTGGTCAGAAAAGCCTTTTAGTTGGTTTATCTTATAAGTAAAGGGATTCCATCCTGAAAAAAGGAGGTTATTACCTCTCTGTACTTCTCCCTTATTAGACCTATGATTGAGTATAATCCCCCATTTGGAATGTACCTCTTCAAACACCTGCACCAACTGGAAAGGCCACAAAATTACCTCACAAAGAGAATCCATGGCCTCCACCACCTATCCTATGTGGACAGGCTTAAACCACTATCACTCTACTCAGTATCATACAGATTGTTCAGAGGTGATCTATGTCTCGCCTACAAGGCAATATCGGACCCTGCCCTACTAGAGATGCTCCATATCTGTAAGTCTAACTCCTCACACATTACCGGCTCAATAGGCCTAAATCTAATATGCGACATCAACAAAACCTGCTGGAGAGACATGTTTGTCTCCCAGAGGCTGCCCCATCTCTGGAATAGACTTCCCATACATGTCAAACAGAGTACCTCACTGGTCCTCTTCAAACGCAATCTTGATGAGTGGATGGGAAAGCATAAATTTGTCCCAGGGGTTCCACCTTTGTCCCTCACTGACAGGGGCGACAGGTGCTGACTGAGATTTATTTTTTGGGGATAAACTCTTGGCTAGGCTTATAAGAGCCCCAGGGCCATTAGCCTAGGAACCTCCTATGATCCTGTGATATCTCTAGTCTTAAAAGCATTACAATGTAATTAAAACATTAAGTGAAACGTCATTAAAACAGAATAATATAAATTATGCATTTACTATCTAAGCAGTAAGTGAACACTATGCAATGGACACTGTACCTTTATATATCACTCTCCCTTCCATACAAACCAGCTTCATCCTGTATTCCTGAGTTTGATTCCCTAAGCCTCTGTTTGCCCCTTGTTTGACTCTGAGCAAGACATTTAACTAAACAATGGTCCTGGACTCAGTCTGAAGAAGATTCATCTGGATCCTCCCTGGCTTACAAAAACAAAATAAAATAATAAAATAAAATCCTGAGAAAATTAAATAAGAGTTCCTATCCAGCTGTAGACTTTTAAGATTGTATCCAGTTTGGATAAAGCACTTCTTCACTGTGTGGGCCATTAACCCAGTGACATTAATGTCAGTCCCTTTAACGTGAATAGTGAACTATAGAGTGGGTACATTATAAATAAAACAGACAGTCAGGAAATGAATGACCTGAATTCAAAATGCTTAACTTTTCCTTAGTTAAAAGACTGCTGTTTGATTATGGCTTCAAATGTGGCATGCACTTATTGCAGTAAACAATATATGCACAGGACTAAAGTCAAGTGCAGGTTTTTAGAAAGTAAAGCATGTCAGACAACAGTCATGCCATGGAGGAAATGTTGTGGAATACAGTTAATTAAATGACAAAATATTATTTAGAAGGTGTGGAGAAAATGTGGGCTAAGCTGGCATGTTCTCTGCATAAGCCCTGAACATAATAGATAGGAATGCAAATGTAAAAGCCATAATCAAACAGCAAGCTTAGGCACTTAGATAAGTTGAAGAACAGCATGACAGAATGATGGGGGAATTATACAGAAAATGTTAAATCTAGACTGAATACAGTGTCACTTAATGAAGAAGCTGCAATATTATCCAGACTGAATTCAGTGTTACAAAAAGTACCAAAAAGCATATCAGTGACCAACTAAGAACACAAATTAAAAGAAAGCACCAAATACGCTGCTTCAAGCACAAATTAATAATAAGTCCCCAAGGCGATCAGGTACTAAGAAACACACTTCTTTAATAAAACAATTCTTGCATTTAGCGCTTTTATCCACATCAAGTGGACTTCATCAGATGAATGATCTGATGAAGTCCACTTGACGTGGATGAACGTGTTAAATACAAGAAGTTTTTATTAAAGAAGTGTGGTTCTTAGTACCTGATCGCCTTGGGGACTTATTATTCATTTGTGCTTGAATTAGCATATTTGGTGCTTTCTTTTAATTTGTGTTCTGAATTCAGTGTTAGTTAGTGAAGACATTGCATTATATAGCCATAATTACATAAATAAATAATTACCATTATGCATTATGTAATGCACTTTGGAGGTGATGACACTGAATGGGGGTTAGTATTGTAAAACGAACTGAACAATGAGAAATTTTGCGAGGGATAATAAAGGCTTCCATATCACTTAATGACTAGTGGTGGCAATGCTTTCAGCTACATTTAAATAATGTTGGTGTCTCCATTCCAGTGGTGGTTTCCCTTCTTTTGTCTGATTATGTTTTATCATTAATTATATTTGCTGCATGTAAAGATTTCTCCAATGTGGTGCTGTAATTATGTTTTTATTGGGGATGTATTGTCTTTAGCAGTTCTTTTTCTGACATTGCTGCAGTTTTCTCAGGATCCCTACCCTTCACAAAAAGTAAAATACACATTTTATATACTTTAAAGTGTATTTTGTTCTTTCTCTGACTCTGTGTATGCTTTAAGTGTGAGAATATATAAGTATGGGCAGTGTGTGTGGGAGACCTGTAGAAATATTTTTTTCTAGTTGTGCTTCTTTTATTGCATTGTTTTGTCATACTTAAATATTGCTTTGTAATAGGTTAGTATTTCTTTTGTTTTTGTTGTTTTTTCTTTTATTTCACAGATGTGTGTTTCAATTTTTTTTATCCTCAGGATAACATATAGTCAGATTAGTGAAATCAAGTTATTATAATTATGATTACTTTATATACATTTTATCATCCCAGTGTTAAAACAAGATTATCATGAGGGAAATGAGAGAGTGTAAATGTGTGTGTGTGTGTGTGTGTGTGTGTGTGTGTGTGTGTGTGTGTGTGTGTGTGTGTGTGTGTGTGTGTGTGTGTGTGTGTGACAGAGAGAGAGTGCTGTGTATGACAGAGTGTGTGTGTGTGTGTGTGTGTGTGTGTGTGTGTGTGTGTGTGTGTGTGTGTGTGTGTGTGTGTGTGAGTACTGTGTATGACAGAGGGACAGAAAGACAATGTCTGGGTGGCAGGAGTAGACAAGGCCAGTATCCACAAAAATGTAACTGTACTAAGACATGACCATATATTTTATGAAAAGGAAGAGAAACACTTTATTAAATGAAGCATATTAGCTATATGTTGTAACTACTATAACTCATAGAGCAAAAGAGGCACCTCATTTGTGAGTCACTGTATTCCTTTTACAAAATCCATGTGACTAGTACTAGCGTAGCAGTCATGTAGTCAAGAATGTCCTTAATTATTTTGCTGTTTTTTAGGTCCAGGTGGAAATTTTGTCTAGCACCTGTACACAAATGCAGACACACACACACACACACACACACACACACACACACACACACACACACACACACACACACCAACATCCCCATACATGCACAAACACACATGCACAGGCTTAGACATGCTGTTGTTTGTCTTTTCGGCTTTTCCCGGTTAGGAGTCGCCACAGCGGAACTCCGATCCGCTAATGATTGGCTGTAGATTTTTTTTTTATGGTGTTGAGTTGCCAGCCTGACACCCAACCTTCAGCGAAGGCACGTCCATTCACGCATGTCTTTCGGAGGCCACTCGACCGCAGGGAGGACATGTAGACTCCACACAGAAGGCACTCCAGCTGTGAATTGAACAGGAGAACCTCTTGCTGTGAGGCAACAATGTTACCACTGTACCACATAGGCTTAGACGTGATCACATAAATTATTAACATGTTCAAACAGATGATTGACTAAAAGTACCAACTAAATGTAAGTTCTTTCTGAACCTGTGTTTATGTATATAATATTTATTATTTAGTTATTTATTCCAGTTTGATGACCGGGGAGGTCCACTGGGCTTGGGGAGCCCGTTTTCAGTGGAGGCCCGGGGAGAAAAGCTCCACAATACATACATACACAATACATACAGAATAATTTAATTAAAAATTAACATCTGTCTGCTAAACAAATTCCCTTAATAGCAGAAGAAACGGTGAATGCATTGTTTGACTATCTAGGAGTTATATCTGATTCATCTGTCTCCTACAAAAGTCATATATTGTATTGATTAGAAATGAGGAACCAACTGTGGCAGAGTAAGACTAGTTAAATGCAAGTAAGCTTACTTCATGACTTAGAATCAAAGAACAGAATACTAATTGATTTATGAGAAGCAGATTAGGAATCCTGTAGCAATAAAAGTCAAAAACTAATAAGGTTAAAGAAGTGACATCCAAGTATGTGTGGGGGCATTTGGGCAACTAAATCCCCGTGAATTTACAGGTTGGTGGCACTTATGAGACGTATGACTAAAATAAAGGACTGCAGTGGTTAAAAAAATGTGCAACTAATGCATTGTTTCACTGAGTAAGCATACTGTTTATACATATCCAACAGTGGACTACATTATTAATGAGTACAACTTGCATTTGAATGGGGCATTGCTGCACCTGCTTTCTGAACTGACTTTTATAAAAAGAAAGCCTCAAGTTGTTATTAGCAAGTCAAATATTGTTATTTTACTAGTGGCTATTTTGCTTAGTGTGGCTTCTCACTGGCATCTTTTGTTTGGCATGTTAACAGTTTTAGCTCATTAAATTCTAATGATGCCTCCATGTGTTTCTTTAGTTACATCATACTGATGCTTGTAGGTGTCTTGTATTGCCTGTTCATATTTACATTAATAATTCCAAAACAGTGTTGAATATAAGTTATTGAAAGAGTACAGTTTAAACATTACACGATGGACAATACAACTCTACTGATGCTTTACCTCTGTCTAGTGCAGGTAAAAATATAATAACGGTTGTTCACATAATATTTATTTATACTGTCATAACAGCCAGGAGTCATAGAGAGAACTTTTTTATAACAGTCAGTTGCCACTTCTGTCCAATATCCATCCTCCCAGTTCTGGGCAAATCTCTTAAAAAGATGGCCTACACCCAACTCTCCCTCTACATCCAGCAGTACCACCTGCTGTCCTCTAAACAACATGGATTCTGGCCTGGATGAAATACAATGACAGCATTTTGGTCTCTAACTGATGACATCCTGATAAACTCTGATAGTGGCTTCCTTACAGGTGCCCTATTTATAGACCTGGCAAAGGCATTTGTCCTCACTGACCACCATCTTCTCCTAAACAAACAAAATGAAATTGCTATCAGTCCAGATTCCACTCCCTGGTTTAAAAACTTCCTGTCTGACAGGCACTTCTGTCTTAAAATGGGATCCTCCCAATCAGGGTCTGCACCTATTATCAAAGGTGTACTACATGGATCCATTCTTGCCCCCCCCCCCCCCCATATTCATTAACAAACTTAATTGTGACCTTCCCATCTCCCATTTATCTTCTAGGCTGATAATAAGGTAATTTACCAATCGGGTCACTCTCACATCAACATTCAGTGCTAACTCCAGTCAAACTCACATGAACTCCACCAATGGCTCATAAACCATAAACTACTTCTCAAACCCACCAAGACCAAAACTATGCTTTTTGGAACTCTGCAGAAAATTCACCAAGCACCTAACTGTTTAGCCTACAGAATTTTTGGCCTACATGACTATTCCACTGAGACAACCTTCACCTTCAAATATCTAGGACTATGGCTTGATCAGTCAGTCCATAGAGAATGTGAGAGCCAAAATAAACTCCCTCCTCTTCTGGGTCAAAAATATCTCCCCTTTTCTATCCCAACCAGCCATTGGCAAATTAATTTTCCTTTCTCAACTTGAATATGGGCTCACAGTTTTTGTTTTTAACTCCAAAACAAAAATTAACACACACCAGGCTATCTATAATAGCATGTGATGATTCATTACAAACTCACCTCTCTGTCAGCATCACTGTATCACCCTAGAAAAAGCCAAATGAGTACCCATAAAACAAAGATTGAGCCTACTTTCAGGATTGCAAATCTACAAACTACTCCAACTCCAAACATTTACTCCCCTTGCAGCTAGACTTCATGAAAAAAACTGCATACAACTTGACACACTATTCACAAGCCACACCAACTCTCATTACGCCACAACCAAACTCAACAACACTGCACATGCTCTGTCACACCAACTCTCATTACACCACAACCAAACTCCACAGCACTGCACATGCTTCCTCCTCTCAGTTACCTTCTCTTTGGCAAGCTCTCCCCATTAACATTAAGGAAATCATCATTTATTCAAAATTCAGAATGCTGCTCAAAAAGCACTTCTTCATCCAAGTCAAATACTTCTGCTTCAGAACAGGACATATAACCCAAACTAACTTCTTTACAAGGCTCTTCTCCTGTCTCAAGATTCACCGAAGTTTGACCCACTTTACAAACTAATGTATATATTGTGTATTACACTT
This sequence comes from Protopterus annectens, assembly GCF_019279795.1. Lineage (NCBI taxonomy): Eukaryota > Metazoa > Chordata > Ceratodontiformes > Protopteridae > Protopterus > Protopterus annectens. The sequence continues at coordinate 206,311,185 of NC_056740.1, read as the reverse complement.
GCTTGATTGTGAATTGCATTATGCTTGTTCACTAGAATGTATATACACATTTTTTCATATGTAATTAGTCTGATCTACTTTGTTACTGGTTACATTTCTGTATTTGTGTGTGTGTGTGTGTGTGTGTGTGTGTGTGTGTGTGTGTGTGTGTGTGTGTGTGTGTGTGTGTGTGTGTGTGTGTGTGTATGTGTTTTGTGACTACTCTGTTACTCTTACATTTCTGTATTTGTGTGTGTGTGTGTGTGTGTGTGTGTGTGTGTGTGTGTGTGTGTGTGTGTGTATGTGCATGTGTTTGCGTGTGTGTGTGTGTATGTGTTTTTGTGACTACTCTGTTACTCTTACATTTCTGTATTTGTGTGTGTGTGTGTGTGTGTGTGTGTGTGTGTGTGTGTGTGTGTGTGTGTGTGTGTGTGTGTGTGTGTGTATGTGCATGTGTTTGCGTGTGTGTGTGTGTGTGTGTGTGTGTGTGTGTGTGTGTGTGTGTGTGTTTGTGACTACTCTGCTACTGGTTACATTTCTGTATTTGTGTGTGTGTGTTTTTGTGACTACTCTGTTACTGGTTACATTTCTGTATTTGTGTGTGTGTGTTTTTGTGACTATGCTACTGATTACATTTCTGTATTTTTGTGTGTGTGTTTTTGTGACTACTCTGTTACTGGTTACATTTCTGTATTTGTGTGAGTGTGTTTTTCTGACTATGTTACTGATTACATTTCTGTATTTTTGTGTGTGTGTTTTTGTGACTACTCTGTTACTGGTTACATTTCTGTATTTGTGTGTGTATGTGTTTTTGTGACTACTCTGTTATTGGTTACATTTCTGTATTTGTGTGTGTGTGTTTTTGTGTGTAATGTTTTGTATTTCTCCCAGACTGATACTGATACGGGTCAATATTGATCAGTGCACTACCCCAGTAAACAAATGTAAATAAAATAAACTGGTTAGCCTCATATGAAACCTCTTTGCTGCATAAACAAAATGCTGCTAACAGCATATGTGTAACTTGAGTGGTTGCTGAGATACTGTCTTTTTACAAAATATTATAAACTTAATAGTTACCGTGTTTAGTGTGGCATGTAAAACCCAGTTTAAGACCTAGAACCTAAAAGCATAATTCCACTATAAAAATGGTTTGCACTGAAGGATTTGCCATTTACATTTCTTTAGTAACTCCTATGGTTCCAGAAACATGAACATCTGTTTGAAATGTGAGGACATAATTTGATTTTATCAAAAGGCTTAGTCCCGCTCATTGGAATTTACAATGCAAACTTACTGAGCTCCATTGAAAAGAATGAGTTAAGTACAGTTCCAGATCATCCCTAGATGCAGGTGTTTATGTTTTATTATATATTATACAACGACCTCCCATTAATATTCCAAAACATGCACGCTGATTGGTCAGCGTGCACGTTGTAAATCAAACTTATACTAATGGTTCGGTTGCCAGGACTTTTTCCATTAGTATAAGTCTTTTTTTACAGCAACGGAGAACACAAGATTTCCGTTGCTTTTTAGACACTGTCTCAGTATGTTAAAGGAGTTTAACATAGCGAGACAGCTTTAAAAAAAAGTAACGGAGATCTTCCTTTCTCCGTTGCTTTTTTTAAAGCTGTCTCGCTATGTTAAACTCCTTTAACATAGCGAGACACTTAATAAAAAGCAACGGAGATCCTGCTTTCTCCGTTGCATCCACCCACAGCTGTGATGTACTGTGTAAGCATACGCATGCGCAGTACATCAGAACTGCCGCAGAATACCAGACAGCTGCAGAAGGGCAGCAAGAAGGTATTATACAATGCCATTATTTAAGAAAAGTATTTTTTTTCTTAAATAATGTCATTGTATAATAGCAATAACCCACTTCTGGGTGTGGGTAATGCTGGATTTACACACAGTTGTCTTTGTATGGCCACTCGGGCTTCGCCCTCGTGACCAAACTACACCAACAGTGGGTAAATCCAGCATTAGCCACACCCAGGTGTGGGTTATTGCTATATTGTTGCACTCAGTGACCAGCAAACTTATCTTAGAAAAGCTATTTGCAGTCACTAGTTTCATAGTTTTCTCTCTCAGACTAGAAACAGCATTGTTCCTCAAAGGTTTACTGAAATACTTTTAAGCATTTTATTCAGTCATCCTTCTCTGAAAACAAGGTGCAAAGATACATAAATGTATGCACTGAGTGAATTCAGAATGCACTCTCAGTTCTCAGAACTGTATTTCCCAGAATCATGAATCTGTCACTAAGAACATACAGCCAGCCTTTGCTGTAAAATCACTAAAAAAGTTTTAAAGCATGAAAGGCTGTTGCTTTTCACCATACAGTACTCGCTCTTTGTGTAGGTTTTATTAGATATGGAAGGTTTTTACCGTGATTTCTGTAGAATGTCATTTCATAAGAAAATGAAAAACAGCATATCAAATGATGAGCACTAAACCTGCAGTTAAGTGGATTTTTATTTAAAGCAATATTGCTAGACTTTAGTGGAATTTTATTTAAAGGAAGACTGATAGGCGGTGATTGATGTATTCACCTAAATGGTATTTCTTACTTTATAATCTCAAATTACTTTTTACACTTCAAGAAATGCTATACTACAATACAAAGCTTTCAACAGATGGAAAATGGCAAAGAAGTGTATTGTTTCAGCAACAAAGACAAACAAGACTAATCCTGCAAAGACTCATTTTAGTATGGCCTTTTCAGCTCTTTCAGAGACGTAACTGCTTCCTCATTATTGCTTGTCTGTTTCTGTCAAGAGAGTTCCTCATATTACCTCAGAATATGCTATTTTCTCATAAATATATGAATTTGCAATAAAAGCATATATTGTGTATACCTGATATTACAGTCAAGTTCTTACTTTTCATGAAATTTATATTAATGCATATTATATTATTCTATCTACTTTGTGAATGAAAAAAAATACTACCCAGTTTTGGAACTTTGTACCTTACTGATGACATGCAATTTTGAGAGCTCTCATCTAATTTATCGTTTTTTTATATTTGTAAGTATTTTGGTGCAAAGCTATTTAATGAAATTATTTAGGATGAAACAATACTACAATATGAATCATACATCTCAATTGTACAGATTTTTGCAGAATGTCCAGATTTTTGGGTCATATTTTTGGCCCATTCTTCATAAAATTTGAGGTTTTCTGATAAGTCACTGGGATGATCTGAGGATTGAAGTCACTAAATAATTACATACACTTGAGTTTCAGACTTCAGATCCTTCAGAAAATGTTTGTTAAAACAAACTCTGTAATGCTAGCAACTTTTTTAAGTTTATAAGAGCAATATTTAAAATATGTCCCTATTTTTGGGCCTTTGTCCCCCTATTCTGTCAGGCTTTTTCCAGATTTCTTGCAGTAAGAGGTTGAGAGGTATGAATATGATGTGAATTATCTCTGAATCACTTGAGATCAAGATAGTGATGCTCTCACTGTAGCATCATAGAATGCTATTGACAACATATACAGCACGCCTGCGTGTGTGTGTGTGTGTGTGTGTGTGTGTGTGTGTGTGTGTGTGTGTGTGTGTGTGTGTGTGAGTGTGTGTGTGTGTGTGTGTGTGTGTGTGTGTGTGTGTGTGTGTGTGTGTGCGTGTGTATGACTGAAAAGTAAGAAACAGTGTGCTGTAGCAGATATTGTGTATCATACTGACTTTTCTACTTTAATTTGAAAATGAGGATTCACCACAGAACTGAAAATTGTCTATTTAGTAAAATTTTGCTGCAAGTGGTAGACATGGCATATGTAATGGGAAACAAGAGCAAATACCCCCCAACAAAAAACTTTGCTAAAATAAATAAATAATTTAATCATACATACTTCTTTGAAATATTAAAGCATTAACAGGTAATTGGTATAATTAATACTTGACAGACAGAAGCACATATATTAAAAATGTAGAACTATTTATTTATTTCTATTTGATAACTGGATAGGTTGACTGGTTCAAATATGCTTTTCAGTCACATCCTGGGCACAGGTGTGCAGTGGCAAATAATGAAAGCACCATACTGAAATTAAAATGGATGTAGATTATAGACCTAAGCAAGACATTTGTGCCATAGGAGTAACATAGACGTTGGTTAAAAACACATATATACAGTTATGTACAGTACCACGGTCTTGATACATATCTGTAAGATGTCATAGGAATGTACACAGACATTGGAAGCAGTTCAGGTATATACAATCAGTACTAAAAATGTATTTATTTATTTATTTAACATTTGTTTACTGGGAAAGTCCAACTTGGAACAAAGCCAATTTTCAGTGGAGGCCCAGGGAGATATACTCCAGACGCATGTCTTTGAAATGCGGGAGGAAACCCACACGAACGCAAGGAGGACATGCAGACGCTGGACAGAAGTCACTCCAGCCGAGAATCATACCAGAGAGCCTCTTGCTGTGAGATGACAATGCTACCGCTGCACAAGATGCAACAGGAGCATACAATATGATTAAGTAGCATAAGACCAATACAAATAACTTATACAATTTATATAACAGGTCATAAAGGACAACTGTAGAAGATCTACCTCTAACAAAATTCTACTACAACGATTTATGGATGAAGAGAAGAAGCAAATGGCAGAAGGAGGAGGTTATTAATCATTATCCTTAAAGCATTTGCAAAAAGAGCCATTAAGGATATTTTGACTTAGTGTGGGAAGATTTTTCCACATTGCTGGTCCAAGTCTGGAAAAGACTCTTTCACCTAAGACTATTTTAAAGAGTCATTTTTGTAGGGAGATGCTGCCCACTTTGGCATGTCTAAGGCAGTACATTGGCTCTCAAATAAGGAAGATGCTTTTCAGGTGTGGGCAGTAATCCTCCTTTAATATTTTGAACAACAGGGTGCTCATTCAGAAGTTGTCTCTGTCAATTATAGAGGACAATTTTATTTTCTACAGAAGAAGACAGTGGCAAGCTTGAGAATCTGCCTGGAGAACAAATGTACAGATTTTGTTTTCTGCAGTTTGATGACATATAGTACTGTAGGTAGAGTGGACTGTCAAAAATGGAAGGCTTTTTCCAGTTTACGGAGCAGAATGTTTTTAGCTAGAGCACATCCAGCTTGAGGAGGTCAGAAGGTGTGAGACTCTATAGTAGAGTTTAAATTGATAAAGGATCTTGCAAGTAATGTTGTCTGTGAGGCTGGAAAAGGTGAGACAGAGAGAAAAAGAGAGAAAGAGAGAGAGAGAGAGAGAGAGAGCAGTCAAGGGTAAAACCCAAGTATATGTACTCCAAAACAAAGAGTATGATGTTGCTGACTGTCAGCTTTAGTAGTAGATGGCAAATGGGAATGTCTGTGAGTGGCTGAGAAGAGTATGACATTATACTTTTGTGATTTGCCAAAAGGTTAAGTGAAATAGCTCAATGGCAGAGGCTGAAGAAGGATAGCTGAAGCTAGGTTTAGCTTTTAAAAGCAGTATGTCATCTGTTTAAAGTCTAGTGTTCATTTTGGAAAGGTAATCGGGGAGATCATTACTGAACAAGGAGAACAGTAGAGAGCCTAAAAATGAACCTCGCAGGACTCCTGCGTTGAGTACCCATGGCAAATGTATGATAATTAGAATGTTCCTGAAATCTTCTATTCTGCAAATAGCTGTGAAAGCAGTAAATTGTATGTTGACCAAAGTTAAGTTTGGCTAGCTTAGCTAACAGAAGGTTACAGTTAACAGTTTTGAAAGTCCTACTCATATCTACAATAATACCAAGGGTGATGAGGCCATCATTGATATTACAGTAGATGGTATTAACTGCTGTGAGTAGAGACAAAGTAGAGCTATGAGTTTCTGAATCCAGGCTGTTTGTTACAGAGATGGCCATAGCTGACTATGTATCTAAGAAGTTGTTTGTACAGAAATGTTTCAAATATTTTCATCAGAAAACAGACAATGGGTATACAGAGAAAGTCCTTGTGTGATTTAGGGGACAACACAACAATCTTCTCTATAATATAAAAAGAATAATTTCATTTAAGCCTTCTTTTTTTTTCAATTATTGTTGCATATTTGCATTCAACGTTAAGTTGTATTTTGATCTCAAAGACCTCCTAAGACTATAAACAGCAACGCTTACCCTCAGCAATCTCTAAAGCACTCACAGAAGGCAGCACCAAATACCATATGTATACCTATACCCAGTAGATCTCCAAGAGCAAAGCCCATAAGGCAAGCCAACACATTATCCAGGACTCTTGTCATAGGGGCCTCCATTTTATGACACACAGATACCCCGCCACCAGAATGAACAGGGAGAAGATAATGGTCAGTTACTCATCTGGTGCCAGGATCCACCAATTTATGCATGCACTCAAGTCACTGCACCACAGGTACCAGCATGATTCTATCATAGTCCATGGGGCTTTAACATACTGAGACGTATTTCCCTGGACTATATGAAGACAGATATTGTTCATCTCTCTGTATATGTGTCTCAGGCAGGTATGTGCCTTGCATTGAGTAGCATTCTGCCTTCACCAAGGATGATGCCACAGTACAAACAAAAGATGATTTACAATAACTGGCTTTGTTTCTGGTGTCTGTCCAGGGGTATTCAATATTTGTCAGCATAAAAGGAGATGGCTAACAGACCGCATTGTTTTGCAAGGAATAATCAGCACCTGTCTCCCCTAGGCTGTCAAATATTGGCTAAAACTTTATCCACCCCTTAGAGCTTTTTTTAGGCAATGCCAAATTGATAAACATACCAACATAGCAAATAAAACCCAAAGAAACCTAAAGGTGTTACTGCTCAATTCTAGGAGCTGAAACAAGAAACTCCACACTCTACAAGTTGTCCTCACACTGGTGAATATAGACATCTCTGCCGTTACCAAGACATGGTTTAAATCTCCAAAAAGCACTCCAGCAGTACAATGCTTTAGTGCCTTCTACACATTTAGACCATCAGTTGCACAGATAGGAACAAAAGGTGTTGTGGTCTCATTCTATATTAGCAACAAGCATAACTCTGTGTTGATTAAATAGGATGATGCCCATGCAAATCATCAATGACAAAGTCCATACTATAGGACACCATCTATGTCCCTAGAGCCCAGTAGCTCATGCCTAGACCTACTGGAGACACTCACCATTAAACCAAATATCCTGTTCATGGGGGACTTTAACTACTCCTCTGTAGACTGGGAAACAGATGCAATGATTCTTGGACTTTATTAACATAAATACCTGTGACCAGATAGTGTGCACACCCAGCAGAGGTATAAAATATTGGACCTAGTATTCCCTAATATGGAAGAGTGCTACACTCCTCTCCAGTGTCACATCATCACTGGTGAGCTCTGACCACAAAGCTGTCTCCATCAAAATAAAAATCAACTTGGTAATCCCAGCAAACCCTGTAACAGTTAGTAACTATTCCAAAGCAAACTGCATCCTATTAAGCAATAGTTTGTCAAAATTCAATGCCCCTCCCAACCCTGAGTTCATAGCAACCTATGTGGAATTGTTCACAGAGACACTGTACAGCCACATACATAGCTGTATAGAGGCTGCTGTAATTACTAGAAATAAGCCCAACAATAAACTCTAAAAAAAAACACACAGGTGGAATTATAACCTTAATAGGGTATATAACAAAAGGGGTTCCTATCATATGATCAAAGTCTTACAACCTCGAATCATTAAAGAACGAACTTTAATGATCGAAGTTGTAAAACCTCGAAGCATATAACGGAGATTGCCATAGAGCACAGAAAGGGAAGATTTCCCTTTACTGCACTGTAGTGCAATCTCAGAGGTGATATATTTAAGTAGCAGGGGGTGTGGCGGGTGCAGGGGGCTTGCCCCCTGCATAGAGCATTTTTTTTTTTTACTGTTTTTACTTTTTTTTTATGTGTGTTCAAAGTTCCGAGACTTCGATCATTAAAGTTCATTCTTTAATGATTCAAAGTTTTGAAACTTCGATCATATGATAAAGACACTAACAAAAGGAAAAAAGTTTTGGCTAAAATCAGAAAAAGCAGTTCCCATAAAGCTCTTTAATTACACTAAACGGGAAACTAAGAGGATTACTTAAGTCCAACAAAGTCAGTTATGAGGTCAAAATAATCTCACATGCTAAAGACAACTACAAGGCCTTCTACAGCTATGTCCAAACCTCAAAAGCAGCACACATCAGTGTGCGAAACTTGTGTTCTGTAGTGCCATCTTCACTGAGTAGAATAACATAGTGAATTTACTGACTGAGAAATTCAGCTCAAAATTCACCCCCATTATCCCCTTGCCTCTCTCTGTGAAACAACTATTAACAAGGAGCAGGTCCTTGTAGCACTCACTAAGACCAAAAACACAGCCTCAGTGGGCCCTGACAATATCCCGGAATGCCTCCTAAAAAGCTTTAAACATGGTTTGTTTCACAAGAATGAAGGACTGCAATGGTTATCCGACTTTACATGAATGGACAATAAACCAACTCCAGCAGCTACAGACCTTTTAGTCTGAATAGTTTGATATGCAAAGCCATGGAATGAATTATCATGGAAATGATCAAAAAAGACACTAGACAACTTTAAGACACTGGACCCAACCCAGTTTGCCTTTATCAAGGGAAGGTCATGCCTACTAAACCTGGTAGACTTCTTTGAGAAGGTCACCAAGGCAATGGATGAGGAGAAAATGGTACATGCCACATACCTGGTTCTAGCTAAGGTGTTAGATCCAATAGCACACTTGGGTATAGTAGACAAACTCTCCAAACTAGGGATAAACCCCCCCTGCCTGACAGGACTCAGGAAGTCAGGATTGGTGATACGACCTCCACTAAGAGACCAGTCACCTGTGGAGTACCACAGGGCTCCATGCTGGGATTGCTGTTATGTGGCATGTACTTCTCAGAGGTAAAGGCTAATGTCAAGGGCCTTTGGATGACCACGTTCACAGATAACTGCAAATTAGAAGCTATAATCGATTCCCCCCATGACACAAACATCTTAAAAGAGGGTGTAACACAGACAAATGACTGGTGCCAAAATCACGGACTAAAGCTCAATGAAGAAATGTATTATAATGCCTTTTGGGAAAACTGTCACTCAAGCTAATTACTCCATTGATAAGTCACACCTAAGAGTTGACTCACTCGTCAAGGATCTGGGAACATATGTAGACAGTAATCTGGGTTTTGGCCAACATGTGGCCACGGTAGTAAGAAAATCATTTTATGTCACCCAACTTATAAGTAAGGGCATGGCATTCAAATCCAAGAAAGTCACAGTGACACTTTATTTAGCCCCTACCAGATCCATCATTGAGTATAATGCCCCCTTCAGCGTGTATCTGACCAGACATATGCAACAGTTGGCATGCCCACAAAGGTTCCTTACCAGGAGAATCCAGGGTATCAACAAATTGTCCTATACAGATCCCCTTAAATCCCTATCTCTATACTCTATGCCTAGCATACAAGGCATCTTTGGATCCAGCTCTGATGGACTTTTTGCACATCTTCACAAGAACAGCATCTGAACCACTAGAGTGAAGGATTTAAATTTTGCTTGTGATATAAATAAGACATGTTTGAGAGACAAATATGTGTCTCAGAGGATCCCCATGCTCTGGAACAGTCTCCCCATCTATGTGAAGCAGAGTCCATCCCTAACCCTATTTAAGAGTAATCCTGACCAATGGATGGGAAGTCAGAAATTCATCTCAGGTCTGACTCCCATGTCCCTGATAGACAAAGGCAGACAATAAATGCCTAACCTAACATACCCCCCCCCCCACATAATCTCTAGAAACGTTTTAGCTAACATATCCTCTCCTAATAAATGCCCATGATACATAGGGACACAACTGAGTTGGAATCCACAGCTAGGCTTATAAAGGCCCTGGTGGTTGTTAGCCTAGTCCATCCAGCCTATGAACCTCAGAGTCAGTACTTTTCTGTTTGAATGGTTTGCATATGTAATATGATATTCTTTTAGGTCATATGATATTCTTTTAGGTCATGTGATATTCTTTTAGGATAACTTACCTTATCTTCAACTTGTACCACTTCTCATTCTTTTACTAACTTACACAGAGCTGCCTTTTAAGCATTTATCATTATAATATGTTTGTTTTACTTTTCATATATTCCATTAGGCTTCTCCATAGTTATAGCAATTTTACATACAATTATTTTCATTTTGATTTTCTGCATTCCTTCCAATTTCCCTTGCTTCTTTTCCATCCTGACGTTTATTTACTCTTTATTTTTCCACATTTCATTGCTTCTTTTTCTTCTTGGATTTCATTTAAGTTGTATGCTAATGCTGTATAGTCATCATATAATTTTATTTTGACTTCTTGCTCTATATTCATGAACATGTTTTCAACCAATTCTTCAGCAAACATCTTCCACTATCATACGTCATTTTTTTCTTCTTCTTTGGGGTTTTCCCAGTTAGGGGTCACCACAGTGGATCACCTGTCCACTCATGATTGGCAGTGGAGTTTTTATGATTTGCCAGCCTGGTGCCCAACCTTCCACAGAAGGCACACACATGCACGCACTCATGCTTAGGGCCAATTTAGAGTGTCCAATCCACCTACAGCATGTCTTTGGGATGTGGAAGGAAACCGGAGCACCCACACAACCACAGGGAGGACATACAGACTCTGCACAGAAGGCACCCCAGCTGAGGATCGAACCAGAGAACCTCTTGCTGTGAGGTAGCAATGCTAACCGCTGCACCACCGTGGCCACCCCCACTATCATACATCATGACTTGTTAAAAAATGAGTATAGTTGCAGCTTATATATTTTTTTCATTGTTCAGAAAAAAATTCACCTTACAAAATTTCTTATGGAAAATACCTATTTCAGCAAATGTCCTAATCTTCATTTTCCAAAAATCTGAAGGCTGAGGTTGCATGTCCTGCATTTTCAAAACATCATAAATCATAAATCCATTTTACAGTATTTATTTGACAGAAAATATTATCAGTTCTTGAACTTTTTATTACTTGGTGATATGAGTCATGATTTTCTCATTCAGCTTTACTTCTTGCATTTATTAATTGGTCATTATCTGGCCACATAATTGCTCAAATACAATATGTCTTGCATCTTTTTATATCAATAATGTAATTAAGTTGCCCCAGTTAATATTCATCCATACAAAATGATTGCTTGAGAGCATTTTATTTGTCAAATACATTTGTCTATATTCATTGTACACATACATATACAGTGTCCCATCTACTATCATAATTCCCCAGGTATTATTCCTGTTACAACACATATAGTAACAGTTACTTCTTCGTATACTGTCCCCATCCAATATGTAAAATGCTTCCTTCTCTCTCTCGTTGCTATTTTGCACCATGTAACACATCAGCCAAAGAGCACCCCTCCAGGCATTCATTGCTTCTGTAGCAGTTATGGCTTTTAACGGGGTCAAGTTGCTAGCCCGGCACCCAACCCTTCTCAGAAAGTACACCATACACTCACACACATGCTCACACCCAGGGCCATTTCTGAGTGTTTAATCCACCTGCAGCATTTCTTTGAAGTGCAGGAAGAAACCAGAGCAATTGGAGGAAACCCACACAAATGCAGGGAGGAAGTGCAGAAAATGTTTGCCTGAAAACATGGTTTTGATCCATAAACATTTGTCTTACAGTATAATGAGGTACAAGATTGTTACACTTTATTCCTCTACTCAGTTTTCAGCACAATATCACTGCAAAATTCATAAATGTTTCTGCTCTATAAATCAAAGTATATTATATAAGAATGCCAATGAATACTCCACAGTGCTAAAGACAATTCTGATTCATAATAGTAAGCATTTCATAGTGATAGTATTGACTTTATGCATTGACATTATGGAGGAAGACAAACCACGATAAATTCAACTGCAGTGCAACACCTGTCTGAGAGTACCATCCTTAAAGGACCTTAATGCTAAATATGTTTCTCTAACTACATCTAGAATTAATGCTATAAAATGTAGTAACTGTGATTTTAATGAAAATTGCTTACTAAAAAGAAATGGTGCTTGTCTGACAAATTTCCTTTGAATGAAAACTAGAAAAAAATATCTTTATTAGAGTGCAAACAATGTATTTTACTGTTTAATTGACCTAATCCTGATAAGATTATATACAACTCAAAAAAACATCTGTCATTCCTTGTAGAACTAGGCTTCAAGATTAAACTCAGAATCCAATTTTTGTTTTAACTGAAATATTATACTTAAAACAAACTGTGTTATGTCTAATAATGTTGAGATCTTTAATTTAATTTATTATTAATAAATATGAGCTGTTTAAAAAAATCAGGGTACAGTAGTTGGTCTAACAAAAAGTAGAACTGGGTGCTAATTAATAGTAAATTTAATTATGGCCAAAATTAGTTGCTCAGATGGAAATATCACTTAATATTGAGTTAGTCTTTCATCATCTTCATTTGTTTTAAAATAAGACAGAGTTTTATAGACAGTTGTGTACTTCACAACCAATAATAATTAGGCATTGGAAGGGTAGAGAGCAAACAGCTAAATAAGTGTTGCTTCTCCACAGTACACTGGTGCCTATTTTCTTTCATCTATACTGTTTTCTATCTTTTTTCAAAAATTACGTATCCAGTTTTGCATAAAGGTAGACTTTTTTGCTGTTTCAGATATCATATAATTCAAAGGCCTTGACAAGTCCATATAAGCAGCCAGAGCAGGTATACCAGCATTTGATGACAGGTTTAGTAGCTCATAGTAGTCATTCACACTTCTCAAACAAGACCTGCACTCCATGAAACCACGTTATGTTAAATATACCTTCTGAGAATTTACATATTTATTATGCAGCAAGTGTACTATGCAAAACTGTAAAACATCTGATAATAACTGCCATCAAACTTATATGCCCACAATTAATGTCAGAAAGGTGGAATGATCTGTATGTATTGAAAGTGATGGATAAATACTTCCAATCATCTGCAATATAGTCATGTTATAAGCATAAACTAAATAACATATACATTGGTTCAAATAATCTTATGTTGATTACTAGCATTTTAAAATAAAATGTATGTATTTGCATATTTTTAAAATGTTTGTGTCCATATATGGACATAAATCCCAATGTCTTAAGCTGCATAGAAATAAGGTTTTGTCTGAGCTTTTCAGCAGTAAGATACTTCTTATAAATGTGGTGCACATGTCTTTTTCCCCCTAAATTAATCCATTCATGTATGCTTCAATTACTTGTGGTCAGTGGCAGCCACAGTCTACCCCAAACACATCAACACGTAACAGGCACAAAACATGAAAATTAGTGCTGAATAGCATTGCACATCTGTTTACTACAAGATACACACAGGCACTTATACAACCCCACACACACACACACACACACACACACACACACACACACACACACACACACACACACACACGCTAATGACATTGTGACGCCCCTGCACTGGCCCAGTAGTGAAGGAGCCTTAATCCTCACCACTGGCAACAGTGAGGGATGTATGCAATGGGAGGATGACAAGAACACAAAGTAAAGTGCAATTTCCCTTAAGAGCACACAGAGATCACAGTCAGTCTGGGGCCGGTTTCTTTCTCTTTCTCCAGATCCCCAATAAGACTCCCCACTGGCACAGCTATAGGGTTGAGATCTCAGCCAAGTGGCCAAGCTAAGACCTCCAGCACCTTCTGTGTCCAGCCAGTGCTTCGTGTCCCTGCCCAAGTAGCTGACACACACAAACTTTGAGATATGGTTGATATACAAACACACACACACACACACACACACACACACCTGGGAAATGCTGGCACAGGTTTACTAGCTATGCCCCCTTCTGCCCACACTATAAGGTAGTTATCACTGCCACCACCCAGCTCTTTATCAGCTACTATAAAGCCCTTACAAAGGTGTCCAGTCCTACTGTGTAATGTTACTATTATCCAAATGGTAGTTTTGACCAAGATCAAGGCTATTTAGGAGTGGCCTCTACAGTGTCATCAAATACATATGCCACAAAGATAGGTTTAAATATATTTAATAATAAATAATAAAAGAACAATTAAGCAAACACAGTTTCTTCAGAGTTCAAAATCATAGGAAATAGTTTAAAACAACATTGTAGGACAGTCTCAAATAAATAAAGCAAACATCTAAACTAATCTTTACTATATTCCTATCTATATCTAAAAGAGATATGATGCCCTAAATCTTACTTACAGACAGGCAAGTGTAGCTGATGATGATGATGATGAGTGGATGTTCTTGCTAGGTCCAAAACAAAATACAAAATGCACAGTCTCTTTCTCTGAGGGAGTTCTTAAATCAATATTACATTTTACTGCTGGGTTACTCTGGATGACATCACTGTTTGTCACCTGAATTTAGTTCCCAGGCTAAAACAGAAGCTAATAGAATTTCCATCCCTGTGTGAGAAATACACATATCTCAGATGTTTTTTCAGAACTGTATAGCTGCTAGGAAGTCATAAAGCAATGAAACACTTTACATTTTAAACCTAGTAATTGCTTCTCTTTCAAGACAATAGAAAAACTTCTAGCTCTAGACATTGTGTCTGCTTTTGCATTGAACTTAACTTTTACAGCACATCGTAATGCACTTAATTTCAACTTATTTTCTTAAAGTTTTGTAAGTTAATCTTTTATGTTCCAGTAGGGTATGCTGTGGTTACATTCTTGAAGTTCAGTACATAACATACAGTTCTGTATAAATTGTATCAATATTCACAAATGACACAGAATTATTTACAAAATTCCAGATAGTGGACTGGCAGTGTTACAGACATGCATATTTATGGGCAGTTTTGAAGATCACTAACTCATCTAGAGTGTGTCTGGTAATCAAAGTATCCAGTAAAACCCATGCAGCTACAGATAGGAGATACAGAATCTACATATGTGGCACCACAGCCTAGAACCAGACTGGAGAACGAAGATCTGTGTCTTCTTCAAGGTAATTTACCTCTTTAACACATCCCCAAAACTAGATGTTAATAAAACGTAAGAATGTTGCAGTCTTAGATTTCTGGTAAGTATTTTAGTCCATATTGTTTAAAACTATTTTAATACAGTTAGTCCCAAGATTCCCTTAGTTTATTACTGTAATCTAGGTGGAGTATGATTTAAAATGCGGATTAACAAAATAGGCTGAATAATAATCTAAGATGGCACATGAACTGACAACATGTCCAGCTGTTCTCGTGCCAGAAATGTAAAAAAGTAAAGATGTTTTGAATATTTATTCATCTTCTGGAGGAAGCTATTATCTGTTCCATATTAATTAATATTAACAAGTGAAGGAATTACATTCCACAGATAGTCAAGCATAATAGGTCATCTGGTCAGTTTTTAGGTATTTAAAGACACTGATGACTACAGTCAGTGCCTTAGTTAAAAGTTTATAATGTGTACAAAATCTGTATGCTAATCCCAACTCTTATTAACAAATATTTAAAACTGGTCCACACTGTAATTACAAGTCTCATTGCAAATACCATTATGTGGAAAAATCTAGACAGACAAGTTCCCACACCCCAAGTCTCTATATATACAAACTCTGGAGTCAGTGCACCTCCAAGAAAGGGGAAAACACAGATGTTAAAAAATCCAGATTCAGCACATACCTACATTTACAACAATGATACAATTAAACCCAGGAGCCCTGTAATATGTATTTGCCCTGGTGATAAATCGTGTTCACTAAAAATGAAGCCTGCACATAGCTGTTCTTGTTATTAGGTAATCTATTGCATCTCTCCAAATGCATGGAAACAGTACCATCCATGTTCTTTTGGGGGGGGGGGTTCATGTAAGTGCCATGGCCACTCTTACTTCCTTCCACAGAAAATCTTATAAACCCAGGTAACTGGCACCAAAGAAGGGCTTTGCATGCACCAGGTATTATTTGTTCAGTCTTCTTTATTGCTCTTCCTGTACCATGCCACAGCATCAATACAGCTAATGGGACAGGCTTGCAGAACTCCTGCGTTGTTAAATCATCAGTGGGATCAGTTTGTCTTGCTTCAGTGTGTTTCTTTGTAGTATGTGGTAAGTATTCCTTTTCTGTATTAATTTACATTTTTTTTAAACTGTTGTGCTTTCTTAACTGGTTAGGTGCTTTCCCCAGCAGATTGATATTCTCCGAGTTTTATGTTTGTTTGGTTTGCTGTTCCTCTGAAAGAAGGGCCATTGCTGTCATGCTGTCAGATGAACAGATGTGTCTTATAGTCAGCCCTGGTACTGCCATGGCATGCCAGTAGTACAACACACTGCATTCAGCACAGGAACTGTGTCATGCTTTATCTACCTGCCTGCTGAAAGACTAAGAAGACAATAATTAGACTAGATAGGTAACTGAGCAAAAGAAAGGCTTTGTCTTTAAGTGAGGAAAGGCTTTGTCTTTAAGTGAAGTTTGTGTACAACAGAAGAGACCTCTACTCAAGCAAAATCTAGTTCAAGGAACTAAAAGGAGAAATAGCATACTGGTCCAGTGTTTAAAATACTGGAACAATGAGCCTTTTATTTGACCAAAAGTGTTTTTACAATAGACCTTACTCATAGCTTCAGACTAAATGAGCCCTTTAGCATGATCAGGGAAAAATTCATCACTGCTGTTTCTTTTATTGTCTCTTGATAAAATGCTCATGTAAAAACAAAACTCAGGAAGATTCTATCATAAAACCTATGTTGATGTGTCACACTATTTTCTGCCAAGAGTAAGTAATGAAGGTACAATGATAAGGTGTACATAAGTCATGGTCAGCTTAACTATGTCCTTGTATGTCCTGCCACATTGACCATCATCACGTGGTGAAAAATCATTCCGAATGTGGTTATAAGAGTGGCTGGAAGCCAGCAAAAAAACTTGTTCCAATGAAAACTAGATTGTAATGACCATTTACTGATATAGGATGCTAAAGCAAGGCCATTATATAAAAGGGTTTAGTAGTCATTATTAATTAAGGTGAAATTAAATGTCCAAAAAGTGATGTGCATTTCAATAATTAAACATAACAATTGGCACATTAGTAAGTTCTCTAAGAATGAAGACTGCAGAATAATTAAGTTCAAATTCAGTAATCTGCTTTGCTGAATGATTTTTACAAAACTCAAGTTTAGTCTTCAGAGACTCTTCTAGTGTGTACATTGCTGTGTTCTCAATGACTGCTGTTTATTTCCCCTTATGCTATTTTTGTCTCTTGTTTTGTTTAACAGCTTTATCATTTAAGCAAATGTAAAGTTATTAAAGACACACAAAAACAGATTTTGGAGATTTGTTTGTTATATGGGGTGTATAGCATTGGAGTGGAATGTTAATAATGCCAGGTTATGTTTTTTGTGCTCCACTTTGTAAGGCTGTTTTATGTCTCACCCCTAACACTTAGCCCTCTTCAAGTGAGACTTCACTGTAGGGGTAAGCAATAGAGGTGGTGGATTCAGAGTGCTCTAATCTTTACAGTTTTGTTGAAAGTTCTGTAACTATATGCTAACAAATTATTATTGTGTGGTTGTGTTTATGTAATATTACTGAAGGATCTTCATTCAGCTCTACTGTGTATGCCTAATGTGGTCTTCTATGAAACGCCAACTTCCTGAAAGTCGACGGTCCAAAAGGATGAATAAAAAATGTCCACAATCTAAATAGGTTCATAGGTTCATACTAGGCTATCTGCCCGAGGGCATTTACAAGCCTAGCCCATAGTTTTGTGGCTTACGCCACCCCTTTAGTATGGGGAACTATACCCATTATTTTGCTGTGCCTCTGTCGAGCAGTGACACTGAGGTAATCCCTGGGGTATATCTGCGATCTCCCATCCATTGGTCAAGATTTCTCTTGAACAAGGCCAGTGAGGTGCTCTGCCTCACATATACCGGGATTTTGTTCCACAGCATAGGGAGTCTTTGGGTGATGAATCTATCCCTCCAGCACGTCCTATTAATAGCCGTGTCAAGGTTTAAGTCTCCCGCCCTTGTGGCTCTGATGGATCTAGATTTTTTGAGGTGAAGCATATTCATCAAATCTGGGTTTGACATGGCCTTGTATGTCAGGCAAAGGTCACCTCTGAGCAAGGTGCGACTGAATAGAGCTGGAGTTCTTTCAGTCGGGCAGCATAGGACAGATTTTTGAGACCCTTTATCCTTTTGGTGAGGAACTTTTGTGGCCTCTCCAGCTGCTGCAAGTGTCGGGTCAGATACATTCCGAATGGGGCGTTGTACTCAATCATTGGTCTGATGAGTGATGAGTATAGGGAGACTATGACCTCCCTTGATCTAGATGTGAATCCCTTCATGATAAGGTGGGCAATGTAGAAGGTCTTCCTAACTACTTTAGCTACATGGGTGTCGAATGACAGGCTACTGTCAACCTGGGTCCCCAGGTCCCTGATAACCTCTTCTGTGCTCAGAGGATTACCACCTATATGGTAGTTAGGGGTAACCTTGTTTTTCTCGAAGGGTATGACTATGCATTTTTTGGCATTTAACTTTAGGCCATGGCTCTGGCACCAGTTATCCGTTTCTGTGAGACCCTTCTGAAGGATATCTGTGTCAGATGTGTTTTCGACTACGGCGCCCAGTTTGCAGTCATCTGCAAACTTTGTCAGCCATAACCCTCCTGTGTTTGCTTGTACTTCGTAAAAGTAGATGCCAAACAAGAGTGGGCCCAGGACTGAGCCCTGTGGGACACCACTTGTGACAGGCTTTGAGTCTGACATGGCGCCAGCAACTCTGACCCTGTGGGTTCTGTCACTCAGCCAGTTTGCAACCCATCTTGTGATGTATGGGTTAACATTTAAGCTGATGAGTTTTTCAATGATACCCGAGTGGGGTATTGTATCGAAGGCCTTCGCCAGATCGAGGTAGGCTGTATGGACTGCCTTTCCCTCATCAATGGCTTTGGTGACTGTTTCGAAAAAGTCAACCAAGTTTAAAAGGCATGATCTGCCTTTGACAAAGCCAAACTGGGTTGGATCCAAAGTCTGCAAATTCCCTATGTCTTTATTTATGAGGTCCATTATGATCCTCTCCATGGCTTTGCAGATAAGGCTTGTCAAGCTAATGGGCCGGTAATTTCCAGGGTCGGTGGAGGCACCGCCTTTGTGAAGTGGGACCACAGTCGCAGTGCGCCAGTCCCTGGGTACGTATCCAGAGGTGAGACTATGATTAAACAGCTGTCCTAGCTGTGGGTTTAATTCCTTGTTGAGTTCGTGTAGCACACAGCCTGGGACACCATCAGGTCCCATGGATGCTGTGTTTTTTGCTTTGTAGAGAGCAGTTCTCACTTGGGCGTTAGAGATGTTTGGGGGGCTGCAACCATTTGGTATAGATATCTCTCCTTTTGGGGGGGAGGGGAGAAGTTTGCACTGAACCTGTCAGCCAGTATGTTGGCAATGTCTGTAGGATCAGTAATCTTCACATCATTTTGAACTAGTTCTGAGCATATCTGGGAGTTTCCTCCCAGGTTTCTAACATAGCTAAAGAAGGCCTTATGATTGTCTTTTGAGTCTTTAGCTATTTTTCTCTCAAAATTTGCTTTGGATGATTTTATGAGAGCTCTTAGTTTTTTACTTATAGTGATCAAAGTTGTTTTACCTTTTAAGGATTTTGCTCTATCT
Organism: Protopterus annectens; assembly: GCF_019279795.1. NCBI lineage: Eukaryota > Metazoa > Chordata > Ceratodontiformes > Protopteridae > Protopterus > Protopterus annectens. Next base: position 206,291,554 of record NC_056740.1, on the reverse strand, counting down.
TGTAGTAGCTTCCTCCTTTTGTTGTAGAGTTTGTTTATGGCTGGGGTCCACCAGACTGGATGCTTGCCCTTGGTACAAAGAGTCTTTGTTTTGCTTGGGATTTCCTTATCCATGCAGTCCTGCAGATGCTGGTAGAAGGCATTTGTAAGTGATTCAGCGGCTTGAGTACTGTTTTCCGACCGGCTCGGGGGCCTTAAAGGAGACCACACTAGTCTTTAGAAGTGTGAAGTCGGCTTTCGAGAAGTTTTTTACTGTGGTCTTTTTTATTTCAGGTGGGGGTGGGATGAGGACCTCCAGCAAGATTAGTTTGTGATCTGATCTCACCAGTGAGGGGTATACTTCCGGTGTTGAACATTGTGCTCCCATGTTCGTGATGATGAGATCAAGTATGTTTTCTCCTCTTGTGGGGATGGTGACTAGTTGTTCCATGGCATTTGAGTTTATGAATTCCAGGAACTTTTGGGCTAGGGTGTTTGGGCTTGAGTAGTGTTCCCAGTCTATATTAGGGTAATTGAAGTCACCTAGTATGATGGTGTTTGGAGATACATTTATCCCCTCCAGTGTTTTCAGGAAAGCCATGTGAGGTTCCTGAGTTTGTGAGGGTGGCCTGTAACATGCTACAATTTGCAGAGCAGTCTTGCCTATGGTTAATTGCACCTGGATGGTCTCTGATGCATCGTGCATTGCCACCAGTCTTGAGGTGTGGGTGTCCTTGATGAATATGGATACCCCCCCCCTCCTTTCTTGGTATTGTCCGGATTTTGGGGCCGGAACGCATGATATGAGGTAAAACCTGTTAGTGCTGGGGTGCTCTCAGGAGCCTTGAACCAGGTTTCTGTCACAGCACAGACATCGATGTTCTCCATACTGAGAAGGGCCTCGAGTGCGTGCATTTTGAGATTTAGACTTCTGGCATTGAGCAGCATTACCCTTAGTTTTTTCCTTTTTGTGTTCTAGGGTGGTAGGTTTAGAATTTGAGCCTTGCCTAAAAAGGCACTATGGGGTGGCAAGAGCCTTTGCCAATATCCGAATCCCAGGGTGACAGGTGCAAGCCGTCCCTTGAAGCAGCGTGGCTTGTCCAGCATGTCATCCCGGGCAGACAGACATTGGATCCCCTTTGAATGACACCAGAGTTTAAGCCAATTGTTAAAGCTGATCATCTTATCTCTGTATTGTGGCATCATTCTTGGTGAAGGTAGGATACTGCTCAAGGTCAGGGTCATACCTGCCTGGGCTACATAATCAGAGAGCTCCTCACTGTCTCTTTTCATGTAGTCCAAGGAGGTACGCCTCAGGTCGTTTACACCGGCGTGGACAATGACTGAGTCGTATTTGTACCTGCTGTTGAGAGACCTGAGTGCTTGCGTTATGTGGCGGACTCTAGCTGCTGACAGGCAGCTTACCGTAACTCTCTCCTTACTCAGTCTGGTCAGCGGACGTCAGTGTGTCTGACTATGGAGTCACCAATGACTAGTGTGTCTGGCATTGTGTTTGGCCTTAAGGGCTGTGACTGTTTGACACTCTGACTGTGAGGTCTATGTGTTGCAGGTGTTGTGTTCTGAGGTGGTGGTTGTTTGGGTGTCTGCTTTGGTGGCCTCTGCTGTTTTGGTAGATTTTGATCAGAGCCTCCGAGTATGTCTTTGTGTGTTTATGTGTATGATTTGAGGTTGTGATGGTACTATGTGAGACTGGGTCTATAGTGTGTGTGGTAACCTTCTCCTCCTGTCTGGTCTTGCCAGTCCTATGTTGAGAGAGCTCAGCCTCCAGTTTGGCTGTATAGTTGCATCTCTCGCATGTATTTGTGTTTTGTGGGAGGAGGAGAGGGTTGTCTGTGTACATGAGGCAATTGTAACATTGCCTCAATATTCCCAGGTTCACCAGCTGAGCAGGAGAGGACACTAGCAACTGATCCCTCGACATGCTAGAAGGAATAGACAAAAAAACTTTAAAAGAGATTCCGGGGGATGTGGGTGTCTGAGAAATGGGGTTCGCCTTTTTGGGGTACTATCTATAACAAGAGTGCTGTATGTATGGGCAAACAAATCCCCCTGCAGCCCTTGATGTGGGAGGGGCAGGACCCCTACACCCCTGAACTTATATATACACCAACTCCACAGCCACACCATCTTGAAGAAGAGATAATCTCCATAAAAAGTGAAGCATTGCCAGAGTGTAATTAGGAATTGCATCAGAAATGATTTCCTATGGGAAAAAGCATTTGGCATTATGCAGTTCATCTTTTTTCTACGGGCTACTAATGCACAAGCAATTTCATTTCAGGCATCTATCTGTAAGGGAGCAACCTAAAGCAATATACTAATGTATGCAGACAGTGATGATACCTTTAAGTAGGTTTAATGTCTTGATAATGTGCTATTAACAAGTCTGTAAAATCAAGTTTTTTTTTTTTTTATTTTTGTGCCAAATTTTTAATTTTGCTGTTCATGAGAGACAAGGAAAGACAAATCAGTCAGTGTGTTAAGACTAAGTGAATAGAAGTTATTGATGTATGTAGACTTACATTTTAGGAGGAATATTGCACAGTGCTTGTTCTGTTTACTGTGTTTGAGCAGTTGTATTTCTACTTGATACATTAACAAATATGTCAGATTAAGAACAGCAAATTCAAAGCTAAATCCACTAAAACACAATATAGCAAAGCTATACATTCCCAAGAACTTATGTCACCCTGAAGTAGCCTTGCATTTTGGAGCTTAAATACTCAAAACTGCCTTTCTAAAGGAACTCAAAACTTACTGACACTGAGCTGTAAAAGTATTTATGTATACCATAGCTCACAACCTCTTGGCACAAAAAATATGGACAAAGCCAAAAATGATAGGGCAACAAAGCCTCAAAAATATGGACAACTTTTAAATATTGCTTTTACAAATTTAGAAAGTTTTAGTCTTCTGTTACCATTCATTTTATGAAGGATTTGAAGTCTGAAACTCAAATGACTGTCATTCTTTAGTGAATTCATTCCTCACTGATTTGCCACAAAAAAAAAAAATCACAAATTTTATGAGGAACAGACCAAAGCTATAAGGAAAAATATGGACATTCTGCAAATCTCTGGACAGTTCAAAAGTATGACTATTGTATGTAGGTGTGTATGTATGGATGTATGCAGGTTATGCAGGTATGCATGCATGTATCTGTCTATCTAGCTGTCTATCTGTCTGTATTATTATGAATCTCATAAAGAAGCATATAAGCAATCTCCAAGCACTTGACCCCACCCAGTTCGGATTCGTCAAGGGCAGATCTTGTCTTTTGAACCTGGTTGACTTCTTTGAGACTGTCACCAAGGCCCACAATGAGGGAATGTCAGTACATGCAGCTTACTTTGACTTGGCCAATGCCTTTGACACAATCCCTCATGCAGGCATCATCGAAATATCTCACACAACTTAGCGTAAATCCCTATCTCATCAGGTCGGTGGCCAACTGGCTCACCAATAGGATCCACGGGGTCGAAATAGGTATCACCACCTCTGATAGCAGACCTGTTACTAGTGGTGTTCCCCAGGGATCTGTCCTGGAACCCCTACTCATAGGTTCATAGGTTAGTACTAAGCTAGCTGCCCTTGCGAGCCATTTTAAGCTTAGCCAATTATCCCTTGTGAAACTCAAACCCTGCACCTTGTGTTTGTAAGGCAAACACCTTAACCATTAGGCCATCCTTCCAACCCTCTGTTTGGCATTTACTTCTCAGAGGTCCAGGCAAAGACAAAAGACCTGTGGCTGACCAAGTTTGCGGACAACTGTAAGTTGGATGCTGTCATTGACTCTCCAAATGATGTTAAATATTGCAAGAGTTCTCACAGCAACAAATAGCTGGTGCCAAAGTCATTGCCTTAAGTTAAATGCAAGAAAATGTATTATCATACCATTCACCATAAACATGGCCCCTACTGATTACCACATGAACAGCAATCCCCTAAGCACACAACTTGTGGTGAGAGACCTGGGTACTCAGATTGACAACAATCTCACATTCGACCATCATGTAGCAGCATGGTCAGAAAAGCCTTTTACTCGGTTCATCTCATAAGTAAATGGATTGCATCCAGAAAAAAGGAGGTTATTACCTATCTGTACTCCTCCCTCATTAGGCCAATAATTGAGTATTAATGTCCCATTTGGTATGTACTTCTCCAAACACCTGCACCAACTGGAAAGGCCACAGAAATACCTCACAAAGAGAATCCTCACAAAGACCTCCAACACCTGTTCCATGCAGACAGGCCCAAATCACTATCACTCTACTTGATATCATACAGATTGTTCGGAGGTGATCTGTGTCTCGCTTACAGGCAATTTCGGACCTTGTCCTGCAAGAGATGCTCCATATCCATAAGTCTAACTCCTTGCGCATTACCTGCTTGAAAGGCCTAAATCTAATATGCGATATCAAACAAAACCTGCTGGAGAGACAGGTTTGTTTCCCAGAGGCTACGCCGTCTCTAGAATAGACTTCCCATACACGTTAAACAGAGTACCTTGCTAACCTTCAAGCACAACCTTGATGAGTGGATGAGAAACCACAACTTTGTCCCAGGGATTTCACCTGTGTCCCTCACTGACAGGGGTGACAGGTGCTGACTGAGGTTTCTTTTTTTGGGGATAAACTCTTGACTAGGCTTGTAAGGGTCTCAGGGCCATTAGCCTAGTAACCTCCTATGATCCTATGATCCTATGTCTGTCTGTCTGTCTATCTTTCTATCTATCTATCTGTTAACTAGGTAGGTGAGCTGGCCATAGGGTCCTTTTCATTAAGGACCATTTTATGTTATAAACATTTTGGGATCATTAAGGACCATGTTTTATTACAAATATAATGTGTCAAATTGATCATAATAGCAGTAAAAGACATTTTGAATAACTTACTACATTTTTCATCCAAAAATGCTAATAAGCTTCTCAGCTTCAAACTAAGTAACATGCCTTATAGATATAAATTATATGTAGCGTATGGAATATGGTCATTATGCGCCAGTATTCAGTAAAAGACAAATCAGTTAAGTGCTAAAGTGGTGCGTGACCCAATCATAGCAATTGCTAAGCACCCCCTGCTTAAGTTGTTAAGTTGGGTCTACAGCTAGGCAGTCAAATCTGCCAATGCTGATCAACAAATGACAGCGGCAGAATAAAAGATTTGTTTCTACCTGCTGTCCATAGCGATAACTTAACCCCTTGACTTCCTAGAAAATTGCTAGAATGACAAGTTGTATGTTTGCCTGATTTTCTGAATGATATAAAGTCTAAAACTTAAATGCATGTCATTATTTTATGAATTCAATCCTTAGTAATTTGTTCAAAAGTCACAGACTTTATTAGAAACAGATAAAACATTATGAGGCAAATATCTGGACATTCTGCAAAAATGTGAACAGTTGAGAGGTATGGAAGGTGAGTATAAACATAAGGGACTGTGTTACACTGCCTTACTAACAGCGCTCGCTAAGTGCTTTATGGCTTTGAAAGCTGGCAGAACACTCACTGTTTTTTTTTTCTTTTTTACTGTAACTAGTAGTACATGGAGCAGAAAAAGCTCCATGAACAACAAAGAATTTGATGGGGTCTCCAATCCTAACCAACTATCATGTGTTCTCGACACAGATAACAAAATTCACCTCTTGAGCGTTGTCTTTGAAGTGAATTTCTTGGCGTCCATGTCTTGAAGACATAATAAATCGGTTAGGATTAGCATAATTCTCTATATTTTTGCAGTTTTATTATGGTATCATTAATAGATGCCTAAGGGATATGGTTTTATTATGGTATCATTAATAGATGCCTAAGGGATATGTTACGGTTATATAGTTTAATTATTGCCCAATCTCGTCTAATCTCAGGAGCCTGCATGTCCTCCCCATGTTTCTGTGTGCTTCCTCCGGGTGCTCCAGTTTCCTCCCACATTCCAAACACATGCTGTAGGTGGATTGGACACTCTAAATTGTCCATAGGTGTGAGTGTGCGGTGTGGAATAACTACCATGGCATGGCTAGCCAGACGGTGGTGTAAACCTTGGCTCTAGATATTTGTCACTGTTGAAGTGACACCCAACCCCATTTGAAAAATGGGAAAAGGGGGTTATGGATGGATGGATATAATTTAATTATTAGAATTATTAAGCTAGATATTATTAGGACTGGGTATTAATGTAAATCTAACAAATTTCTCAGGACAAAAAATATTAACCCAATGACTTTGTTGTTATCCCATTAGGGCAGACAATGGTCAGAGGAACTGTTTAAGGTGTATTACCGCTATAAATTATGATGATGGGTTGTACACAGGTAAGGAGACACTCCACTGGAATACCAGAAATATTAGTGCAACCTAAAAAACTCCCCTATCCAAGTATGGAAATGTAATTATGGTAACACTACTGGATAAAGGAATTGCAAGAATTAGCAAAGTTGGCATGAATACTACTATACAAAGAGAATAAAGCTGACCTTTTGATTATTTATCATGATAAAGCTCATATTCCACTCACATGAGTCTCTAGTCAGAAATTAGGTGTGAGAGATTTTAGAGACTTAAGACAGGATTCAGATAGATTCTCTCCACCTGGGCTAACTGGCCAATGCAGGTCAGTCAATTAACATGATTGAGAGACACCTCATTAGCAGTTCATTATCACATCATTGATTCAAACATTGTGCTCTAAGGCCTGATTGATTATGCTCTTCCTACCATCCCTTCCTTCAGAGTAGCATAGACACTCTACAGTATGAACACACACACACACACACACACACACACACACACACACACACACACACACACACACACACACACACACACACTCACTCACTCACTCACTCACTCACTCACTCACTCACTCACTCACTCACTCACTCAAACAGTGCCTGTCTCTGGTGTGTAGTCTAAGCTGCATTTTTTTCAACATTAACATTTTTTTCAAGTTTTCTTTTTTTAGCCAATTGGAAATAAATGTTGTCATTCGCTTTCTAGTCACACATAGATATTTAAGCACTGGATCTAGCATCAGTAACTTAATAACTCCTGACAAAGGGCTAATGCCAGCTCAAAATCTCGAGTTATTGCAAAACCTATGTTGGTCTATTAATAGATATTACACCACGTCTGTGTTCTGCTGTCTTTGTATTTTCTGCTAGTGGACAACATGGCATTTCTTTGCTTTTTTCCTTACATTAATCTTTTAGTTACTCTGCATATATTAGCCACCTTCAGCATCAGATGCTTTCAGTATCTGATAAGTCTGATCTGAGTGTATAATTTAAAATTGTACTTTTTTCTTATGCTTATCATTCCCGTGATACTTTCTTTTGATAGAATAGTTTGGGGCATTGAGATCTTGTCTAATCTGCTGGGATTATTAGTACTCATTATGTGTTGCATCGAGTTAGAAATGTATGTTTTAACAAGTCTTAAAAATGTATAATTGTTTGATGTTTCCATGACCGCATAGCTATGTAATGTTGAATGTTTCAAGTGCTTATCTTTAAATATTTGTTCTTGATACGAACTGTTGGTAGTAAACTTAATTGTGGAAATCCCAACAAAATTTTATAATCTAACACGGAGTACTAATATGTTACTGCGTAATTAAGTACTGTCGTACAAGTATAGATTGATCAAGAAGTTTGTGTGAGAATCCCAATGGTGTAAAAAACTAAGAAATTTGTATTACAGTTAAAATGGAAACAGTACTTCACTATGAAGTCTGAGTCAGCTGTTCAGCAATGTTCAACAATGTCAGATGCTTGTAAGAAAAGATAGAAAACACAAGGGCAATTCTGTTTACAGGCAGCAATAACCCACATACAATATTATTAACTAAGTGATTTACTGAAAGCAAGGATAAGTTAAGTCTATGCAATATTATTCATACCCCATACTGTGGGTAGCAAAGCCAAAGGAGGTGGAGTTTCAGTATGGTTTACCTTTGTTTTGTCGCACATGGTATGTGCGATCATTCTGGTTGTCGACCTGTATTACCAAAATAAGGAGACCATTGAAGGATCAAATGTCAAAAGTGGTTTGCTAGAAAGCCATTTCCGACATTTGATCCATGTGTTTGCATGGCAAAAAAGCATTTGCTTATTTGCTATTCAAACACATGGTGAATCGGCATTGTCATTTTTTTGCAGCCGTACTTTTGGCATTATGCACTTCAGACACATGGCGGACAACAATTCAAAGGTAAACCATTTCAATATATATATTAAAGACATACACACTTCCAGGCTGGTCTGTCAGTATGATGCACATGAGACACTCCAGGTGCAGTTAACCATTGACAAGACCCCTATTCAAATCATAGCTAGCTACAGGCCCCCAAATTTGACTCAAGATGCCCACTCTGCCTATCTAGACCTCTTCAAATCTATCAGGATTCAACCCTTTACCCTGATCCTGGCCGACTTTAACTACCCAAACATAGACTGAAAGAACTACTCATGCTAGAACACAAATGCCCAAAGATTCCTCGATTTTGTCACTGCAAACACCTTGGAACACCTATCCTCACGAAAGGTGATAATTTCTTGGACTTGGTATTACCCATCATGAGTAACCACTGCAGCAACCCTACAGTATCATCCTCCCTGGTAAGATCTGACCAAAAAATGGCCACTTAGGTTCATAGGTTGGTACTAGGCTATCAGCCCTAGGGCCTATACAAGCCTAGCCATAACAATTCCCTGGCTATTTCTTCCCACATTATTTACTTTCCTGGACCCCTGTCTAGCAGGGTGACTGACGTGATCCCTGGGGTGAATTTCCTTTCACCCTTCACTTTTGAAGTTACCATCTTCTTGACCCCCCTCTAGCTAAGGTCAAACAAAAAAACTTCTTTAGAGCTGATTACAACCTCCTGACAGATGGTATAAACAGTTTTACAACCCCCTACCCATCTATAGGAACTGGCAACAATGTCCAAATCTACACCATAGTACTAAACAAGCGTTTATATAGATGCATGGAATCAGAAATATATGACAGGACGAAATCATACTCCACAAGAATGAGTAAACCTGTCTGGTGGACATCTGCAATAAGTAAACTCTATAACAAAAAGAAAAAAATTGCTGTCCAGGACCAAGAAGGAGCAGGTGCCCAATTGGAAGAAATCTCTCCTTAGCCTGAAAAAGCAAATAAGAACACTAGTGAAATCCACCAAAGCAAACTTTGAGTCCAAATTGGCCACATCTACTAGAGACAATCATAAGGCCTTCTTCACATACGTCTGCAGTCTCAAAGGAAGCACTCAGATCTGCTCAGAACTGGTGGCCAAGGACACCTCATACACAAATGTCATAAATATAGCCAACATACTGGCTGACATATTCAGTGAAAACTTCACCCCACTGTCCCCCTTATCAGTAAATCAGCACATCCCCAGTACCTGCCCCCCTCCCATTATCTCTAGGGAACAGTTCATCATAGCCCTCTCAAAGGTAAAAAAAATACAGTCTCCATGGGACCCAATAACATCCCAGGCTGCATCCTACCAGGCACTTCCAGGCTCTAACTCATTCCACACATTTCAACCCCAGAACTTGGACTGAAGTACCAAAGGTGGTGGTGTTTCCATATTCATAAAGGATGTGCACACCTCCAGACTGGTAGCCCAAGATAACACATCAGAGATACTTCAGGTGCAGCTAACACTGGGTAAGACAGCGATTCAGGCCATAGCCTGCTATTGGTTCCAAACCATGTCCCAAGACTCACACTCCACATTCCTAAGCACTCTGGAGAATATTAGGTTCCAACCTAATAGTCTCATAATGGGTGACTTCAACTACCCGTCCATTAAATGGGAAAACTACTCATGTACCAATACACTTGCCCAATGTTTCCTGGAATTCATTAATTCCAATGCCCTGGATCAGCTCATTCTTACCCCCACTAGAGGTAGCAACATCCTTGACCTGATCATTACTAACATGGGTGACCATTGCTCTATACCAATAGTCAACTCCTCCTTAGTTAAATCCAACCACAAACTAATCACTTTGGAAATCCACATTCCTCCCACCCCACCCCCACCCCCGCAAAGGTCACCACCATGAAAAACTTCTCCTAAGCTAACTTTGGGCTCCTAAAAACAGAGGTGGCTAACTTCATGGCACCCATGGAAATGCAGAATAGTTACATGACCACCGAATCATACATCAATGCACTGTACAAACATGTACACAAATGCATGGATCTCACCATACCCAATAGAACCAAGATGCTCTCCTCCAAAAAAAGGAAGCCAATCTTGCGGTCCCCTGCCATAAACAAACTCTACAACAGAAGGAGGAAACTGATGCGGAATAAGGTGAAGTCCCAAGACTGGAAAAACTCCCTTATCAGCCTCAACAAAAAGTTGAGATCCCTCATCAAATCCTCTAAAGCTAGCTATGAAAATAGAATTGCAGAAGATAGTAAAGACAACCACAAGGCCTTCTATAGTTATGTAAAGAATCTCCATGGCAATACCCAGATTTGATCTGAGCTACTGCACAATGGTACCTCCTATACCGAGCCAACAGATATTGCCAATATACTGGCCGACAGATTCAGTGCCAACTTTACCCCTCTCTCCCCCCAAGGACCAAATGCAATACCAGTAGATTGCCAGACACCCAGTATTACTGCTGCACAGGTTAAAACAGCACTGTCCAAGGCCAGGAATACAACTTCTATGGGACCTGACAATATCCCTGGCTGTGTTCTGCATGAGCTACAGAGTGAACTGGCACCTCACCTGTATGCCCTGTTCAATCACAGCCTCACCTCAGGCTTTGTCCCTACTGAATGGCGCACTGCTACAGTCATCCCTCTCCACAAAGGAGGAGTGACTACAGACCCTGGGAACTATTGCCCCATTAGCCTGACAAGTCTGATAGGCAAAGCTGTGGAATGCATCATCATGACCTAATAAACAAGGATATAGGGAATCTCCAAATTCTGGATCCCACACGGTTTGGTTTTGTGAAGGGTTGACCATGCTTGCTCAACTTGGTTGACTTCTTCGAGTCAGTCACCAGAGCTGTGGATGAAGGCATGGTGGTTCATACAGCCTACCTTGATCTGGCCAAGGCTTTTGATACCATTCCCCACCCAGGAATCATAGAAAAACTCATTAAGCTAGGCATCAACCCCTGTACCACTAGGTGGGTTGCAAACTGGCTCACAGATAGAACCCACAGTGTGAAAGTAGCTGACTCCAAGTCAGACTACCAACCAGTCACGAGTGGAGTCCCATAGGGTTCAGTCCTGAGTCGTCTCCTGGTTGGTATCTACTTCTCTGAAGTCCAGGCCAACATGAAGGGACTCTGGCCGACAAAGTTCACAAACAATTGTAAGTTGGGAGCTATTATTAACTCCCCAAGTGATGTTGACATTCTACAGAAAGGCCACACTGAGACCAACGACTGGTGTCAGAACCACGACCTTAAGCTCAATGCCAAAAACTGTCATCATCACCTTTGGGAAAAACCTGGTTCCCATGAATTACGTAAGCAAAAAACAGTCCCCTGCACGGAGAAAATTGCACGGCAAAATAGGATCCAAAGAAAAAATGAAGCCAGCAACTGGATGGCTGAGAGTAATTAATTTATTAATCAGACATTATAAAGACTTCGATCTCACAGACCGGTTTCGGCATAGAGTTAGCTTAGCCTTCTTCAGTGTGATAAAGCAGCAAACAAAATGGAAGTCCTTTAATACAAAAATGTTAATTAGAAACAAAAATACTCAAACATGATTGGTGAACTCATGAATAAAACATAAAAACATTCAAAGATGTTCATTAAGTCCTGGATAAAAAAGAGCACCTAATTTAATTATCCATTTTTTCTCTTTAGTATTTAATTTACTATGCCAGCCAGATTTCACTGTGCGATCACCTAGAATTTTGTCAATAACAAAAAAATGAAACCTTGCTGTAGGGTGTTTTAATGTGTGTTTATAAAGCGCATTACTGGGTTTTTTACATTTAACATCACTTAGATGCTCTGAGATGCATAACTTGAATGGCCTCGATGTCTGTCCTACATAGAAGCAGCGGCAACTGCAGCATACCATATAAATTATCCAGTCACTATTGCTATTAGCAAAAAATGTTATGTCATATACAGTGCTACAATTGCTGCTTGAAAATTCTTTGGTCTTTAAGACATGTTTACAATTAGTACAATGGCCACAAGGTACACATCCAATAAGTTTATCACCCAGCAAAGTGGTTTGTATAATTTGTAACAACATTGATTGTGAATGGTGTTTGTAATGATTAAAATAAGTACTTAGGTTTTTACCCTTTCTAAACGAAAAAGAGCAAATTGGTGGTATCATAGAAGATAATGCAGGATCAGCGGACAAAATATTCCAATTTCTTTTAATAATATTAGTAAGTTGTCCAATATTCCTGCCATAGGTGGTAATAAATCTGAGTGAAGCGGAAGAAGAGCCTGGTTTCTGTTTATAAGTGAGCAGATCATTCCTGCTCAGTTGTGATGCATACCTTTTAGCAATAGTGATATGGCCTGGTTGATATCCCCTATTGTTAAACCTATGTACTAAATCCTGGCTGTATGATTGAAAAATGTTATCATTTGAACAATTACGTCTCATACAAATAAACTGAGACTTAGGAATATTCCTGGCGATATGTTTTGGATGAAAGCTGGATGCGTGGAGCAAGGTGTTGTATTGTGGAAATTTTCTGAACACCTCAGTGTTGAAGGAGTTATCAGGATTTCTTGTGATCTTAACATCCAAAAAAGTGATAACATTTTGGTCATAATTAATTGTAAAGTGTAACCCCCATTTGTTATCATTCAGATATTCCACCCACAAATTCATGTAGATATTCAATATCAGCCCTCCACACCATCCAGCAATCATCCAAATACCTACGCCAGATATCAATTTCAGGTAGATATAAGTTGTGCGTATCATCATAGATGATCTGATCTTCAATGTATGCCATGTATAGATCAGCATAAATGGGGGCAAAAGAAGCCCCCATAGCAGTGCCCTTAACTTGTAGGTAGCACTGTTTGTCATAGAAGAACACATTCTTAGTTAGCACATGTTCTGTTAAAATGCTCAAAAATGTATTAAAGCCAGGTTTGTACATATTGGATTTTTCCAACCAGTATTCGATGGCATCCAACCCTGCCCAATGAGGTATATTGGTGTACAGTGAACTCACATCAAGGGTGCAAAGCCACCAGTCTTTTTCGATCTGTACGTCATTGATAATACTGAGAAACTGTGTGGTGTCTTGTATTCTGGATCTGACCCATGAAAGTAGAGGTTTGAGATGTTTGGTCAAGTATTCAGACAAAGGTTCAGTAAGAGAGCCAGTACCCGCTACAATGGGTCTACCCAGTGGATGTGCAAGATCTTTATGAATTTTTGGTAAAAAGTAGATATATTGCCTGGCTGGGTCAGAAATGGTAAGATGTTTCAAAGTATTAGGTGTAATTATACCATTTTCAACAGCCGAATTCAAAAATATATCAATTTGCTGTTTAAACATAGATGTCTGATCAAGAGGCATCCTGGTGTAATACCTGGCATCATCAAGCTGTCTATGTGCTTCTTTATCATAATCCGTCCAATTCATCACCACAACAGCTCCTCCTTTATCAGCTTTAATAATTACTATTTGTTTGTTGTTAACAAGCTCTTCCAAACATGCCATATCAAGTTTAGAAATGTTGTTTGGTAAAAGTGATCCTATATTAGAGCTAAAATGTAGTTCTTTGAGAGTACTATGCTGAAATAAGCTCACTGATGGATGCATGGGAGGCATAAAAGATGAAGGGTGGTATTTGAAACCATCAGTAGATAGGCTAAGTGATTGCCCAGATGATTGTTTGTCCAGAAAAAATAGCTTTAAGTTAATCAATCTACAAAAATTTACTACATCTTGAGCAAAAATGTCCTCTGAAACAAAAAAAAAACAGGTATAAATGAAAGTCCTTTATTAAGAAGAGTGATTTGTTGCTCAGTTAAAACAGTATCAGAAATGTTACATACATTATCATGAACATTTATTTGTTCGTAAGCATTTCCATTAAGTTCTGTAAGCTTGTGACTTTTGAGGTGTTTTCTGCCCCCCCCCCCCTGCATGTCCTAAAGGGTTCCCAAGATTGTTGTGTTTAGGTGAAGGGGAATCCATGCTGTGCATAGTGTCAATATCAGTGCCAGAAGAAATATCTGCATCAGTGTTATCAGAATATATATCATGAACATGATGTTTTTTTAAAATGGATCTTGGCCTCTTGCGTTTTGGATGAGGGTTATCAATATTCAATGGTTTCCAAAACTTAACATATTTAGTTTGTTTAAAGGGTTGCCCTCTTTCATAATCAGATTGATCACGATTAAATTTTTTCAGTTTCCTATCCTTTAATTGTGCTTCAAAAGTGAGGAGGTCAGAACTAAGCTTAGATAGTAGACCTGGAAACACACTATCATTCTTATAACCCTCACAATCCGCAACAAGTTTACTAACCCTAGGTGACTCCTTATCAATAATTCTAGTGTAGTATTTAGAAAGTGATTCAACAAATTTTAAAGAACATTCCTGCTGAATAGAATACCACTCATTTAACAAAATGTCATCAGGGTCTGCTACCAAAGGCTGGATTTTGACCCTCAAGCCTCTTGGGGTTATACCTTTGGTTAAATAAGCTTTAAACAGCTTGAAATGCCATACAAAAGACCTGAGCATCCTCATTTGTTTGTTAAGTTCAAAGAACAATTTTTCACAACATTGTGACGAATTACCAATGTTCAGGTCATTTGAGCCATGAGAAGATGTCCCAATACCGAATACTGCCAGGTCCTCCCTATCAGAGGATAGACCAGAGAAAATATTTTTAAGGTCCATGGTGAATAAACAAACAAATATTGTGTTGGAATTATGTCAACTAAGAACACAACACCACGTCCTGTTTATTAACAGAAATGGACAATAATGGCAATTGGACCAATCACCCTAATTTGTAAATGTGAAAAACATTTTCATATAAATGAGGTCACAAGCCACGTCCAAGTCAGGACAATAATGGTGTGATTATTCACAAAAGCAAAGCATTAACATCACTATGGACAGATGGCATCCCTATTGAAAAAAGGCATATCAAGTGAAAAAATATAGTCATCAATAGGTTTAACATCAAGAGGCTCAGAGAAAACACATTACCAAGTCAAATGAGTGGCAACTATTAGCCAAGAATGTATGTTAACCAAACAGCCATATTCATATAAAAATATAAAAAATGTACAATATTACTAGAATATATCGAAAGGAATCACTCTAATGTCATAAAAAATAGTAAGAACTAGAATGACCAAGCAAAAATAAGAAAAATATATACTTAAGAGGCCAAACAAATACCAAAGACCTTCTTATTACTAAAGAATATTGATCAGTGATGTTATCCAAAAGACTTCTGTAATGGCCTCAAAAAACATACCATAGTTCAGACAAATTAGTGCAATAGTGAATTCAGTTGTTTAGATAGCAGACTTGTTATTAAATAGTGCAGTAACAAATAGAGTTATTAATAAATAGCTGACTTATTACTAAGCATAAGTAGTATGCATAATCCAGAAGCTACTTATTTATAATACTACAAATTGTCCCTATTCGAGCAATGATTTGAATAACTAGTAGGGCAATACCTAATATTAATGTCCAAAATAAAATAACTGAGTCCTTCAAAGCACAAAAGACAAAAAATGACAAATAATATATGGGGCAGTAAAATTCCACAAGATGTATTAATAAGTTGCTACACTCTTTTTCCACACATGCGACAGAAGACACTAATGCAAATCGCTCCCTTTTTTATAGCATTCAGTTGAGTAATCCAGAATTCGAGTAAGTCAGTCCAAACACCATATTCTAGCCAACTGCATAGTTTCCCCAAAAAGGCTGATGATAAAAAGTACAGCAACGTTAATTCGCACATTCAAGTGGTTTCGCCAGTCATATAATGAAAAAATGACGGTGGTGAACCAAATCATACACTATTCCTACGCGTACCACAAAAAATGAAGCAGTAGTGTCTCATAAGGTGTGTCAATAAAATGTCCCCACTCTACTTACATAGATACTATAAAAAAATAACACAAATTGTTCCTTTTCTTGTTGGCATGTACCTCACTAGACACTTGCAACGACTTGAGAGGCCACAAAAGTACCTCCCAAAGTGTATCCCAGGCCTTAAATACTTGTTCTTTATGGACAGACTCAAAAAACTCCAACTATTCTCTGTCTCATATCGCCTACTTAGAGGCGATCTCTGCTTGGCTTACAAAGCCATGTCTGACCCAGGTCTATTAGAAATGCTACATCTAAAGAAATCCCAATCCCTCTGTACCACATGCTCCAGAGACCTCAACGTCATTACCACAATCAACAGAACATGCTGGAGGAACAGGTTCATAACCCAGAGACTGCCCATGCTAATGAATAGACTTCCCATACATGTCAAACAAAGCACCTCACTGGCCCTCTTCAAGAGAAATCTTGATGAGTGGATGGGAAATAGAAAATTCACCCGGGGGATCACTCCAGTGGCTCTACTCAACAGAGGCACTAGGAACTAAAGTCAGGTGGCATGATGCAAGGGTAATCCTATGGGCTAGGCTTGTAAAGGCTCTAGGGCCATTAGCCTAGTACACACCTATGAACCTACATGAACTCAGGCAGGAACTTGCAGCACCATTAGTTGCCCTATTTAACCAAAGCCTAATTACTGGCCTTGTCCCAGCTGAGTAGAGGACAGCCACTGTCATCCCTTGCACAAAAGGTGGAGCGTCCGCCAATCCAGGAAATTATAGACCCATCAGCCTAATTAGCCTGATATGCAAGGCTATGAAACATATAATCATGGACCTCATTAACAAGGATATTGGTCCCACAAAGTTTGGCTTTGTCAAGCAGAATTCATGTCTGTTAAATATGGTCAACTTCTTTGAGACAGTCACCAAAGCCATGGAAGAGGGGAAGACACTGCACACCTCCTATCTTGATCTGGCCAAAGCCCTCAACACTATTCCCCACTCAGGATAATAGATAAACTCTCTCAACTAGGCATCAATCCATATGTTACCAGATGGGTAGCAAACTGGCTCACTGATAGAACCCACCTAGTCAAAATAGGGAAAGCCACCTCAAGTAGTAGACCCATAATGAGCGGCATACCCCAGTGATCAGTCTTGGGGCCTCTGTTATTTGGGATATACTTTTCCGAGCTGCAGGCCAAAACTAATGGGCTATGGCTGACCAAGTTTGAGATGACTGCAAGCTGGGCACTGTCATCAATTACCCTAGTGATGTGGGCATCCTCCAAGAGGGTCTCACCTAAAAAAATGACAGGTGCCAGAAACATGGCCTCAAGCTGAATACCAAAAAATGCATCATCATCACTTGGGGAGAGTAACATCCCCAAAAATTATCACCTTAATAACAATATCCTAAGCACGCAATCAGGTGTGAGGGATTTGGGCATCCACGTTGATAGAAACCTGACTTTTGACCACCATGTTGCTTCCATTGTACAGAAAGCTTTCTACATAGCCCAATTTATAAGTAAGGGGATCTCATCCAGAGACAAAGAGGTCATAAAATCCCTGTATTCTTCCCTTATAAGGCCCATTATTGAGTACAACACCTCTTTCGGCATGTACCTCACAAAGCACATGCAGCAACTGGAGACACCACAGAGGTTCATCACCAGGATAATCTAGGGCCTCAAATGTCTATCCTACACTGACAAGCTAAAAGCCCTGTCCTTCTATTCAGTTTCATATAGACTCCTCAGAGGTGACCTCTTTCTTGCATACAAGCAATCTCAGACCCTGCCTTGATGGGACTGCTGCATATCCAGAAGTCAAGCTCCAGTCGAGTAACCCGCACAAGCGATCTCAACCTGGTCTGTGACATTAATAGGACTTGTTGGAGAGACAGATTTGTGTCCCAGAGACTGAGACTCTCCCATCTGTGAACTAGACTCCCTTCTCCATGTCACACAGAGCACCTCATTATCCCTTTTTAAGCACAACCTGGATAACTGGATGGGAAACAGAAAATACTCCCCTGGGATTCCACCAGTGTCCCTACTGGACTGGGGCTTTGGGTGCTCACTTTGCTAAACATGGACTAAACTCTTGACTAGGCTTAGAAGGCCCTCAGGGCCAATAGCCTAGTAACTTCCTATGATCCTATGATCTTGCTAAGAGAATAATTAGTACTTTTAAGTTGTCCTGGTTCTCTAACAAAGCCAATAGTAAACAGTCCTAATACAAATTAGACATTGTTGCTTGACTTAATAGTAATAGTCCTGAAGAGCAAGAACTAGCTTTAAGTAATATGGTGTAAAGCTGGAATGTTATGCAAAATGTTAAGCAATGTAAAAGATACAGAAAAGACAAGGGCAGTTCTATTTCAGTGACTGCAATAACCCACATATGATTTTAGTATGGTATTTGCTCTAGGCAAGGATGAGTTCTTATCCAGTATTATGCAGTATTCTTACTGGACAGTAACAGAGAATCTGAGAATTAGATAGTTCAAAAGCTGTTTGTGTATGCACTTTTCAAGGATTTTAGAGAGTGGTGAGAGAATGGCTATGGGTCTATAATTTGACGGATCGGTGGAGTTACCGCCTTTGTGTAAGGGTATGGTGTAGAAAGATTTCCAGATGTCAGGGACAGTAGATTATTTGATTGATCTATTTATGAGTATGGAGATAGGGTAAGCTATTAATTTAATGCTAACCTCTGCCTTTCTTATGATCTATAGATTTATGTGCATTTTACCTTTCAGGTTTCCATTTTCTGGTTTTAATTATATTACTAATAAAATTCGCTGGTGCATCATTCACATGACCATCTTCACTTACCTCCCCCTTCATCAGGTACAAGCTGTTCATACCTATTACAATTTTGCACATTTAAATATCATGCTGATGCAGCTGCAATTTATATTTGCCTTTCCTTATTCTGATATATCTCAACATCATTGCCCAAGAACTTAATTGGTGTGCATGGGAGATGGGATAGGGACGTCAGTAAGGCATAGGGACATGGGTAAGGCATTTAATGAACCTCCAGGAAGAAAGTGGAGATGGCCATACCACCAGGATGCCCTTAGAATCCACAGCCAGCCCCAGCAATATCAGATAAAGTCCAGGGGGGAGAAGACAAGCTGGTACACCCAGCATGGAAGTGGGGTACAGGGGCTGGGCCAGTAAAATGATGTTCAGGGGGACCCCAAAAAAAAGAAATAGATCGTTCTCAGAGCAAATTTAGCAATATTATGAATAAACTGCTTCTTCAGCTTTTGTTTCTTAAAGGCAAAGTAACCTGTACAATAATGTTTACAGATTTAATAATATATATATTTTAATAATGGCGCTCTCAAAAAATACTTTTGTTGACATAGATTTAATCGTGGTAATACTAAACAGCAAATAATGTGGCTGTAGAGTTTCTGTAGAATTTGTATCCCAGATCTAACAGTGCTACTAACTAAACTGAACATTTTTTTTTTCTCAACACTATTATTGGTGTTTTAAAGTTATATGTGTTTATGGTTTTACACTATTATCTTCTTATTAAGAAAGTATTTGTTGCTATACAGATTTTATTGAAGCTATCATTAGGCTACTTTAAACAATTTCCTACTCTGAACAATTTCCTACTCTGAATATTTTTTTATGTTTTATATTGCTACCTGAATAATAACATTATTGCTATATGTAATATTAACCTGCACTTTATTGAATTTCTTTTTTTGTGCCTCTGTGCAAGGTTTACAAAAAAATGGTTCTTAATAAATATGTCCACTGAGGACTGGGAATAGCCCAGTTTTATTGAGGATAATGCATAGGTGCTCAAGGGTCTGAACCATAAATATGTATATTTTCTTTAGTATCACCTTCAGTCTTGCAGTTTATGGAAGAACAACAGGTGATCAGTAGTAAATCATAATCCAGCATATAAATTTAAATTTTTTTTAACAAGATTTTGGTTTCTTCATGGGTTAAGGTGTAAGATATTGTAGTAGGTCCACACTAGTCTCTTGAAATTGACAGATGTTTTGTTCAAAGGATATAAGAAAATTAACTAAGGCGCTAGGCAGAGCATAAGTACTTGAAATGGCTTATTGTGTCGAGGAGTCACACTTGTAGTGAAGATATATGGGTATGAGACAGGTGCAAAATGCTTGGTAGTAAAATTAGCAGTTTTTCTTTACAACTTCAAAGAAAATCACAAGTTCTTAGAGGCATAGATCATGGTAAGGTTGCTAAATCAGTGTCCTTAATGTTCAGACGGATTTGACTGCTGACTAGATAACCATGTACTTTGCATAAAAGACATCTGGTATGCTGGATATAGAGATATCAAAGGCATTTATAAAACTAGGGAAAAGAAAATTCCCCAGGATGCACCTTGATGGACACTAGTGGTCCATTGTTTGATATGAGAAGAGTTTTCATCTTTTTACCTAGAAAGAATGACTGGACAAGTAGCTGTTCATCCACTCATGAGCAGTGGGAAATCTGAAACAACAGATCCAATCAATTATAAGCAAAAGATTTGTTAACTTTGGAAATATTTTGCCTTTGGTATTTTTGTGATGTCACAGGCTTGCAGGTGCTTAATATGATACCACACCAAGAACTTTATTAGATAAAGCTTTCGGGTCTACACCCTTCATCAGTATGAGTCATTACAAAAAAATCAACATTTAAATAGGAGAAAATAAAATCACATGCTTCAGCCCATCCCACTATCTAATTAACAATCAAAACTAAAAGTAATATACAACTCATAAAGGTCTATATAAAAAATACTAAAAAGAAGACAAAAATCTTGCTTTACATAAAAACTCTTCTGTTCAAAATAAAACATAAAAATTATTAATAACTTATATAAACATTTAATATATCTATACACAAAAAGGAGAAGTCACTGATAACATCTAACAGCCTATGGTGTACTACATCAGGTGAAAAAAAACTTGTCATAACCTATTAAAGCCTCTCTCTCTGCCTTTTAACTAATACTGGCTTCAAGCTAACTGCATTATTCAAACCAGGGGGTACATCTGCCTGTAGCCCAATAATCCACTCTAATTCTCCCAACTCCAAAGAATTATTAATGTCACCTTTCCTTAAACTTACTTCCATTTTACTTAATACCCTAAATTTAAATACGTCTTTCACCTTTCTCCATGGCGTGCTTACTCAGAGCATTCGTCAATACTTTTCTTCTTACTTCAGATTTATGCTCCACTATTCTCTCTCTTAGTTTTCTGATCGTTTTGCCCACATAGAACGATGTACATAAGGTACACGTAGCTAGATACACTATCCTTTCCTCATTACAAGCAGTTAATGTTTTTATAACAAAGACTTCTCCTGTTATTGGATGTTGAAATTTAGTGTCTCCTTCATATAAATCATTGCAACAGGAACAATTATAACATTTAGTCATCCCTTCTATTTTATTTTTTCTTTTAGTTTTAACCTGAAAGTCTTTATAACATATTTTCTGCTTCAGAGCTTCACAGCTCCGGTAGGCAAACCTTGGTTTGTCACCTACAATTGATTTTATCTCAGGCATAGCCAATAAAATTGGCCAATTCCTTTTCTATTATATTACATACACTCCGTGTATTTAAATTGTATGTTGTTATATACCTCAAAGTTTCAACAACTGCAGGTGAACCATCATTTGCTTTCTCATTAGCAACTGCCAATATTGGTCTATAGCTAATCTGTCTACCATTTATTACTTCCTCCCTTATCTTATTTATCAGATGTTTAGAATAACCACTTCTCTCAAACTCTAATGACATAATTTCTACCTGTTCAGAAAAAACATCCTCAACTGTATTCAGCTTACTCAATCTTATACATTGTGCTTTAATTATTCCTTTAAAAATATGTGTAGCATGCATACTGTCCCTATTCACATACCTCAGAGCATCTACCTCTTTTCTGAACACCTTAGATTCTAATCTGCTATTAACCTTAAACAGCATTACATCCAAGAAGATTTTCAGGTTAAAACTAAAAGAAAAAATAAAATAGAAGGGATGACTAAATGTTATAATTGTTCCTGTTGCAATGATTTATATGAAGGAGACACTAAATTTCAACATCCAATAACAGGAGAAGTCTTTGCTATAAAAACATTAACTGCTTGTAATGAGGAAAGGATAGTGTATCTAGCTACGTGTACCTTATGTACATCGTTCTATGTGGGCAAAACGATCAGAAAACTAAGAGAGAGAATAGTGGAGCATAAATCTGAAGTAAGAAGAAAAGTATTGACGAATGCTCTGAGTAAGCACGCCATGGAGAAAGGTGAAAGACGTATTTAAATTTAGGGTATTAAGTAAAATGGAAGTGAGCTTAAGGAAAGGTGACATTAATAATTCTTTGGAGTTGGGAGAATTAGAGTGGATTATTGGGCTACAGGCGGATGTACCCCCTGGTTTGAATAATGCAGTTAGCTTGAAGCCAGTATTAGTTAAAAGGCAGAGAGAGAGGCTTTAATAGGTTATGACAAGTTTTTTTTTCACCTGATGTAGTACACCATAGGCTGTTAGATGTTATCAGTGACTTCTCCTTTTTGTGTATAGATATATTAAATGTTTATATAAGTTATTAATAATTTTTATGTTTTATTTTGAACAGAAGAGTTTTTATGTAAAGCAAGATTTTTGTCTTCTTTTTAGTATTTTTTATATAGACCTTTATGAGTTGTATATTACTTTTAGTTTTGATTGTTAATTAGATAGTGGGATGGGCTGAAGCATGTGATTTTATATTCTCCTATTTAAATGTTGATTTTTTTGTAATGACTCATACTGATGAAGGGTGTAGACCCGAAAGCTTTATCTAATAAAGTTCTTGGTGTGGTATCGTGGTTCAGTTGAATTTTAGCAGTAACACCTATTGTTGTTTTTAGGTGCTTAATATGAACAGGCCTTTACTAAATCACTTAGCTACAAGAAAAAAAAAACCCTGAGACAGTTAGGTCTGGTTATTTTGTTCTGAATATGATGAAACAGATGAAATTAGACATGTTTCAATGTCTAAAGCATCTTTATCAGTAATATCTAAACACCATACTATATCCCTTCATTTCTATAACAAAACTGGTGCCAATATGAAGTCATTAAATGCATAAATAATTCATGTCAAAAATAAATGCATAAAATGTATTGCTTAATTGAAATCCTGTGTAAAAACAGTTCATTTGTTGTTGTTGTTTCATGCATGCAGGTTTGTTGGTGGTGCCCATGCATCTGGGGTGTAGGATTAGGATGAAAATAGATCCGTCATTAGATGAAATTAAGACATGACCTGACAAATTACCAGAGAAAACCTATAAAAAAATCAAACTACAGATTTAGCAGGTGCTATGGGAATTTGGCAGAATATCAAACGATAGTATAAGCATATCTAAGAAACAATTATCAGCCCTAAATTTCTTTAGGTCAAAGTACACCTTTCAGTGAAATGCTACGCATTTTGGATACCTAAGCTTTAGGTTAGCCTTATGAACTGGGAAGACACACCATTTCAATTGCAGGCTGATACAAGATTTATATTATTTATAAATATATGCATGTATGCATGCATGTTTATTTATATGTAAATATGTGTGTGTGTGTGTGTGTGTGTGTGTGTGTGTGTGTGTGTGTGTGTGTGTGTGTGTGTGTGTGTGTGTGTGTGTGTGTTTTTGTGTGTGTGTGTGTGTGTGTGTATGTGTGTATACACAGATAGCTAGATAGTTACAATTTATATATACAGTGGATATAAAAAGTGTACACACCCCTGCTAAAATGCCAGGTTTTTATGATATAAAAAAAAATGAGTCCACTATAAATCATTTAAAAACTTTTTCCACCTTTAATGTGACCTATAACCTGTACAATTCAATTGAAAAACAAATAAATCTGTTAGGGGAAAATATAAAAAAAGAAAAAAAAAATACAATAAGCTGGTTGCATACGTGTGCACACCCTTAAACTAATACTTTGTTGAAGCACCTTTTGATTTAATTACAGCATTCATTCTTCTTGGGTAGGAGTCTATTAGCATGGCACATCTTGACTTGGCAATATTTACCCACTCTTCCTTGCAGAAGTGCTCCAAATCTGTCAGATTGCAAGGGCATCTCTTGTGCACAGCCCTCTTCAGGTCACCCGACAGATTTTCTATTGGATTTAGGTCGGGGCTCTGGCTGGCCATTCCAAAACATTAATTTTCTTCTGGTGAAGCCATTCTTTTGTTGATTTGGATGTATGCTTTGGGTCATTGTCATGCTGAAAGGTGAAATTCCTCTTCATCTTCAGCTGTCTAGCAGATGCCTGAAAGTTTTGGGCCAAAAGTGACTGGTATTTGGAACTGTTCATAATTCTCTCTACCTTGACTAAAGCCCCAGTTCCAGCTGAAGAAAAGCAACACCAAAGCATAATACAGCCACCACCATGCTTCACTGTGGGGATGGTGTTCTTTTGGTGATGTGAAGTGTTGTCTTTGCCCCAAACGTACCTTTTGGAATTGTGGCCAAAAAGTTCAACCTTGGTCTCATCAGACCATAACACATTTTCCCACATGCTTTTGGGAGACGATATATTGTTTTGCAAATTTTAGCTGGGCCTGGATGTTTTTCTGTGTAAGAAAAGGCTTCTTCTTGCAACCCAACCCCATAAACCATATTTATGGAGAATAAGGGAAATTGTTGTCACATGTAGTACACAACCAGTACTTGCCAGAAATTCCTGCAGCTTCTTCAGTGTTACTGTAGATTTCTTGGCAGCCTCCCTGACCAGTTTTCATCTTGTCTTTTCATTGATTTTGGAGGGACGTCTAGTTATTTGCAACGTCACTGTTGCCCCATATTTTCTCCACTTTTTGATGACTGTCTTCACTGTGTTCCATGGTATATCCAATGCTGTGGAATTTTTTTTGTACCCTTCTCCTGACTGATACCTTTCAACAATGAGATCCATTCGATGCTTTGCAAGCTCTCTGTGAACCATGGCTTTTGCTGTAGCAGGCAACTGAGTAAATGTTAGGAAAATCCTACTAGGAAAGCTGAACCTTATTTGGGGTTAATTAGAGTCTCTTTAATTGATGGCAAGTGTGTACTCAAGAAGACTGAATGCTGTAATTAAATCAAAAGGTGCTTCATCAAAGTATTTGTTTAAGGGTGTGTAAACTTATGCAACCACCATTGTACCTTTTTTATTTTTTATATTTTTCCCCTGACAGATTTGTTTGTTTTTCAATTGAATTGTACAGGTTATAGGTCATATTAAAGGTGGGAAAAGATTTTAAATGCTTTATTATGGTCTCATTTTTTATATTTTATATATATATATATATACATACATACACATATATATTTATGTGTGTGTGTATGATTATATAATAAATGGCCAAAATGTCACTTAGTCGACATACAAAACATGCATCACAACATATGATTCATTATATTGTTCAAACAACACATGGACACTCAGTACATTGAAAAAGAAGACTAATTTCTTTTTTCTGATATACTACTCATAACCTGACCACATTCAGCTCAGATTTGTTTAAATAGTGGTGGTGTTATGGGAAGGGCTTTTTAAAGTTAAGATGAATGTTAAGAATAGGGTTAGTACACATTACTAAGGCGAGAAGGGGGATCTCTACATAATACTACCCAAGATAGTTTGGTCACTCACCAGAGGCACACACACAATTTAAGTATTTCTCCTTAGCTAACCCTGACCTTAATCCTAATCACTCACAATCGCGCACACGTACACTTAATCTACCCCCTTACCTAACCCTTACCTAACTACTGTAAGATAAGTAAGGTAAGGAAGTAAAACGTGTATGCCCTTTTCCCCTCTGTAGTGTGATCTGGGAGTTAGTATATATAGTTAGGGTGGGGGGTACAGCCCCCCACATTGGAGGGGTGTAGCCCCCCACCTAGTTTGGTTATATAGCATCCGGTTTCTGTTAAGAAAACTTAAAAAGTACTTTTTAAGTTCTGGAAAGAGTTAGTCATTGGTGTTTTAAGCGTGCATGTCTATGGTTTACAAGCTAGTATTTTGAAATGTAGCATTGTAAGGTTTAAGTATTATGAGTTTCAGTCAAGTGAGTTTTCATTATTTTGAAAATTAGGCATTTTGGTCTTGGTCAAATGAAAGTCAGTCAAATGAAATGTCAGTCGTGAAGTAGACCCATATATATTGTAGATATATATATATATATATATATATATATATATATATATATATATATATATATATATATATATATATATGTGTGTGTATATAAATATATATATATATATATATATATATATATATATATATATATATAAATATAGATATATACACATATATATATATATATATATATATATATATATATATATATATATATATGGGGTTCCATGGCCTTACTCAATTTGTTGTTAAATCGACATCTGTTTTGTCAACATCCTTTGGTCTATTAAAGATGATTGACGGTTGTAAGAGGCTTACATAATCCTACGTATGTATGGAATGGTGCAAGGGCCAAAAAAACAAATAATACAAACAACAAAAAAGCCAGCACCCACTGTCAGCCTTCCAGCATAAAACTTTAATATTACATAAACATGATATTAAAATTAACACATCTGACAACTGGAATTAGTATAAAGCATACCGGTTTCTCGCCAAAATGACATTTGAATGGAACCCAGTTGGCCAACTCCACTTCTCTGAAACTCTATTACAGCAAAACCACGGACTGCAGAAATCCTTTCCCTGTGAAAGGAACCACTTGGTCACCATGAAATAAAAATTAAATGGACCAAAGTTTAACCCATTCAAGTGGGGGGCTTTGCCCCCACACCCCCCTTACTTAAATATAAAAACTCCAAGATTGCACTACACTGAAGAAAGGGCAAAGTTCACCATGGTGACCAAGTAATCCCTTTCACAGGGAAAGGATTTCGGCAGTCAGTGGTTATGTTGTAATAGCATTTCAGAGAAGTAGAGTCGGCCAACTGGGTTTCACTGAAAATTCATTTCAGCGATTTAGCATAGACCCATATATATGTATATATATATATATATATATATATATATATATATATATATATAAAATGTATATCTATTTATTATTATTATTATTTATTTTATTTTATGTTTGTTTACCAGAAAAGTCAGACTAGACAAAGTGTCCTTTTTCAGAGGAGGCCCGAGGAGAAAATCTCCACATAAAATCTGACTGACATTTGCATTAATACAGTATTATGTTAAACAGTAATACAAATTTTTTTTCTATGATACAGAGAAAGTAGACAACATATGACAATACAAGGTAACAATTATCTAGAATATAACATTTCAGTTTAACATTTTTCTCTGATTTTAAGTTACAAAAAGAAAACAGTAGTAGATTTATATGGTAATAAGTAAGGTAATTCACTTTAGACAGGCAAATTAATGGAAACTACTTATGATAGCAGTACTTCTGTTTTGAAAAAAGAAAAAAAAACTTGAAGAAGATCCTGGCCCAGATACGATAACAACTATGTTGGTTAGTGTGTGTTAGAGCAAGAGCATAGCCAAGTATTCAGTAAGTGTTTTTTTAAGAATCTCTTTGAACTTTGCTGTGTTTGAGATTGTTTTTATATTTAGAGGAAGGGAATTCCAAAGGTTAGCTATGCAGTTAGAATAGAGAACTAGTTAAATGGACCAAAACAATTCTGTTTTGTTTTTGTGGTCCTATGAAGCCATGAACAGTCACAAAACCTCATTGTGCAGATAAACAACATAAAGGTCTGATATTGTCATACCTAGCTTGTAACACTCATCTGGCTGTCTTACAGTGGCAGGAGTCATATAAATGCCACAGAAAGTAGAACAGGTTTGTTCTTTGTTACACAAAAATTAATGAATGAACAACAGAGCGTCATTTAGTGATTGATAAAACTAGTTGCATTAATCATCCAGCATAGATAAGCAGTGCCTATCACATTATGTAAACACAAATTATTATGCAGTCAGGATTATGGTTAGGTCATCTGTGTAAACAAACAACTGATTGGCTTTTTCTAGTCTTCCCATTAGCTAATCTATTTAACTTCTCCACTTAGCAGACTGTTCCCATTTCCCAGGTGATATAGATTTAGGGTCATCTGCTAGATTAAAACATTTTTTTTTCATTTAGGTCATTAAAAACTAAGTACAATGTGCAGAAAAGGTATGTTTGCCAGTGTGAAAATTTCACACATTTCTGTTAAAGAAAGTTAGATAACTAGATAAATGAGCCTTTCACTCCCTAACATTAGACAAAATATTATTTAAAGTCATAAATGTAGTGTCATTCATACAAGATATATTTGAGAATAGAAAGTATATTAAATAATATACTCCTTAAACCTGGTCAGCAACTTTGGGAACTATTTACACAAGAAAAAGGCAGACAACCCACCAAGAGGAATGGGACATATCACTTAGATCATACAATCTGGCAACCTTTTCTCCAAGGTAGAAGCCATATACATGATAATGCCTACATAGGTCATCCCTAATTCCTTTGACAAGGCAAATATTCACCACAGCTTCATTGAATAGTTGAAGATTTACAGATAAAGTAGGGGCACTAGCGGGCATAGATTCTGGCCCAGCATAAGCAAAGAACTGCTACAGAAGCAAGCTGCTGGTCTCTTTGGATTAGGGAATTCCTAATATCCTAGGAGAGTTCAGTGCTTCATTTCCTTCTTGAATATCAAGTTGGGATATCAAGGATGAGTCTCCCAATTATTATTATTCTGACTGTAGCTAGGTAATCTATTATGCAAAATTTTGATCAAGTCCACCCCAACAGAAAGCTGGGAAATAGTTGAACAAATATATCAATGCAAAACCAAAATGATCATGATGAAGAACACACTACCTGAATGGATATACTGATGAACTATAAGAGAATAATTTATTTCAGTCTCTCTACTAAATCAACGCAATGATATTCATCTGATAGGGTCACAGATATAAGGAAGAATGAGTTCAGTCACTGGACTCTTGCATGCTAAGTAACATCTGAAGAAGATCTAATACACAACACATACAATTATTTGCTTATTTTTTATATTTGTTTTTCATATGTACTAACTTAAGGTTTGTATCATGTTACTTATTCATACTGCTTGAACTGAAGCAATGAGAGCAGATTGGAACAGTTGCATAACAACCAAAAGCCTCAGTTAAACAATAACATTTGATCAGTTTTTAATTTTATAAGAGATTCCAATGGGAACTGTATAACCTATATTCATTTTTTCCAAGGTTTTTGGATTGATAGTACCATGATTTCAATGGACCCCAATCCTATGTCAGGGTATGATTAGAGTTCATGAAATTAGTAGTGTTTTAGTCTTTGATGTTACCTAAGAGTACTCTTCTCAGGATGCACAATGTGCTCAAAGTTTTCTCCAGAGTTTTCAGTGGGCTTTAAACTAATGTGTGCATATATGCACTATCCTGGGATGCTATTATTAGCGTTTCATCTTTTGGTTTCATATTCCCTCTTCTGCTCTATTCCTGTGCCAAATCTTGGCCAATATAAGGTTATTCCAACAGATCTCTGTACTTGCCATTATATTTGTGGACTTTCCAATTTTTTTTCTTTTCATCCGATCCATTTCCTTATATTCTTTCATTTTGGTACATTTAGTTGCTGTCTGGTTTTTGTTTGCTTCTGATTTGATTTCCATTCCCGTTTTTCTGAAATGCTTCTGTTGAACTATGCAAAGATGTCATCTTATGCATCTTTTCATATTTTAAAATTTCCACTATGTTTATCTGATGAGGTCAGCAGATATTTATGCAGTCCAGTGATTTCAGGTCTATATATGTAGTCAGTTTCGAGGAGCCCCATGCATAATTCAGAGTGAGGAATATATAATCTTGGTATACAGTGATTTTTATATATCATTTGATAAACATGAAACATATTTGTTGTTTTCATGTCCAACTAATCCAGTACTTTTTATGGCCAGTCAGTCTCCCCAGAACTGTAAGTTAGAACAGGAAGAGCAAATTAATTTATGGCTTGAACTTCATTCCTGGATGTCAAGGCAGTTTTCAATATTAATTTGCATCTTTTGAAATATCCTTTACTGAGTTCTATTCTTATATGATCGTGTTTTATTGCTAACCCTTCATTTGTTTACAAATATGTATATACTCTCTCCTGCTCAAGTTCCTTTATATCACATTCTTGTCCCATCTTGATATTTTCTTGGTTTTCTTTTTAAATGCTGCTTTTGTATATTCATCTACACTGAATGTCATTCTTATATCATCTGAAAAAGTTTTAATAATTTCTAGTTGTGCTTTCAACTCCTCATCTGATGAACTATACAATTTTAAGTCATCCATAAAAAAGTAGATGAGAAGTCTTAAAACAAGGTTGGTTTCTAGGAGACAAACTGTAGCTATAACCTAATTTGTTAAGTAAACAGCTTGATGGGTTAAGGGTAAGACAAGAAACACCATCAGTGATAAAGAATTATTCTGGAATATTTATTTATTTGCATTTGTTTACTGGGAGATCTACTGGGCCAGGGTGAGCCCATTTTCAGTACAGGCCCAAGCAGAAAAGCTCCAAAGACAAACAACATGATAAAGATACAGAATCAAAATACACAAATCAAGCAGCGATGGTACAAGAACACTTCATTACAAAATAGGTGATAAAATAAAATAGATAATACTAGTTATACAGATGTTAGATTTTAAGAACGCAAGCAAACAAGAATACAGTTGATAGCATGGGATAATAACGAATGTGTGAACAATACAGTATTGCAGTTTTGCAGTAGAGAGGAAAAGATGGACAGCAGCAGATTAAAGATTAGGAAAGTAAGGTAATACCCCCTTTTAAATTTTTATCCCTGGGATAATAATTTGCCCTTTGTCATTGTTCAGCTGTAAAGTAGTTTGCTGCTGTTTCATGGTCACTGGAATGTACTTGATTAATGCAGGATGTACCATATATCTGTAAGCATCCCTTTATGCATAAATGTGGGAATTTGTTGAATGCTGTTTTGTAATCTATCCATGCCGTACTTTTTTTTTTCAATAATAAATCTTTATTATTTTTAACTTCTTCATACACACTTAAACAGAGAAATAAAAATAACATAAAAATAACAAAAATAATTTCTACACACTTTCTAACAACATTGACATAAAATATATACAATATTTACATAAATGCTTTCACCATTTGAATAACATATCCACAAAGTCCCCGTCTAAATATACTCCCATGCAATTATTAAGGTTCTTCTAAAAGTTATATTTTATAGTCTAAAATAGAATAATAATGGGATTTCCTGATTTCACTAGCTTAAGCTAATATAATGTTAAAAATTTGTTCCCAGATCTTTAGGTTATTTGAATGTTTACTTTGGCTATTGATAACATATCTGTGAGCTAATATATGTTTTATCGCTAAGATCTTTTACAACTCTCCTTTATAGCTTTATTTAGCAACAAATGATACTTTGTTCCTTATGACTTTCTTTTGTTACTTTTTTGCTCTCTTGTCTTAATGGTATTTTTTTAATGACTATAAACTTTGTCTGCATCAGTTCAGTATGTTTGTGTATTGTCTGAAGGTAACTTGTAGCTCTCTAGATGGCTTGCAGCTTCATTCATACAGAGATACAGCATTTTTCCTGTTGTTAACTAAGCTGGTGTCTGTTCAGCATGTGTGTATAAGTAATTCCTGCTCAGGGTTGAATCTTTGAGGAAAGATGTTAATACATTTAACCAGAAGTTAAGTATTTTTTTCTGGTCCTGGGGTTTTCCATTTATGAGTTTTTCTTAATTTTTTTCTAAATATCTCTAGCTGTTACTTCATACCATTTCATATGTTCTGAATTACAGCCCCTTGCTATTTTTTAATTCTTCATTCCATTCAGCATCTTTGTTATGTTCAACAGGGTCTTCATAAAAATGTATCTACTTTTTTGATGATATTTTAATTCCTTTTACTTTGGTTCCCCATTTACTATAAAACATTTTGGGTTAATAATGAATTACTTAGTTTGTACCTTTCCTTTATACTTATTTGCACATGTTCTAAGTTTTTCTGCTTCTGCTGATATTTTTGGTTTACTATTGGAAGTAGTTTATGATAAATCCTGATCTGTTCTGTATTTGTTTAACAGTAATAATAGTCTTGATTACTAGAAGCCTCAGTTAAACAACAACATTTAATAAATTTTAATTTATGCTATAAGAGATTCCAGTAGAAATTGGGTGATATGTTATACGGAACATGCTGTATCATTATTTATAATGATATTATATATAAATTTCTTAATCTTTTTGGAAATGTACATACCAATAACGGTAGCAACAAATGATTTTATACACATGTACATATTTCTAATGAAGCAACTTGTGAGATATGGCATTATAATCATGGACATTTTGAATAAAGTTGTTTTAAAAGGAGTGGTGAGCAAAAGCCGTAATAGAATAGTTCTGATAAAAGTTTAACTTGTTAAACCTTAGTCAAATGCTTTGAGTTGATAGGGCTTGCCAGTGTACCACTGTCTGTACTCTGGAGGATATTATCAGTGAGAGAAAGAGTAACTGTTAAGGTACTCTGACTGCTTCTGAATCTGTGGTGATGATGATGATGATAGCTAAAGAGGCCATTTAGGTAAGAGGAAACCTGGAAAGAGATGGTTCTTTGTAGAACTACTGACAGCATTCAGAAAAAAAGAAATTGAGAGATATGAAGGGACAAGATTGTGGGCAGATTGTTTAGATAATAGGATTACTGTGAAATGTTTCCACAAATCATTAAAGGGGCCAGAGCCATAGTGGGGTTTTTTTCCAGGTTTATGCACACTATCGGTAGTTTGATCATACAACTGGACACTTGCTTTAGGTACTGAAAGTTGCCATAGACCATTAGGAATTTGGGGATAAGCTCATTGGACCAAAAGTGCCATAGTCAGCAATTTTACCTCAACTGCTTGTTGACCTTCTGAAATGCTACTGATTTTAGCTTGAAGAAAGAATTATAGTTCTTTAGGTAAATATCTGAGTGTGGGCGGCCACAGTGGTGCAACAATTAGCATTGCCGCCTCACAGCAAGAGATTCTCCGGTTCGATCCTCGGCTGGGGTGCCTTCTGTGCAGAGTCTACATGTCCTCCCTGTGGTCATGTGGGTTTCCTCCGGGTGCTCTGGTTTCCTCCCACATCCCAAAGACATGTTGTAGGTGGATGGGACATGCCAAATTGGCCCTAGGCGTGAGTGCGTGCATGTGTGTGCCTCCTGTAGAAGGTTGGGCACTGGGCTGGCAACTCAACACAGTAAAACTCCACTGCAAATCATGAGTGGACAGGCAATCCACTGTGGCAACCCCTAACCGGGAAAAGCTGAAAGAAGAAGAAGAAGAAGGCAAACATCTGAGTGTGTTTATCTTTTGTGTGGTTTGGGCTGTGATGACATGAGTGTAGGGGGTTGGACTAGTGCACTGCATTTTATACTGGTGGGCTACCAGTTTTTGTGAAGTAGATTATTTACTACATTCCCGATAGCTTAAGTGGAATTACCTTTTGGTATGCTTTGTGGTAATCATCTTTGGTTTTCCGCAGTATTTTTGCATAGATTATCCATAATATAAACCTCCATCTAGCTGAAATAAGATTTCAGGCTTTCACTGTCTTCCATGTGGCCTGCTTGTCTTTGATTGCTGCTGCTGTTTATCTCAGCTGTCAGGCAAGGCATGTGGATATACTTTGTATGCCTGATGACCAAAGGAAAAAATAAAAGGAGTGAAAGTAAATTCAGAAAATATTCGAGGGATGTGTTACAGTTCATTGTTGTTACAGTGAAGAATAGTATCACATGAGATAAGCATGGCACACTGCAGTGTTGAAAAGAGGTGGATGTTGACCTAGGAACCTTAGTACCTTTGCTGAAATAGACAGTCCTTGACAAGCCAATACAGTTACCAACTAAGTATTGATTTGAAAGAATTAAGCACTGACCTTTTATGTTTGAAAAGCAGTCCTTTTTTTGTTTATTATATAATGCAATATGTTCACCATCAAATTTCTGATGTACAAATTATCTCTTTTTAATTCAAAATTTCTGTTAAAGAAACTGTAATGTCAGTCATATTACTATATTAAAACTTTGTCTAAACCAAAGTAAATGCTTCACAATGTTGCATGGACTCTTGGAAATCCAGGACATGGGCTGAAAAGGGTCTTCAACCATTTCAACATTACCAGGTAAATAAATAAATAGAAGAAGATGGTTATAAAACAATGATCACCGAAAAGAGGTGTAGACAACAGGAGGAGAGTCCATGTGGGTAACCCCTAAAAGTCTAAAGGCCATGCCCCCTTTCTTCCCTTCTCTCTCCTTCCCTTCCTATTCAGGATGTCCTTTTACATCTCTAATAACTTTATCCTGTGCATATATACCAAGTAATGCCCCCTTCCTCCATCTGTTCTGGTTATCTCTTAACAGTAGCAAGTTAAATACAGGCTTATGTATGGAACAACACAGTGCATTTTAATGTCTTACTTTAAGAATGATCTGACCTGCGGTAGTGGTGCTGCGGTAGCATTGTTGCCTCACAGCAAGACGTTGTTGCGTTCGATTCTCAGCTAGAGCATCTTCTGTGTGGAGGCATGCGTGAATGGGCGTGCCTTCGTTGAAGGTTGTATGTCAGGGCTGGTAACTCGGCACGTAAAAATCCACTACCAAAACATTAGCGGACCGGAGTTCCGCTGTGGTGACCCCTAACCGGGATAAGCCGAAAGACACAACAACATTTTAAGAATGATCTGGGTGACATTAAATGGAGTGTATCTGTTTTCTAGCTTTTAAAAGAATTGTTGACGTTTAACAGATAAACTCATCTGAAATGATGCTACATGGCTTCAAAGAACTTGTACTTCACTGAAGTAGCTAAAAAAGAAGAATAACAAACTACTGAAAGACAGGAAGAGTTACTGCAAACATATATCTGTTCTAATACAAATGGCATGCTTTTATAATCCAGTTAAAATGTTTTTATCCATTTCACACACTCTGGCCCTGCCATTGTAAGTAGTGTTTCAGTGTTTATGTTCCAGCACAGGATTAATTATTGTAGGCTGTGCTGAATTTGAGTTATCACAGGCATGCGCAAATCACGTGGGAGTGTGGCACGAGCTGATAACAGCGGTATACTACATTCCATTGTCTCAACATTGCTTGGCAAATACCAGCAACTATTCAGAGAAGCATTTATCACAGTCTGATTCAGTGGGAGGTACATCAGTTAACAAGTAAACAAAACCATGACTTCTAATGATCCAGATTATTCCATTTTGTTGGGCATCATTGTGTGTGCTTCCTTTCATTATTGTTTTTGGTAAAGAAAAATATGTTCAAAATACAATGTAAATTCATGACTGCCAAAATTTCTATAGCTCATGGCGCTTGAAATATAAAACTCATATTCTTGCTGCTGCTTACCATTCAGAAAGTTGTATTTCAGAAGTGTTCAAGAAATGTTTTGAAAATAATATCTTTAGAAGAAACAAACCCTAGATCTTCACTGTGTGATAACATCAAAAACAGTTTATTATTGCACATGTCAAGAAACCTACATTCAAAATACTGTGTAAACACAGCACTTACAAAACAGATGTTACATGGCTGGAGATACTAGAACTATAAATCAGAAATGCTTGTTGTTTAGAGGTCAGTCGTTAATTCTTCAAAACAGTTGAAGTAATGTTTTAAATATATTTTTGGAAGAAACAAGCATCCTGCAGCTTCTGTTTTTCTTCATTAAGTATCCTACAGTTTCCAAACTGCTTTTGCAAGGTTAACCAGTCCAAGATCCCACCCTAAACTCCTACAGTATGACAGAGAAAAAGGGCACAAGGGAATACAGATGACTTATACAGAGTAATGCTGAGTTCAGAAAGAAAAATACAGTGATAGTTCTTAAATAGAAAGTAGCAATACAAAGGGCAGAAACTGTGAGTAAGGTATTTTTCCTAATGTGTATTTGACCCATATATTGCTCTGCATAATATACCGGGCTGTATCAGATTAACAGTTCTTAATTTAGTGCTGACAACCTCATTCCTTAGAATCCCTTTCACTTGTACATTGTGATGTTGATTTGAGTCAGCAATCTGTAGTGAACATATGTGTTTGTAAAAGCTCTGTCTTTTGTGTGCTGAACCCATTATCACGCACTGAGCTGTATGTACACATGGGTGATAGGACAACGGCAAGGACAACAGATTATGAAAAGCACCAGTGCACATTACTGAATCTGCTACTAATACAGCATAGATAGGAACTGCAGAGCATTCTGGGCCTTCAAGCTACAGATGGCAACCAATGTCACTTTTTAGTTTAATAACTAGCTTTGTGCCATATTGATTGGAATTGAATCCAACATTATATGCCTGTAAGTACTTGGTGAAGTAATTCACTCTCAAATAATGCTACATTCTGTTGCTGAGAATCAGAAAACCAGATAACAATGCAGGGGCACAGACTAATGTAGTGACAGTACCAACTCACCACTTAGATAAAGTAATATGTTAGTGTGTATCAAATAGGCAACTAGTATGCAGAATATATGAGATACCCAGCATGCATAGGAGTGATGATACATATCAAAGACAGCTAAAGTCTACTGAAACCGGATTACTTTGAGCTTAAGGAGATGCACTGGCAGAAGTGATTTCACTGTCTTGCTATGAAAACAATTTGTGATCTGCCACCAACCAGAACAGCTGCACAATAAAACTAGGTCATTCTTCCATTTTGCCTCCAATATAAAACTTCCACCATACTATTGTTGAAGAGATTCACAGTAATCTCTTCGATGAGAAACTAAATACATGCACAATCATGCTACACACATTAGTTGAAAGGCTTCATGTCACTTGTATTCAGCTACCAAAACTGCTACTGTAGGGGCAGTAGCAATATAATTGCTTCCATTGGCACTGGTAGGTTACACTGATAGTTGTAGTACATCTAATGGAGCCCATTTTTGTCAGCATCCAATAATTTAAGCCCAAAAGACCAAACAGAATAAAAACTGTATAAATACTTTTTGAGTATTTTATGTGGGAAACAAACTCCCTACCAATCCCATATAGGGGCTTTGCATACTGCACCGACTTACTTAATATCACCAACACCAAGACTGTACAGCCTCTGTGTACATTAGAAATGTGTAGCTTCAATCCTATTTGATGCATGGGGCTGAAACTATCAGATCATTATTAAAACTGGCACAATCAGTGTAACAAATACCAAACTGACATCAGTACAGGTAAAAACTGGGCCATCACATGGCTTCATGAAGTACATTTTTGACATCATTTACATAGAATGAAGACCGAATGAAATGCAAATGAGCACCAGCATGAATGGATTACAATGTACATAGTGCAGTTCAGTAATAGACTGAACTCTGTGGCTTATTCCTACATACTAGTGCTTGCACCAATCACCTACACTGTGTAGGGCATTCCCTGTACTGAGCATGGTGCAGCCTGTTCCCAGATTGCTCAGTGTGCATACAGCTATTATTATAGCATCAGAGGATGTACAGTGGAGTTCTACTGTGTACCTTCACTCTACTCAAGAGGTAACTTGTGCACTATTTGCATCTTTGGGTCATTCCTGGTGTGTGTTGTGCATTCATAGGTAGGTACTAGGCTATCGGCCCTAGGGCCTATACAAGCCTAGCCAAAAAAGGTACCCTGGCTTTCGCCACCCAAGAAAATTATTTTCCTGTGCCCCTGTCGAGCAGAGTCACAGAGGTGATCCCCAGGGTGAACTTCCTATTTCTCATCCAATCATCAAGATTTTTCTTGAAGAGTGCTAATGAGGAGCTTTGTTTGATATAGATAGGTAGTTTGTTCCAAAGTATGGGAAGTCTCTGGGACGAGAATCTATCCCTCCAGCATGTTCTATTTATTGTGGTGACATGGTTTAGGTTCCTAGAGCGTGTTGCTCAGAGGGATTGGGATTTCTTTAAGTGGAGCATGTACAACAGCTCTGGGTTTGACATAGCTTTGTATGTTAGGCAGAGATCGCCTCTGAGTAGGCGATATGCGATGGAGTAAAGCTGGAGTTTTTTGAGACGGTGTGCTTAGGGCATCTGTTTGAGGCCAGTAATCCTCTTTGTGAGGTATTTCTACAGCCTTTCCAGTTGTTGTAGATGCCTTGTGAGGTACATACCAAAAGAGGCGCTGTATTCTATAATGGGTCTAATGAATGATGAGTAGAGAGGAACAATGACTGCTTTTTTCCTGGATGAGAAACCTTTTGTGATGAGGTGTGTCATGAAGAAGGATTTCCTGACTACTGTGGTGATGTGATTATCAAGGGAGAGACTACTGTCCACCTGTGTCCCAAGGTCTCTTATCACACTTTTGGTGTTAAGTAGACTACCACCTATGTGGTAGCTCATGGGTACAGAGATTTTACCAAATGGGATGACAATGCACGTTTTGGCATTGAGCTTGAGGCCATGGCTTTGACACCAGGCATATGTCTCAGTGAGGCCCTTTTGTAGGATGTCCACATCAGTAGGAGTTTCAATTATGGCTCCTAGTTTACAGTCATCTGCGAACTTCATTAGCCAACAGTGGGAGATGGTGTCAAAAGCCTTGGCGAGATCTAGATAGGCTGTGTGAACCACCTTACCCTCATCTACGGCTTTGGTGACTGCTTCAAAGAAGTCTATCAGATTTAGAAGACATGATCTGTCTTTTACAAACCCAAACTGGGTGGGGTCCAGAGTATGGAGATTACCAACATCTTTGTTTATAAGTTCCATGATGATACGTTCCATGGCCTTGCAGACCAGGCTCGTTAGGCTAATGGGGCAGTAGTTCCCAGGGTCCGTGGTGGCTCCCCTTTTGTGGAGTGGGATAACTGTTGCTGTGTGCCATTCAGTGGGCACAAAGCTTGAGGTGAGGCTATGATTAAACATGGTGCTTAGGTGGGGTGCCAGGTCATTCTGTAGTTCATGTAGAACGCAGCCTGGGATGTTGTCAGGTCCCATGGATGCTGTGTTCTTGGCTTTGGAGAGTGTGGTTTTTACCTGTGCAACCGTGATTACAGAAACGTTGCATTCTTTCTGTATAGAGATGGGTCCTTTATGGGGTGAGAGGGGGGTAAAGCTAGCACTGAACCTATCTGCCAGGATGTTGGTAATATCAGTTGGTTCTGTATATTTAGTGCCGTTGTGCTGTAACTCAGAGGAGATCTGAGTGTTGCCATTGAGATTCTTGACATAGCTATAGAATGCTTTGTGGTTGTATTTAGAATCAATGGTGATTTTGTTTTCGTAACTAGCTTTGGAGAATTTTATGAGGGATCTCAGCTTCTTACTGAGGCTGACCAGGGTGTTCTTCCAATCATGAGAATTTACTTTATTTTGCAACAGTTTCTTTCTTCTGTTGTAGAGTTTGTTTATGGCAGGGGACCACCAGATTGGCTTCTTTTTTTTGGAGGATACCATCTTGGTTCTGTTAGGGATAACACAATCCATGAACTTGTGTAAGTGCTTATAAAGTGCATTTGTGTAGGATTCAGCAGTTGTACCTCTATTGTCTGTCTGCATGGGTGTCGTGAAGTTTGCCACTTCTGTTTTAAGAAGCGTGAAGTTGGCTTTGGAGAAATTTTTGCTGTGGTTTCCCTTATGTGGGGTGGGGGCACTCCTCCTATAGAGATGGCAAAGTACTGCCTTATTGTGCATCCTCAATGTACAGGTGTAATCCTTTGCCCCAAGCCGCCTTGTGTATCCATGCATTATAGCTGGAGTAATATAACCACACCTTTCTGTGCAGCAGAATAACAAACAAGGGTAAGTTATGCGCTGCTAAGCAGCAGTGTCCCATAGATATGTTTTCAATTCCCTATGTCAACCCTTGCATGCTGTGTTACAGGACAAGTCACATTCAGATAGCATTCCCAGATCACACCTGAAAAGAGGTGGTTGAATCACTGTATTTAACCCTCTGAATGCTTCTTACACAATTGCAAACACAGTCACTCAGCTTATGATGAAATTATCCCTTCTCTAAGTGCCCCTGCACCATTTAGAAGAATGAGCATATAGTTTGCAAACAATTTACTTAGGAGGTTTAAGTATGAAGTGCAGTATGACTGATTACTGTGAGAAACTGTGGAGAAAGATGAAGAAAAAAGTAAAAGTAGAAG
The DNA here is from genome assembly GCF_019279795.1 of Protopterus annectens. NCBI lineage: Eukaryota > Metazoa > Chordata > Ceratodontiformes > Protopteridae > Protopterus > Protopterus annectens. Next base: position 206,251,220 of record NC_056740.1, on the reverse strand, counting down.
GATGAATGACAAAAGGCATGAGGTAGAAAAGTTATAAGCAGAAAATTGGATGACTATGAGCTGAAGAGGAATGGAAAAATTGCAAAAAGAAAATACCACCCCCCCCATTAGCACACACACACACACACACACACACACACACACACACACACACACACACACACACACACACACACACACACACAAAGATAGCATCAACACAATCTGCACACCCATATTCTGCTGTGTTGCCCCCCCTTTCTGCTTGTTTACTCTTACTCCACAACAATAAGCACTAAGCAGACTTCTTCCTGCTCTGCCTAAGGTATGCTTGTCATAGACTCAAGTCATTTAAGTGGCATTTCACTTGCACTATGAACCTTGCTCTACCTTCTGTCTGCATGAAAAATCATGCGCGCGCACGCACACACACACACACACACACACACACATATATATATATATATATATATATATGTGTGTGTGTGTGTGTGTGTGTGTGTATGTATTATTTCATACTGTTTTGATCAGCTTTAGGCCCTTTGTCCTTTCACTAAATCTGTGCTTTCTCCTACTATTTTCATAAAATAGGTATTAGTATAAGTCGCAGGGTAGGGTATCATGATTTTCCAACTTGTTTTAATTCTCATGTTGTTTCTGGGACTATTCCAGTTGTGATGATATGTGGTAGTGCCGGCTGTGCCAGGGGGAGTAGGGCAGTGCATATATAACATATGCCAGCATAGCTAGCTGGAGTTTTGTAAAGAATTACATGTCAGTTGAATATCAAATTGATTTGTACAGATGCTTGTGTTAAAAATGTATTTTTAAAGTTGCTTGTTTTAAAAATGTATCAAAAGCGGGCCCTGCTGGAAAGAAAAGAAATATACATGTATGTCAGGCTGTATTGTTATAGCTCATAAAATGTATATATTTTAACAGAGGATATCAGAAAGGAAGGGGATAAGCTCAGCCCAGCTAACCTTACCAAAAAAATCCTGAAACTAAATGAATTGGTTTAGGCCATAAAGATTTCATCTCACAGGTCTGAATGCAGCCAGAGACAAAATGTCTGTGAAAAGCCTGGGCTGGGATTCTGCTCTGTTGCCCATAGTGATGAACTAATTGTTACCCTGGAGTGCCAGAGAATGGCTTTGTAGTTTCTGTAGGAAGGATGGAAGTGTTGGAATTGTTTTACAGCTTCCAGATACACACAGGGAATGCACACTCCAGTCCTGGGTCTAGGCTTTCTCTCCAGGCAACAAATAAGACTCCCACTGTCCACTATAGAGTTGAGTCCTTTACTGGGTGCTGCAAGCCAAGTCCTCCAACACCCTCTCTGTGAAATCAGTGCTCTTAGTGTCCCTGTTCAAATTAGCTGTCACACACAATCCTACTGGTAGTAGATTATGTTACCCTGAGGTGGTGGCTCTGTCCTCCATCAAGGCAGAGAAGGTGGCAAATGCTTTGTTGGATATTTTCACCAGGGTAGGTTTCCCTAGAGAAATACTGGCTGACAGAGGTGCCAATTTCATGTCAGACCTGCTGGCTTGTCTGTGGAAGTGCTGTGGGGTAAAGCACCTAAAGACTACCCCCTACCACCACTAGACTAATGGTCTTGTGGAGAGGTTAAACTCTACACTGAAGACCAGTCTAAGGGCATTTGCAGACTAGTTTAAGAGAGAGTGGGACAAATATCTGACCCATCTGCTGTTTGCATATAGAGAGGTACCCCAGAAATCCACAGGTTTTTCAACCTTTGAGTTGCTGTATGGGCTGAGGGTGAGGGGGCCCTTGGATATGATTCTTGATGAATGGGAGGATTAGTGTGAATCCTACAAGGAGTCTGTTGAGGCATATGTTGTAAACCTCAGGGCAAGGCTTAGGGAGCTCATGGGCTTGACCCAGGAGAACTTGGCAGGAGCCCAACAGTAGAAAAAGGTCTGGTGTGACAGGAATGCTCGAGCCCAAGAGTATGCTGTGGGACAGCATGTTATGGTGCTCATTCCTTGTCAGACATAATAAGCTGCAGGCAGTTTGGGAAGGACCCTTCAAAGTGATAAGGAAGGTCAGTAATAATGTTAACTACTTGGTATAACTGGTAGGCAGGAGGCAGGACACAAACTGTACCATGTTAACATGATGAAACCTTACCATGATAAGGAGGCCCTTGTGCTGAATATTTGCAGTAGGTGGTAGGAGGAGTCTGAGGGGGGGGGGTCTGTTGACTGATCTCCTCAGTGGAAGGGGTAGCAATGTCCCAGCAGCAATCACCTACCCAGGTTCAAGAAAGCCAAGCAGTGTTACAGGAGATTGGGTACACGTTCACTGGAAACCTGGGTATACTCACCTGATGCTGTACCATGTGGATAGAGGACCTAATGACCTGGTCAAGCCTGAGTGAGTCAGACAGACCCTGAGGGAGGAGATACAGGAAATGTTGCAACATGGAGTAATCCAGGAGTCCAGCAGTCCCTGGGCCTCCCTAGTGATGCTGGTACCAAAGAAGGATGGCTGCACCAGGTTCTGTGTGGACTACAGAAAACTAAACAGTCACACAGAGTCAGATGCTTACCCCATATCGAAGATGGATGAAGCCTTAGAGCTGCTGGGTGGGGCTAAGTATCTGACCACTATTGAGCTGACCAAGGGCTACTGGCAGGTGCCCTTGACTCCCACCACTAGAGAGAGAGGTCTGCCTTTATGGTGCCGTTCAGACTATACGAGGTCACGAATATGCCCTTTGGGATGAAAAATGCCCCAGTGGCCTTCCAGAGACTGAAAGATCATATCCTAGCAAGGGATTATGCCCTTGCTTACCTGGGTGATACTGCCATCTAAAGTCATTCCTGGCAAGAGCACCTTCAGCATGTCAGGGAGGTCCTGGGCAGACTGCAAAGGGCAGGGTTGACCATTAAGCCCAGTAAGTGTCAGGTGGGTATGGCAGAGGTCTCCTTCCTGGGCATAGCATGGGGAGTGGTAAGATCAGGCCAGAACCTGCCAAAGTGGAAGCTATTCAGGCATGGCCTGCCCCTGTTAACAAAAAGCAGGAGACAGCATTCTTGGGGACAGCTGGGTACTATAGAAAGCTCATTCCCAGTTATAGTACAATAGCTGCTCCCCTCACAGACCTGATGAGGAAAAAGAGTCCAGATAAGGTTGTGTGGACCCCACCCTGTCAGCAGGCATTCCAAAAGCTTAAAGGGGCTTTGAGAGGACTGCCTTTGCTAGCCAGTCCAGATTACAGCAATACATTAGCTGTGCAGGTGGATGCTTCAAACCATAGGGAGAGGGTGTATTCAACCCGGTTTCCTCAGAGGGAAAAGAACACACTTTTGTATATCTCAGCCATAGACTCCAACCCAGGGAGGAATGTTATGCAGCTGTAGAAAAAGAATGTCTAGCCATAGTATGAGCACTGCAAAAACTTCAGCCCTGTCTGTACAGAAGGAAATTCACTGTGATTACGCACCACAATCCCTTAACATAATTATATTGAGCCAGCTGGCAAAATGCCAAGTTATTAAGGTGGAGCCTAGAGTTACAAGCATATGATATAATGGTGCAGCACCATAGTGGGGTTAGCAGTGCAAGTGCAGGTTGTTTCTCAAGACAGGGTATGGGCTGCATTATACACTTATATGTATGTATATATATATATATATATATATATATATATATATATATATATATATATATATATATACACACATATATTGTATGTGTTGTTTTATGACACATATATTGTATGTGTTGTTTTATGTGTGAGTGAGAGACAGTAGTTGCTGTAATCTTCATGCTACCTCTGAGAACTCATTCATCACTTTAACTTTAATTCCCTCTTGTCCTTTCTTTTACTTTATCATCTCTAAGCTTGTTTAACTGCTTTGCCATCTTGTTATGGTTATTAATCTAATCTGTCCTCCTCTGGGCATTCACTATTGTTCCATATGCCAGAGCTGGAACTCTTCCCTTCTGTTAGTATTTTTTTTTTAATTTTGAATGTATTTCTTCCATTTTTTTTAAATTTCTACAAATATTTTGGGTTTCTAATACCGTGGACCATGAACCATGGACCCCATTCTTAAGTCAAAGTAAGATTAAAGTTCATGAAATTAGAACTGTTTCACGCTTTGATGTTATCCAGAGGTACTTTTCACAGCACCCACAATGTGCCAAGTAATGACTCTTTCTGCAATTAATTACATATATTGGTAACATCTAAATATGATTGCAAACTCTTTTTTATAACATCCATTGCTCTTACTACTACTGGAACTATCTGGGTATCTTTCTTCCACATTGCTCTTGTTTCTGCCTGCAAATCATGATATTTATGACTTTGTGTCTCTCTGTACACAGGGCATTGTAGTCACTAGTCGTAGCGATTTCAATGATCAATGCTACTTTTGTCTTCTTTTCCTGGACCACTATATCTGGTTTTCTAGCATCTATATTTTGAACTGTACGGCCACAGTGGTGCAGCGGTTAGCATTGCCGCCTGACAGCAAGAGGTTCTCTGATTCGATTCTTGGCTGGGGTGCCTTCTGTACAGAGTCTGCATGTGGGTGCGTGGGTTTTCTCCGGGTGCTCTGGTTTCCTCCCACATCCCAAAGACATGCTGTAGGTGGATTGGACACACTACAATGGCTGTGTGTGTGTGTGTGTGTGTGTGTGTGTGTGTGTGTGTGTGTGTGTGTGTGTGTGTGTGTGTGTGCCTTCTGGGGAAGGTTGGGTGCTGGGCTGGCAACTTGACACTGTAAAACTCCACTGCCAATCATGAGTGGACTGATGATCCGCTGTGGTGACCCCTAACCGGGATAAGCTGAAAGGAGATGAATATGTTTTGAACAGTTGGTAATGGATGATCACATGTGATGTATACTAAATCATTTTCTATGATGCTTTGTGGCTCATATTTCCAGTGTTTTTCAGCTACTTCAGTACAATAATGTTTGCACAATACCCAGTGCAAAAGTTTTGCCACATTATTATGCCTTTCAGTATCAGTATCAATACCATTAGTATGTCTCAACCAGCAACGAGGTGTGCAATTGTTTCCAGTTCTGTTTTACAAAACCTACATTTGTCTGTTTCTCCCACATGTTTAATGGACTTTGTAAACCAACATGTGCATAGCCTACTATCTTGTGCCACCAATATTAACCTTTCATCTCTTGGTTTAAATTTGCTTCTCCTTAATTATTCCTGCATTCTTTCCTGATCAACATGTGGTTCTTCCAGAAGTTTTCTATACTTTCAACTATATTTATGCTTTTTCCACATTTCTTGTCTTCTCATCTGGTCCTTCATCTTATATTCTTTATTCTGTTTTTTGCTATATTCAGTTGTTTCCTGATTTTTATCTACTTGTGGTTTGATTTCCATTCCTGCTTGACGCCGATATGCTTCTGCTAGCCTAAGCAGGGAAGTCATCTTAGATGTGTTCTCCTCATGTTTCAAAACTTTCACTGTGTTTGGGTCTCTTGACATCAGCAGATATGTGTGGAGTCCCACGATTGCATATCTATACATGTAATCAATTTCAAGGAGGCTCATCCCTCCTTCAGAACAGGGAATATATAATCTTGGTATGCACTGATTTTTATAAATCATTTGGTGAGCATGAAGCATCCCTCTTGTTTTCCTATGTAATCTATCCAGCATGTTTTGGGGGCAGTCAATCACTCCAAAACTGTAAGTTAGGACAGGAAGGGCAAATTGGTTTATAGCTTGGATTTTGTTCCTACACTGTTTTCAGGATTAATTTAAGTCTTCTAAAGTACTCCTTACTAAGTTTTATTTGCAATTGTTCATGTTTTAATGTTGATCCTTCATCAATTCCCAAATGTTTATATACTCCCTCTTGCTCAAGTTCTTTTATATCACATTCTTGTCCCAAACTGATGTTTTCTTGTTGCTGCAGTTTTCCTGCTTTAAAGGTTGCTTTTGCACATTTATCAAGACCAAATGACATTCTTATATCATCTGAAAAAGTTTTCACAGCTTGCAGTTGTGCTTTCAGTTCCTCATCTGATGAGCTATACAGTTTCAAATCATTGACAAAGAGAAGATAAGTCTTTGTACTTTGTTGTTTTCTAGGAGCCAAATTATAGCCATGACCTAAGCTGTTAAGTAGACAGCTTAATAGATTAAGGGCAAGGGAGAATACCAGCAGTGGCAGAGAGTCACCCTGGAATATCCCCCTTTGGATTTTTATCCCTGGAATAATAAGTTGTCCTTTATCATGGCTTAATTGTAAAGTGGTCTGTCACTGTTTCATGGTCACTGTAATGTTGTCGATCAGTGCGGGGTGTATCTTATACATTTTTAAGCACTCTTTTATCCATGAATGTGGTATCAAATGCTTTTTTTGTAGTCAATCCATGCCATACTTAAATTCTTCCCCTTTTTACAATTCTCCACTATGACTTTATTTAACAACAAATGATCCTTTGTTCCGTATGACTTTCTTTTATTGCCCTTTTGTTCTATTGCCATAATTGAGTTTCATTCTAAATGACTATAAACTCTGTCAGCATCGATTCCAGTGTATATTTTATACATCGTCAGAAGGCAAGTTATTGGTCTATAATTTTTAGGGTAGCTTGCAGGTTCACTCTTAAGTAGAAGCATTGTTTTTCCTGTTGTTAGCCAGGTTGATGTCTGTTAAGGGTGTGCATATAAATAATTATTACTCATGGCTAAATCTTCATGCAAAGATGTTAATACTTTTAAACAGAAGTTAGGTACTGCATCTGGGCCTGGAGTTTTCCAATTAGAGGCTTTTCTTAACTTTGTTTCAATCTGTCTGGTTGTTCCCATTTCATATCCTGCACCTTTAAACTTCTTATTCTTTCTTTTACTTCTATCCATTTAGCATCTTTGTTATGTTCCACAGGATCTTCATAGATACTTCTCCAAAATGTATTTATTTCTTCTTTTTCTGGTGGTCTTTCAATTCCTTTTACCTTATTTCCCAATTCTCTATAAAACTTTTTTGGGGTCATTAATAAATTGCTTATTTTGTACTTTTCCTTTATATTTGTCTACGTATCTTCTAAGTTTTTCCATCTGTGCTGAGACTTTTAGTTTATTTGCGATAGTGCATGATAGATCCTGATCTGTTCTAATATTGCGCATTGCTTTTATCACATCAATCTTTCTGAAGATTTTTGTTGATCCATTCCCTCTTCTATACTCTTCTAATAGTGACAATTCTTGTCTTAGTTGCTTTATAGTTTTCTGTATTCGATACTTCCATGATGGTATTTGGTTTCTCCCCTTTCTCTCCCTCACTACCCTGTGTTCTTGTGGTAGAACTTTATCAGTTATTAATTTAGCTGCACAGTAATATATCCTGTTTACTTCTGTTATATCACAGGAATCTATGTGGACAGTCCTAATTACTGTGTTCATTTGTTTTATCAAACTTCTGACTTTTGGGGTTTTATTGACCTTCTGCAGTCTATTTCTTTCATTTATCTTAATATGTCTATCTATCTCTATTAAGTCAAGCAACTATTTTGTTTTCCATTTCCTGCAGGCATTCTATAGAAAGTTCTATTCCATCTTCTTGTGGCACATTCTTTTCAACTTCATCCTGTAACATCCGTTGTGTGCTCATATGAGAACTCACTGGCCTGTCATTCCTCAACATTAACTGTGTCAGTTTCCACAGTTTCCTGTTCCTTCCCTTGTTGTCCAGCTTCAAGTGAATGTTTATATTGGTTTTCTGTGAAAGGCTCCAAAATATCTTCATGTGGCACCTGATCAATTGCTTCCCATTCCACTGGTTTCCCCTTAATTTGAAGTTCCAGTACTCTGTCCTGTTGTGGTGATTTCTGAATTAGATTTTCTACACTGAATCATTTATTTTGGAGGTACTTCAATGACCTCAGTTTCTATTTCTTTAACTTCTCCACTACTGATCTCCTTTTCTACTTTTCCTCTTTGTCTTCTTATTTTTTGTATTGTAAAGTTTTCCTTGTCTGGATTCCTTTGCCTGTATTTCTCTTCAGATATCTTTGGTGTTACTCTTTTTTATATTTGTTAGTTTTGCTATCTCCTTTGCATTTATATTATACCATATTAAATCTCTTTTTCTTTCCCATGTCCATACTTCCTCTTCAGATGTCTCCTGATCTTCCTGTTTCTCCTTACTTTGGGGACTCGTTCCATCATGCTCTGATGTAACCTGTGTTAGACCTTCTACATCAAATCCTTCACTTTGCAGGCACTCCATAACTTCATCTTCTATTTTTTAAATTTTACTTTACTAAACTTTTCTGCATTCACTGTTTGTGATATATTTTTTTATTGTGAAATTTTCCATTTCTGGATGCCTTTGCCTGTATTTCTCTTTGAATATCTTTGGGGCTGCCTGAAATTGTATTCATTTGGCCTTTGCCTTTGCATAAATATTGCACCATATCAAATCTCTCTTTCTTTCACATGTCCATATTTATTTTTTATACTTTTCAAAAGTATCTAGGTTTTGTTGTTTACATTTTTGTACTTCTTTAAATGCTTCTTTTTCAAAGCAGATCAAAGTTTCTTGATCTATATACTGTTTTTCAAAAATCTGTTGTATTAATGACCACAAATTTGGGAAAAATTTGTATCCATATTTTACATTTTTATATATGTGCAATATAAATTCAATACATTATGTAACATTTAAAATTGTGAACATAATACATTTTAAAATGATATTTCAGATGCAACTCTCTTTACATTTAAGGTCTGTTTCAAAAATACAAAATTTGCAGGCTGTAGTTATACATTCTGTCCAAAAGTAGTTTAATTGCCCATTACCAAAATAAGCTTATATTGCTTTTAAGCATGATTCACACTGCATACTGGAGTAAACTTCACCAGCTCATATGGGAATGTATAGGAATACAGTAAAGTTCAGCTACTCTTGGCAACTGGAAGCACTAGGTTGTTGTTGTTTGCCTTTTCGGCTTTCCCCGGTTAGGGGTCGCCACAGCAGAATTCCAGTCCGCTAATGATTGGCAGTCAATTTTTTTATGGTGCCGAGTTGCCAGCCCAATGCCCAACCTTCAGCAAAGGCATGCCCATTCATGCCTGCCTTTCGGAGGCCACTCGACCGTGGGAAGTACATGCAGACTCCACACAGAAGGCACTCCAGCCAAGAATCGAACAGGAGAAGCTCTTGCTGTGAGGCAACAACACTACTGCTGTACCACCGTGGCTTTTAACTGGAAGCACTAGGTGTATCCTGGGAAAATGAAGACTGTGAGAATGCCAAAAGGCTAGTTGTACCAGTTGCCACCAACAGTGAGAATAACAACATTCCAAACATTGCATAACACAAATCATTGCAAATGCAAGTAATAACTACACTGAAGATGCTGTGATCACAAAATCATAGCCAGCAATCATGCTAAGCACAGCAAACTGTCCGTGATAGTCTTCTGCAAGGTAGATGATCAAGAATGTTGTCAAAGATAATATTTTAGGTAAACGATCAAGGCAGAATCCTGTCTACGAGAGTAAAATATGTTCATTTTCCTTATATATTCTAAATAAAGTGACTTAAATAATATCACATTTCAACAACAGAAACAACAATACATTATTTTTGTTTTACGTTAAGTAGCAAAATGTTTGGAATTTATATCTAAAATACCAAATTTATTTGCAATGAAGGGCCACACCAGCTTTGTTATCAGTAAAAGTGGAGTAAATATTCAGCTGGAGTAGTGAAGAGTTTGGCACATTTCCAACATATAAGTGAGACACTCATTTTAATGAAAAAACTGTCTTGAACCTCTACTTGCAGTGGTTCGTATATTCCAGTTAATTAAGGGGAAACATCACCAGCAAGCAGGAGTAAGAAATATTTCTTATAGCACTAGAGAAGGAACAACTAAACCAATGCTTACAAGTACTTAGGAACAACTAAAGCAATGCTTACAAGTACTTAGGAACAACTAAAGCAATGCTTACAAGTACTTAGGAACAACTAAAGCAATGCTTACAAGTACTTAGGAGAGCAATGCTCTGATGTTGTCAAACTTCATTCCTTGCTTGACAGATGTGCTTGGTTCCATTATCAGAACCAACTCAGTCGTTACTACAGCTCACGCCAGCCAAAACTCTTGAGCTTTACCTCTACCCAGAATACCTCTCTCTCAGTTAACTTAGATCTCGTTTGTTGCTTTCAGAAATGGTTGTGTCTAGCTATTACTCTCAAGTACTACTAGGTTTAGGTAAAATTTGTGTCCTTTCCTTGCAGTTTCTGTCTATATTTTTCTGTCTTACTTCATGCTACACTTAGTGTTCTTCTACTAGTATTATCATTGATACCTTTCCCCTTTTCACACATTTGTGTACTTCCCAACTATCATTGCTGATAGTTTCCCTTTCTCTCACATGTCCTTTATCTTAAATACAAACATTTAAGTATAAAATAGTATCTCTTTTGCTCTCATTTTCCCTGTCCCTTATGAAGTGAGACTTCCTTAACAATTTCTCTATAACTGTTTTTCACTGCTTGTCATGGCTGAAAAGGGTAAGGGGCCCTCTGGCTTCAAAAAATGCCAGACGTCTGGCCATAAAATTCCCCTGTCAGATTTTCATGCACTGTGTGTATATTGCCCTGGTCCTCACCACTTACAGGGAGATTGTAGCATTTTTCATGCCTTTAGCCAAGTGCTCTAGTGGAAAGGTGTTACAAACTGATTTTAAAGGACTTTTTGCCACCAGCTTTTGGAGAAACCTTATCCACTGCTAATAAAGCTAAAACAGATATCTCATCTTCCTCTTCTAGTTCAAATTTAAAAACTACAGTTCATTGGTTCCAACCTGCCTGTCAGATCCGAAAGCAAAAAAATTGAAGAGCTCAGTTCCAACTGTTCCCTTGGACCCAAAAGCCTCTGTTTCTGAGTCTTCAATACCGACAACTTCAGTTTCAGCACCGACTACAATTGCGAGCCCTTCAATGTTGAAGGCCTCGACACAGGATTTGGCTTCTGTTCTGTTGACAACGACTATTAGACCTAGAACATCGTAGTCCCCTTCAATTGATCATTTTGCTGGAGAATTACCAGAAGTGCTTTTGCAGAGGCCTAAGTCTCCTTCAGCTTCATCTGCCTGCTCCACCAAAAGCCTCATGGAACTGGACATGGAGACGCTGGTGAATAAGATTTTATGTGCTAGAAGGCTTTCAGGGTCACCTTTGGTACTGATTCCTTCTGGTCTTATTACCAAAATATCCTCCTTCATCCCAATAGACTACTCCTCCACTAACCTCCTCAGAGCTCTTGAAGTCTGCTGTTCCAGTTCTGCCAGCACCGATGGTGTCAGATCTACAGTTGCTCGCTTCTATGGAGCTGAAAATTACCTGAGCTCTTCGGTTATCTCAGAACCGGACACCTCCCAGAGCCATAGCTACCCTGTCAGTTCTGGTGAGCAGATCTCAACTCCAGGCTTTTCAGAACTGTCCCTGCTCCTTGGAGCTTTGGTTCGAGTCAGTTCGGCTCCAGCTTCAGTCTCAAGGCTTGGTTCTTCGAGCGGGTAGTGACCCCGGTCCTGAACTAGTCTTTCATGGTTCTGGGCTGCAACACTCTTCAGGGGGACTGGCTTTTGACACTATGTCAAGGTCCCTTTCTCTAGCAGAGATTCATTTGATGCCTATGCCATCAGAACAGGTACCCCCATCTAGTTCTACTATTCCACCTGCTTCTCCACAGGAACAGCAGGTGGTGAAGCCTCAGGTGTCAAAGCCACAGGTACTGTCATCCTCTGATACCTCCCCAGATTATCCCCTGAGGCGGTCCCACACAAAAAGAAGTGCAAGATGAAGCACTTGGATTCCCCCCCAGGAATCAGTCACTGAAGATACAGATTTCAATGAAGGAAAGAGGTCCCTATGTTCACCCCCTGAAGATGTCTCCTTTGGAGACATCTTGGAAATTCTGAAGCATAGGGGTGGCTGGAAGCCCCAAAACCCTTCCTCTGCAGAGTCTGCCATTTGGCACACAGCCATCTACCTCTTGGGTGACTCCACCCACTGATGAACTCATTCAGTTGATTTCACAATGGGCATTGAAAGCCCCTGACTCTGTCAACCCCATCCCCAAGAGACCAGACAAGATACTTTCTACATCCAAAGACAAACAATTATGGGCCAAGGGTCTGGCAGTTGATGCTATGGTCATAGCAACTGCCACTGAAAAGGAACTGGCTGAGGAGAGTTCCTCTGTCCATCTGCCCAACAGGGAGCCCTGGACTATGGACAGATTTGGGAAGCAGGTCTACACTTAAACAACCATTGCCATAAGGTCCTTGAACTACTTGGCACATTTCACCAGACTCCAATGAGATCTGATCAAGGAATTATCAGACACCCTGGCAGGAGTTGTAGCTGATGGAGTCCAAGACAAAGTAGCTATCCAGTTAGCCACCCTGGAGTCTGTGTCCAATTCATCCATTAGGCTGATAGCACATACAGCCAAAGGGGAGTCTAGAGCAGTAGGTACAGTCGTAGCCATTAGGAGACATGTCTGGATGCACCTTTGATTTTGTGGAACCATTCAAGTCTTCTTTCATCAATGCTCCTTTTGATGGAACATCCTTATTTGGCCCGAAAGAGTAAGAAACCTTGTCTGGGTGTGAGAAAGATGGTAAGACCCTTTCTGCTGTCAGCATACATTTTTCCACCTCCCAGAGGTCTTTTTCTAGAAACCAGAGAAGTGATGGTAAAATGTGGTTCAAAAAATCCCAAGGGCCTTTCCCAGGACACACATGGAGGCAGTTCCCCCAGGGACAGAGAGGAGAACCAGAATGGCAGATGCTGCCCTCATGGCAAGGGTGGCCCACAAAACCAGGGCTTCAGGGATTCTTTCCCAAGCAAGCCCTTCAGTGCTCCTGAAGAGAGGCCCAATTGTCTTCCTCTGGAGGCAGTCGGGGAATGCTTATCCTTGCACCTAAATCCCTGGAAAGACATAACAACAGATTCCTGGGTGCAACGGATCATATCCAGAGGTTATACCATTCCCTTTTCTCAACGTCTCCCATTTCAGAAGAAAATGCCCAATGTTCCACCCATTCAGAGGGATGCAGCAGTACATGAAATCCAACAACTGATGGGCAAAAGGGTCATCCAACACATCTCGCTAGACCAAGAAGGATATGGAACTTACTCAAGATTCTTTTTAGTGCCAAAGACAGAGGACTGGAGATCAGTTTTGGATTACAGTGTACTAAACAAATCGGTTTGACAAACGAAGTTGCAGATAGTCACAGTTTAGTCTATTCTTCCCTTTCGGAGTAAAGATGATGGGATGTGCTCAATAGACCTTCAGGATGCATATTACCACATAAAGATGGACAAACCCTCCAGAAAGTTCCTCTGCTTCCAACTTTGAGCCAGTCATTACCAATTCAGAGTACTGCCTTTTGGACTCACCACAGCCCCAGGGTGTTCAGCAAATGCATGGCAGTAGTAGTGGCTCACTTGAGACTACAAGGAATCCATGTGTTTCCCTGTCTGGATGACTGGCTCATAACTGCTATGACCAAGCATCATCTGATAATAGCCAGGGACTACACCATCAGTACTTGCTCAACTGGGGATAACAGTAAACCTAGAAAAATCATGTTTCACTCCAACACAAAACTCAGAGATCATAAGGGCAGTATTGGATACTCAGACAATGACAGCAACTCTTCTACCAGATCGTCACAAGAGAATTGTAGTTCAGGTTCAGAAGTTAATCCTCAGGAACAAAGTTCCAGCACGTTTAGTCTTGCAAGCCCTGGGATCCATGGCAGCTTCTATAACTCTAGTGCCACTAGCCAGGTTTCACATGAGAATTTTTCAATGGTTACTAGCTTCCTAGTGGTCCATACTTCATTACCCATTGTTACAACAAGTTCTGATCACCAAGCTTTGCAAGACAGATCTTCTTTGGTGGCTGAATTCACATCAAGGTCTTCATGGTTGTCCCTTTGTCTTTCCAGAGCCCATGGCCATAGTGACCATGGACAGCTCCCAGATGGGGTGGGGGGGGCATTATCTGGGCAAGACGGTCCAGGGCACTTGGTCCCCTATAAAGGCCAACTTGCACATCAATGTTCTAGAGATAAGAGCGGTGCTTCTCGCATTGCAGGCCTTTCAGACAGCTCTTCCTCAAGGGACTATTGCAATTCAAACAGACATGTCAGTAGTTTGGTACATCAACAAACAGGGAGGAACCAAGTCTTTCCCCCCTTTGTTGAAAGGAAATCAGACTGTGGCAGTGAGCAATTTCTTCCAGCTACTTTCTATTAGCAATGCACATACCAGGGAGCTCCAATGTGATTGCAGACAAGCTGAGCAGATGTGTCTTTCAGCCTCGTGAGTGGTCTCTTAGTCTGAAAGTAGTAAAAATGATTTTCTGTCTTCGGGGTCAGCCTTGCTGTTACATTTTTGTATCCCCCCTAAACAACAAATGCAGCAACTACTTTGCCCTGATTCCCCCTCTGGGAGAGTCACCAAGAGATGGGCTTCTCCACGATTGGGCCCCTGGTCTCCTATATGCCTTTCCACCTATACCCCTAATTCCAAAATTTTTACAGAAAGCACACAGGTTGAAGAGTACAGTGATACTCATTGCTCCCTTTTGGCCTTGATAAATTTGGTCCCCCTTTCTTTGACCTCACCTAACTTGACAGCCCTTGATTCTGGACCCAGCACCAGATCTCCTGTCCCATCCAGATGGTCTTGTACACCCAAGCATTTTGAACCTCAAGCTAATTGCATGGTTCCTCCAGTTCCATTAATTGCCAGGCATCCAAATATTTTCTCCCCAGTATGCCACATTTTTTATTGGCCCACAAACATACCACTAAAAGGCTGTACACTAGTAAGTGTAAGAGATTCACTTTTTAGGCCCTTGAAAAACAAAAAGGTCTTTTACAGCTTCCATAGAACATGTGCTGGACTGTTTAGCCTCGCTGTTTAATGTTGGAGCTTCTCCTCCCAGTATCAAAATACAACTGGCTGCTATTTCTAGCTTTCATAATGGCTTGGATAAACATTCCTTAGCCTCTTATAGCCTTTGTAAATCATTTCTAAGAGGCACTTTTGGTAAAGCCTCCATTCAAGGAACCGACACCTCCTTAGGTCTTGAACCTAGTTCTTCAGCCAGTGACACATTCTCCCTTTGAACCCCCTATGGATTTTATCCTGGAAGACACTCTTTTTGGTAGCCATTTCCTCTGCCAGAAGAATTTCTGAGATTCGGGCTTTATCAGAACCTCCTTACATTGCCTTCCAAAAGGATGGTGTATCCTTGTGAACTAACCCTTCCTTCTTACCCAAGGTTGTATCACAGACAAACATGAACCAGACCATTGATTTACCAGGTTTCTTCCCTAACCACTATAATAAAGAAGAGAGCACTTTGCACTTTATAGATGTCCATAGACAACTACAGGTCTGTCTTTGCAGGAGCAAAGACATAAGACAATCCAGTCAATTATTTGTTTCTTTCTCTAGTGCAATGTTGGGCATAGCAGTGAGCAAAATTACTCTTTCCAAGTAGCTGAAAGGCTGCATTTCATTCATTTATGATAAGAATAATTTAACCTTGACCGAACCAGTCAAAGCACAATCTACAAGGTCTATAGCTACTTCAGCTGTTTTTCAGTCCAAAGCTTCAATGGATGACGTATGTGCAGCAGCTACCTGGACAACTCTTCATACCTTTATTACTTATTACAAATTGGAGCTGGTTTCTAGGGGACAATCATCTTTCTGCTTGACAGTGCTCAGGAATGCCTGTCAATGATTCCACCCAGGAATTTAGGTAGCTGGGGACTCTGTCCCATCTGTCAAGAATGGAATGATGTTTGACAACATCCGATAAAGAAGTTATGTCCTTACAATAATGTTCCAGCTGTGTTGTCAAATCATCATTCATCCTTGTCCCCCCCTCCATCCCTCGACCTAAAAGTCTTTTAGTGGAGTGGATCTAAGCGACATTACACTGTTGTTGGGTTAAGCAAAGTAGATAAGGCTTCCTCCTGACCTACCTTTCAAGTATCTGTATATATTTATATATATATATATATATATATATATATATATATATATATATATATATATATATATATATATACACACACACACACACACATATATATATATATTTATATATATATATATATATGTGTGTGTGTGTATGTATATATATATATATATATATATATATATATATATATATATATATATGTGTGTGTGTGTGTGTATGTGTGTGTGTGTGTGTGTGTGTATGTATGTACATATGTTTTACATGTTTCTATATAATTTCTGCAAATTCAATCTGTGGTAACTGAGAGACAGGTAGTCTGGGTAGAGGTAAAGCTCGAGGGTTTCTGGCTGGCAATAGCTGTAGTAATGGCAGAGTTGGTTCTGATATCAGAACCAAGCCCATCTGTCAAGGATAATTGAAGATTTGACAACACAGATGGAACGTTATGGTAAGCACATAACTTCTTTTTTGTAAGGTTCTGGAGTAGTTTACAGCTCCTCTACAGGTGGATGAGGTGAAATTCCTTAATCGTCAGTAGCCCAAAGAAGAAGACATCGAGGAACATAAAGGTGATAGATATTTTCCAATGGATATAATTGCCTGTGCAAATGTGCACTGGAAATAATTCACTTCTTTCAGGAGATGTCCCTTTTCTCCATTCTTCAAGGTAATGTAACTTTGGAGTTGGTACATATAAGTTTGGGGGGGGGCACATCAGGTGGGGTTCAGAGAGGCTTGACACATGCAGAAAATGTTTAAAGTGAATTTTTCACCCTTCTATGTTCCTGGTATTATTTTTTGGTGTTTGAAGTGCTGACAGCATTGGAACATAGTACCTTTAAGCTCTCAAAACAACAAAGAGTGCATTGGCAAACAGCATTTTTGCACCCTTAAAACAACAGCAGTTGAAATGCTCAGAACCACAGGTTTCCCCAAGGAATGTAAAGAAACTTTTCTAGTCCTAGGGAAGCCTTGCAAAAGCTTATATGATCACACCAAACAGTGTGAAAACACAACATGTTTAAGATTCTTCCATCAACCTCTTTGAACAGGCGGCCTTTTGTTTTAGAAAGACAGAGATAAAAAATAGATTGCAAGTATTATAAAAGGGAAGTACAGAGGCATATTAGAGAATATCAGTCAATGGAGAGGGTAGAATGAAGAATAGTCTGTTCTGAGAAAAAAAATGCAGAAGGAATTTATGATCAGAAATTAGGCAAGAGTGGAGGATGAAAGGTGTACAGCCTGTTGGAACATGGGCTGCTGGGATGGTGAAAGGATCTATAGGAGGTAAACGTGTGTAGAGACATTAGCTTATAGGAACACTTAGAAGACAAATATGTTAACAGAGGGAAATAATTAATGGAGTACATAAGAAAGACAGAAGAAATTAATGAAAGGAGAGCTAACAGGGATGAGGGTGGAGGGATCTAGGGCAGCCAAGGATAATGGAGAACAGTCTGTCTGGACCATATTAGGACTAGGTCACCATACAAGAACAGGACACAGGCAGATGTCATGAGTGAAAAGATTTTGGAGCTCCCAGGGAAACACAATGTCCCAGTCAAAAAAGAGGGAAAAACAAGACATAAATAGGAAAGTAGGGATGGGCACAAATGAGCAACTGATATAGGAAGGAGTATGTCAGGGATGAGGTATTCAGTAACAGTAGAGGGTTGGAGTGAAAGGACATGGCAGTTAGCTGTAGAAGGAAAGGAAACTAGAAAAGGCAGTTCTGGGAGGTGAAGAGCAGCAGCAGTGAGGGACACATATGTTTACATCTTAGCGTGATGAGCAGCAACATTAATCGCATGTGCATGCTGCTCATCACACTAACATGAATACAAGCATGTTTCCGTGGCCAGCAACAGTGTTGCTAACCAGAAAAATACGGTGAGCAGCACGAGCACACACAGTAAACAAACAGGTTTGTTTATGGGCAAACCTGTTAAGCGTGCTCACGCAGACAGGACAATGAGGTGCATAAAGCAAATAATGCATGGTGTGCGCAGGCAGAGAAGGTGTACTGTGCACATAAATGAAACAAATTAATACAAAAGTAAGTAAGAGGGGATGTTAAATGGCGAGGGCAACAACAATACATGGATTACCAGACAGGAAAAGTGTAATAAGGACAATGTGCACAGAAATCAAACAGATGTATACAAAAGACGTCAGAGGAGAGGATAAATGTTCCAAGTCTAGTATGATAATTGGTGTGAAGGTGCTTATGTCACTTTCTAAATATGTATGTCAGAATAAATAACAGTGGTCACTATTCCTGAGCAAATGAGGTAAATAAAAGCAGACGCGATATTATAGCATGTGGCAGCTACACCAAATCACAGTGTAGCACAGGAGAGTTACATGACATATGAATGTAATTGACATACTGAGTTGAGATGACAGTTGTTAAGGACAGTGCATACATAATGGGATATCTGCACAGAGTGCATTCCATTCATATAACATGTATAAAAATAGGAATGGCTCAGAAGCCAGAATCACCTATTGCAAAAGCTGAACCTATGTTGTCAGTGTCAGCAGTGACCTCTGTATTAACAGTGCCCACCACAGAAAGATGCCAAACACATGTACAAGGAAGATTACCCTTGAAGGGAATTATGCACCTCAATATTATAATAGTTATGCATCCTGTATGTAGGTGTGTGATATTACAAATGTGGGAGTAGACTGTGACATACATAATAACCTTGCATAAGGCACCCCTGCCTGACACAGTTATTGGAAAGACAGATAACAATAGAAGCAAACCCCACACCATGATGCAATGTATTCCTTAGAGCTGTATATTGTCAGCATCTGCCACAGGAGGTAGCAATAGGTATTGTGACAAACAAATTAAATTAATGTGTGAATTGAGAAAGGATACCCGATAATGAATGTCATATCAGCATGTTAGAGTGATGGACACACTGAGCTAATCGAAGGAAGGACACTGAGCAAACTCGGAGCTATAATATATAACATTAAGTATCCTGTTTTTTGTTTATTTTGTTCTTTATTTCTTTGTTATTTATAGCACTTTGTGTACTGTGTATTTTTCCAGCTAGTTTCACTGTGTGTGAGGTATTAACTGGAAATTGTCCACTTTTATTAAGCATCTGTTGGGTTGTTTGTTTCTGATAACTTGTTGCAGTTAAACTCTTTTTTCTAGAGGCTCCTTTAGCTGTTTAAAACTTTCATTTAAAGGCTCACTGCTGCTTTTCAGCTGTGAGAAACATTTCTGCAGTTTGTTTCTAAGTAGTGGGGATATTTGTAGCGTTTCCATATTCAGGCTTGTATTTGGGCCTAGTGTTTGTGGAGGCTGTGTGTCTGGCCACATATTTAGGGACATCTTGGTTTAGCCAAAACCATCAGGCATTTCAGTGAGAGAGAATTGTTTGAGGTCATTGGCTGACTGAGGTCACCTGGACTACAGCTTAGACTAAACACCTCATTGGTTCTTTTGAGATTTCTTTCTTAAAAGCTGTCTCAGGTTTCAACTTTCTGTTACCTAAGAAGTTCAGTTGTGAGTGTTCTGCCATTTCACACTGAGCTAATCGAAGGAAGGACACCGAGCAAACTCGGAGCTACAATATATAACATTAAGTATCCTGTTTTTTGTTTATTTTGTTATTTATTTCTTTGTTATTTATAGCACTTTGTGTACTGTGCATTTTTCTAGCTAGTTTCACTGTGTGTGAGGTATTAACTGGAAATTGTCCACTTTTATTAAGCATCTGTTGGGTTGTTTGTTTCTGATAACTTGTTGCAGTTAAACTCTTTTTTCTAGAGGCTCCTTTAGCTGTTTAAAACTTTCATTTAAAGGCTCACTGCTGCTTTTCATATAGTGTTTTTATAGTTGGTGGCTTTGCAGTTGCCCACCCCTAGTGTAAATTTGATCTGGGACCCTCCTCCCAGTCAAGTGTCATTACCTCATTCTACCCAGTACAGGGATAACATTTGAGAAGGCCAATCAGCTTAGTTTCTGCTACTCCTTTCTCTCTTTCCACTAAAAAAAAAAAAAAAAAAACTTTTTCTAAGCTTGTTTCCTGCCTTTCCTGTGGGTAGTCTAGTCTGGATATAGATTTGCTGTGTCCAGGACTATTTGTAGGCTTCTAGGGCCCAAGCCTTTCTGTGTTGGAGAGAAGCCTTCTAGCTTCATTTTGTTTCTTAGAACTAGCCAGTTTTTTTGTTTCAGCATTTGTTCAGAACTTATTGTAAGCACTAATTAAGCTACAAATTACTGCAGCACTCAACTTTCCTCACTGTCTAGAGGAAAACAGTTGCTAGTACTTAACAAATAAGCACCTATCCACGCATGTCTAAGGGTCAGCCCCCGGTGTTTTTTCCTGTCTACCTGATGAATCTGGGCATCTTGGGGCAATGCAGTAATTGCCTGATGTACACAGACAACCCTCTCCTCCTACCACCCAACACTACAACCTGTGAGAGATGCACTTATATAGCTAAACTGGAAGCAAAGCTCTCTTCACCCAAGACTGGACTAGACAGTCAAGAGGAGAAGGTAAACACTTGCACCACACCACACTCAGCACATAGTCGCTTAAAACCTACACCACCAAAACACACACATAGAAACACAAAACACACACCTACATTCGCAGAGGCTCTCAGTAAAAACCTGTCCAAGCAACAGGGACCTCCAAAGCAGAAACACAAGCAACCTCCACCCCCCCCCCCAACACAACCCAAATGACACATAGCCCACAAACTCAGTGTGCCACTCAACCACAGCCCATAAGGCATAACAACGTACCCAACACTTTAGTCATAGGTGACTCTATAGTCAGGCACATTGATGTTCCACTCACCAGGCTAAACAAGGAGAAAGTTACTGTCAGCTGCCTGTCGGGTGCCATGATCCGCCACATAACGCATGCACTCAGGTCACTCCACAACAAGTACAAATATGACTCTGTCATTGTCCATGTTTTTGTGAATGACCTGAGACGTACCTCCTTGGACTACATGAAAAGGGACATGGAGGAGCTGTCCAATCTTGTAGCCCAGGCAGGTATGACCCTAGTCCTGAGTAGCATCCTGCCATCACCCAGAATGATACCACAGTACAAGGACAAAATGATTGACTTCAACAATTGGCTAAGCTTCTGGTGTCATTCTAAGGGGATCCAGTATCTGTCTGCCTGGGATGACATGATCGACAAGCCATGATGCTTTGCCAGAGATGGCCTGCACCTGTCACCCTTGGGATTCCAGATACTGGCTAAGGCTCTAGCCACCCCTATAGTACCTTTTTTTAGGCAAGGTTCAAATGACAAATTCACCACCCTAACAGGTACAGGCAAGAAGAATCTGAGGGTATTGCTACTCAATGCTAGAAGTCTAAACCTCAAAATGCACTCTCTAGGGGTACTCCTTAAAATGGAGAACATCGACATCTGTGCAGTGACAGAGACCTGGTTCAAGGCTCCAGAGAGTACCCCTGCATTACCAGGCTATAATTCATACCACACCTTTCGGCCACCTAACCTGGACCAAACACTAAAGGCATGTCTATATTCATTAAAGATATCCACACCTCCAGGCTAGTTGCTCAGCATAATGCATCCGAGATTATCCAAGTGCAACTAACTCTGGGCAAGACCGCAATCCAAATTGTAGCTTGCTACAGATCCCCTACCATGCCCCAAGATTCCCACTCCTCATTTCTTAATATACTGGAAAAATATTAGGGTACAACCTAACACCCTAATAATGGGCGATTTCAACTACCCTACCATTAACTGGGAAAACTACTCATGTACCAACTCTTGTGCTCAACGTTTTCTGGAATTCATAAATTCCAATGCCATGGATCAGCTTATCCACACCCCCACCAGGGGCAGCAATATCCTAGACCTGGTTATTACCAACATGGGCAACCAGTGCTCCACACCAGAGGTTAATTCCTCATTGGTCAGATCCGACCATAAGCTAATCACCCTAGACATCCACATCCCTCCCTTCAGACCAGTGACAAGTGGAGTACCACAGGGTTCAGTCCTGGGTCCTCACCTGTTTGGTATCTACTTCTCTGAAGTACAGGCCAACACAGACGGTCTTTGGCTAATGAAGTTCACAGATGACTGCAAACTAGGAGCCATAATCAAAACTCCAAAAGATGTAGACATCCTACAAAAGGGCCTTGCTGAGACAGATGCCTGGTGTCAAAGCCATGGCCTCAAGCTCAATGCCAAAAAGTGCATTGTCATTCCTTTTGGTAAAAATTCAGTACCCATGAACTACCACATAGGTGGTAGTCTACTTAACACCGAAAGTGTGATAAGAGACCTTGGGACACAGGTGGACAGTAGTCTCTCCTTTGATAATCACATTGCCACAGTAGTCAGGAAATCCTTCTATGTGGCACACCTCATCACAAAAGGTTTCTCATCCAGGAAAAAAGGGGTTATTGTTCCACTCTACTCGTCACTTATTAGACCCATTATAGAGTACAATGACCCTTTTGGTATGTACCTCACAAGACATCTACAACAACTGGAAAGGCCACAGAAATACCTCACAAAAGATTACCGGCCTCAAAGAGATCCCCTATGCAGACCATCTCAAAAAACTGCAGCTTTACTCCGTTGCATATCGCCTACTCAGAGGCGATCTCTGCCTAACACACAAAGCTATGTCAAACCCAGAGCTTTTAGACATGCTCCACTTAAAGAAATCCCAATCCCTATGAGCTACATGCTCTAGGGACCTAACCCTCATCACCACAATAAACAGAACATGCTGGAGGGATAGATTCCTGTCCCAGAGACTTCCCATACACTGGAACAAACTACCTATCTATATCAAACAAAGCTCCTCATTAGCACTGTTCAAGAAAAATCTTGATGATTGGATGGGAGATAGGAAATTCACCCCAGGGATCACTTCTGTGGCTCTGCTCGACAGTGGCACAGGAAAATAATTTTCTTGGGTGGCGAAAGCCAGGGTACCTTTGGCTAGGCGTATATAGGCCCTAGGGCCAATAGCCTAGTACCTACCTATGAACCTATGAACCTATGAAATCATATGCATATGCTCATGTGCACACAAATGTGATCAGTCCTATATCAATGTTCTGTGGTCAAGAATGACTTCTCTGTAGGTTTGTACACATACTAACCAAGAACTGGACCACACACATGTACACCACAGTACTCATTGCATGTGCCAAGGCAGCACTCTCACCATTAAATTGGCAGAACATGTCTTTAATTTCAGGAAATCCAAAGCTACGTTCACGTGCGTTTGTGTAACATATCAAGGGATAATGCTGATATGATGTAATAGTTGTTATGTGATGTCAGTACCTTCACACACAATCAATCCCAATGAACATCAAGCTGTACAACCCCTCCAAATAACACGATGGCTATTAATCTCATTCGTCACAGTGGAAATGTTATCACAGCTGTTGAACTCCACCTGTGTGAAGTCAGTCAGCTGTCCTTTATCTGCCCATAAAATGTATCTGCTAAAAATTGAGGGGGGAGGCCTGTGCCACTCTGTAAGTACAAAGTATAATTGGGGGGGTGGTCTTTCATGTAGAACAGTTAAGGACATAAATGATTACAGTCACTAAATGCTGGCTTTGAACACTTGCCTAAGCATTGAGAAAATCAGCAGCATAGTGGGATCAATTAATGTGCCATGGTATAAGTGTATATGTGTAGTTATGTGAAAGCAGTACATCGTGTGTATGAATCAAGGAATATGTGTCTTTATAATTACTTAGAATGGACCTTGCTGTATGTCAGACAATATTGCCTTATGCTAGGCATATCCAAACACACCTGTAGCCCCCTACTGTTGTCACTGTGATGGTAGAACAACAATTATGTAAAATGTGGATTCATACTGGATCATATGCCTTTCTTAGGCAACAAGATGGCAGTGCAATGGTGCAGTAGTTTGTGTTGTCACCTGACAGCAAGAAGTTCTCTGGTTCGATTCTAGGATGGGGTGCTTTCTGTACAGAGTTTGCATGTCTTCCCTGCATTTGTGTGTGTTTCCTCTGGGTGCACCAGTTTCCTCGCACATTACAAAGACGTGTCTAGAGCATTTCTCCCCAGGCCTCCACTGAAAATTGTCTCATTCCAAGTCGGACTTTCCTGGTAAACAAATGTTAAATAAATAAATAAATAAATAAATAAATACTGGGTCCTTCTTCCTCAGTTCTGAGGAGGTGATTCATGTGATGTATCAACATCTATTCAAATAACATCAGTCTTCAACACAGCTTTTCCAAAGAAAATGTAGAATAAATTCTTGTAACAGGAAACATCCACACCTGAACATAGTACATGTGGGTGAAAACAATGTTAATGCAACATGTACAGCTGTTTAATGAATGCAAAATTGCATGCTATCATGTGCATGTTGTGCTGTGACATGCACACAACAGCAGTGTGTTCATAACTTGTTCACGAATCC
Source organism: Protopterus annectens (assembly GCF_019279795.1). Classification (NCBI taxonomy): domain Eukaryota; kingdom Metazoa; phylum Chordata; order Ceratodontiformes; family Protopteridae; genus Protopterus; species Protopterus annectens. The sequence goes on along the minus strand of NC_056740.1, from coordinate 206,226,735 downwards.
AGCCCAATGTCTATATAATTTCATAAACTATCAGGGAAAATGCTGAAAAGATATAATGATGGCGAGTTGCATTAAGAGGAGGATTGTATACTTTATGGGAGATTTTAACTTACCAGAAGACAGCTGAAACATTCCAGAATCCAAGGTGAAAAAAAAATGAAATAAGGAAAGCTTTAGGCACAAAACAGAAAAGGCAACTAGAAATGCAAGCATGCTGGGTGTAGTGTTAAACAGAGTAGTCAGATGAGATGAGAAAAGGTACCACTATCTACTGTCTCAGACACAGGGACATCACAGACAAAGGCAAGGTTGTGAGATAGTAAATAGAAAAATTCAAATTATAGGAAAAATAAGAGAGGAGTTAAGGGGTGGAGAAATATGGGAGGGGGCTTGTATTAGGAGAAAAAGTCAAGAGACAAGTATGGATATGAGTCAAAACAGGAGTGTGAAGGAAAGGGAAGTCCTAAATAGGAAAAAGGCCTTGGTGGTTCAAAAAGATGGCAAAACGGTCTGGGGAACTCACAGAATGTACAGGTTGTAGAAAAGAAATGATACTGATACTAGGTGAACTATGAAAAAAAAAATGAAGGAAAGTAACCCAAGCGGATCAGGAAGGCTGAGACAGACATGGAAAGGGACCTAACCAAAGAGACTCAGAAAGATAACAAAACTGTCTTTGAGTATATGGAGAAAAGGAGATTGACAGGAAGATAAATTAGTGAACTGAAAGTAAATAGGCAAGCAGAAGCAAAAGGTAGGCTGAATTTGTAACAGTTACATCACTGGTCACTAAAGAGTATGGGATTGCATTTCCATTATGTGAAGGCTGAAAAGGCAGGGAGAGGATCTTGTGGATTTTGTCAGGACAGAACAACTAGCAGTACATAATGTACATCTGATGGATGTGTTGTTCTTGAAGGAACTCAAGGGGCTGGCAGTAGTACCCCACCAAACTATTTAAGAGGCCATTAAATAAAGGGGTCTTACCAACTGATGTGTACCACAGTGACTCCACTACTTTTGATGCATCTATAAGCAAAATGGGGAGCAACCAGTGTTAGTGACTCTGCATGCTCTGCACTTATCTTTGAAGTTAGTTAAGAAGGCAGTGAGTTCTATTCCCACACTACATATGGATCTATATTTCTGTATAAGAGGGGTGCTGTACTCCTGATGTGCCATTCTTCACATAAAAATTTAAATCAAAGTTATGTATCCCTGAGTTGGTGGTGGATTAGGTGAATGCTAAAAATCACACGACTCATTAAAAAGAGTAATTAGTTTATTAAGAGCAAATAAAAACTTCTAGCAAAGTCACAAAGCACAAATGCAAAAATGCTTCTCTGCACAAAATAAAATGACCTTCAAAATCTCTCAAAATCTCCACTTGTTCTCTGTTACACCCCAGACCCCCAGTGCAAAATATAATTTTGTACATTATTACAAGCAACAACAGTTTTTCATATTTTCCTACCAATACACAACACTGCACCAAGATTTTACAAATTGTAGCTAAAACAGAGTCCTCATCTGTTTTGTTCATGTAAGACCTATACATATATGTGTGTGTGTGTGTGTGTGTGTGTGTGTGTGTGTGTGTGTGTGTGTGTGTGTGTGTGTGTGTGTTTGTGTGTGTGTGTGTGTGTGTGTGTGTGCGTGTGTATTTAAATAGAGTCACTGAAGGTAATTTGAGTGAACATAAACAAATCGAAAACCATTCACCTAAACTGATATCTAAGGGCTCCACAGCATGAAACTTTCATTATATAATTTTGTCCTGAGGAGTCATTTCATAGCTACTGAATGAAATCAACTTCCATAATAGTTGTTTATTGACTATGCCACAGGGTATGATGAGGGACTTCAAACATACCCCAGTATAAATCTGGAGGCATAATGGTAAAATATGGCCAAATTATGCCCTTCAGCAAAAACACAGAAATATAAAACATAGAATATACAGAAGCCACAAACGCAGTGAAGTCCAAATACAACTTTGTTAGATACTCCCAGCAAAGATATTTATGTCTCAACAATATTGCTTTACACAAGCCACTTTAAGTGAGCAAGTCATTTGTCTCTTAGTTGTAATTGTAATACGATATCTATCACCTAGTCTGGTCTTCCAGGCAGATATATACAGCAGGATGAGCAGGGCAAGAGCAAAAGCATCCCAGTCACTAACTATGCGAGTTACACTTCCATAAGGTCAAGTATCGGCTGCTTAAATTAATGAAGTTCCATAATATGGTGTTAGCTGTATATGGAGAATTTTTCATCCAATTTTACTGGAGGCAGCACTTGCATAGCCCAGAAGTATAGCATATAAGGTAGGAACAGGCACCTGCCTAGTCATCCCAAACATTTGGGCGGCTTCCTAGAAGGGGAGGTGGCAGATATTTTTTTCATGTAAAGAGGCATGATTATTTATTTATTTATTTGCATTTGTTTACCAGGATGGTCCAGCTGGGCCAGAAGTCCCCATTTCCAGTGGAAGCCTGGGGAGAAAAGCTCCACATATAAAGACATTTCTCATACAATACAGAATTTACATTAATAAAGACATTTAGTACATATTATTGACAGCTTATACAATTGGTGAAAAAACAGTACATAAGTAATCATTGTCAAATCAAAGATATTATACAAACAATACAGAATATATGCATGAGAACATGCCATATGAGTAGTTTTCAGCTAGCAGAATTTATATATAGGACACTTCATGCAGTGGGTGCAAAGCAGATATAGTAACATAGGAATTAGTTAGAGACTAGGAACTTAAACCTTTCACACGTTTAGAAGGTGTAATAGCTGAGTGATAGGCTATATGAGTCCTGTTGCAGGAATCAGCAAAGACGATGGAATTATGTTTTAAAGACAGGAGAAGAACAGCAAGCAGATAATGTATGAAATAGTGGACAGATACTGATTGCCCAATGTGGCCAGAACTCAGAGAGTGCCAGGTAGTTACATGTACAAAAAAACAGAAGAAGGAGAGATGTACTCTAGAGCATGTGAGAGTCCTGCCCAACTGCTAAGTGAAGAACCAGCCCAGTGAGATGCAGGCAGAGTGCCATATGGAGAACTGTTACAGAAGAGAGTGTTGTACATCCTGTATTTTGTAGTTCTTAACTAGACATCACCGAAGGAAAATATGACAAATGGGAAAGGCTCTGCAGTCCTCTCTGAAATATAAATATTCAAAGGAAGACACTGGTAACAAGGTCCCAAGAATACAATTTTTACTCTCGTGGCCTCGACAGTCAACAATTAGAGAATACCAACACATCGCAATTCTTCTCTCTAGCAGAATATGCAGGCACTTTCTACTTAAATGACATATCTGTTAAAGACACACAAAAAAACTTCTCAATAAACAAAAATCTCAACAGCTAGTTTCTTGTCTGTCCATCATACTTTCTTTAGGAAATCCACCATTGATTATATTGTCAAACCTCTTACCCACAGCTTTAATCTCTTGCTCACCTCAAGGATTGATTCCACTGACTTCATAACACCCTTCATAAGACAGCAACTCCCATAGATTATAAAGACTATCATCCCCTCTCTAACCTCTCTTCAGTTTCAATAATTTTGAAAATCTTCTATATAAACTATTATTTAAACATATCCACATGTATGGACTGCTCTCGTATATATAATACAGCTTTCACAATGCCTTTAGCACTACAACAACTCTCCTTTCAGCTACTAACAATATGTTCTATAATCTAAATGGCATCCAAAACAAAGAGTAAAATTGGTCACAAAGAATTCAATAAAAACTACAAGAAAGATTCAGCCAAGCAGGAGTCTTAACTGTGTAAAACATTAAACGTCCTGAAATGAAGGCCCATGGGATATATATGCAAATGACTCCCAGTGTTTTAGCTTCATAAGTTCTGAATGCTCATGACTTTTTTACTTTTGAAAGTCTTTGTGGGTGCATTCAAGACAATAAAGCTAACCCCCACTACCTGTAGACATGTATCTTTTGGCTCTTTTTTGACCTAATCAACACATCAGGAGATTGTTTGGCTATAGTTTATAAACATGGAGCTAGAAATCAAGCCTGATCTCCATAAACATTAGGATGCCTACAGAATATCCCAAATAATATCCAAACCAAAAGCTATAATGGCCACAGAGACAAACCATTCACACAGGCTAGAATCTTCATTGTGTAAAACCTAGACTGGAGGTCGTTGGGATATAGCTGAAATTTTGTTGTATTTTTATTACAAGCACTTCACCAATTTGACCATTTTTCACAATGTACCCTCATTGTCATATGCTGCTCCTGTAAAATCTTATATTCCCTTTTCATCTTATCTGTTTTAATCAATCTCTCCAGGTTCAAATGTTTTAATCTATTATTTAACAAAAATTGTATATGTTAAATATTAGGAAAACTGCCATATTTTGGGGATGTACATATTTCCAGTTAAAATGGAGAAAAATATGTTAGAAATATCTTTCTATTTTATTTGTGGTTCAAGGGTGAATCCAGTGACAAGAAGGGTGATATATAAAAAGAAAAGAAGAAAGAAGCTTGAATCTAAAAAAAGTTCTATATTTCACTTATCAGCTATGATTTTTTTTCTGATTAGTAAAGAAAGTGAAAGACAGAGAGTTGCAAATGATGGGGAAAATGTTATATGTAAGACAGGAAGATGTATGGAAATATGAAGGAGGGAAATAAGCAGTAATTAAGAAAAGATGGAAGGGAAAGAATATAAAACTAAAATTAAAATTATTGAAGGTGAATAATTAATGGCATTGGTAAAACCAAAAAATCATTTTATAATTTATTAATTTATGTATTTGTCTTTGTTGAAAAGGACAGTCCTACCAGCAAAGCCCATTTTTAGTGGAGGCATGAGGAGAAAAGCTCCATCAGAAGTACATACATAATTGCATACACATTATACATTTACAGTTTTTGCATAACAAAACTGTAGAAAGCACTGTTTACATTGATAAACTGAAGTGCTTTTGTAAAACTATGAGATTTTATTTCACTACAAATTTCATAATCTAAATGTATTTTATTAAGATAAAAAAGCTTAGCAGTGAGTCATATACATTTAGTTACTTTATCCTGTGAAATTAGGATATATTTACTAGTAATGATGGAGAGATGGGTATCAGGAAGAATGGGAGGTGTAGTAAGGTGTAGGGTATGCTATCAGTAGGAATGGTAGGTATAGTAAGGTGTATGATATGATATGCTATCTGGAGGAATGTAGGTGTAGTAAGATGTAAGATATGATATCAGGAGGAACAGCAGGTGTATTAAGAAATAGGATACGCTATTAGGAGGAACAGTAGGTGTAGTAAGATGTAGGATATTATATCAGGAGGAAAAGCAGATGTAGTAAGATATAGGATATGATATCAGGAGGAATGGGAGGTGTAGTAAGCTGTAGGATATTATATCAGGAGGAATGGTATGTGTAGTAAGATGTGCAATATGATATCAGCAGGAATGGGAGCTGTAGTAAGGTGTAGGATATGCTATCAGTAGGAATGGTAGGTATAGTAAGGTGTATGATATGCTATCAGGAGGAATGTAGGTGTAGTAAGGTGTAGGATATGATATCAGGAGGAACAGTAGGTGTATTAAGATGTAGGATACGCTATCAGGAGGAACAGTAGGTGTAATAAAATGTAGAATATGATATTGGGAAGAAAAGCAGATGTAATAAGATATAGGCTATGATATCAGGAGGAATGGGAGGTGTAGTAAGGTGTAGGATATGATATCAGGAGGAATGGGAGGTGTAGTAAGGTATAGGATATGATATCAGGAGGAATGGTAGGTGTAGTAAGGTGTAGGATATGATAAGAGGGATGGGAGGTGTAGTAAGGTGTAAAATATAATATCAGAAGGAATGGTATGTGTAGTAAGGTGTATGATATGCTCTCAGGAGGAATGTAGGTGTAGTAAGGTGTAGGATATGATATCAGGAGGACGAGGTGGTGTAGTCAGGTGTAGACTATGATATCAGGAGGAATGGGAGATGTAGTAAAATGTAGAATATGGTATCAGGAGGAAAAGTAGGTATAGTAAGATGTAGGATATGATATCAGAAGGAATGAGAGGTGTAGTAAGATGTAGGATATAATATCAGGAGGAATGGTAGGTGTATTATGGTGTAGGATATAATATCAGAAGGAATGGTATGTGTAGTAAAGTGAAGGATATGATATCAAGAGGAATGGGAGGTGTAGTAAGATGTAGGATATGATATCAAGAGGAATAGGAAGAGTAGTAAGATGTGCGATATGATAGGAGGAATGGCAGATGTAGTAAGATATAGGATATAATATCAGGAGGAATGGGAGGTGTAGTAAGACATAGGATATGATAGAAGGAATGGGAAGTGTAGTAAGATGTGCAATATGATAGGAGGAATGGTAGCTGTAGCAACATGTAGGATATAATATCAGGAGGAATGGGAGGTGTAGTAAGGTGTAGGATATGATATCAGGAGGAACAGTAGGTGTAGTAAGATGTAGGATATGATATCAGGAGGAACAGTAGGTGTAGTAATATGTAGGATATAATATCAGGAGGAATGGAAAGTGTAGTAAGGTGTAGGATATAATATCAGGAGGAATGGGAGGTGTAGTAAGGTGTTGGATATAATATCAGGAGGAATGGTAGGTGTAGTAAGGTGTAGGATATGATAGGAGGAATGGGAAGTGTAGTAACATGTGCAATATGATAGGAGGAATGGTAGCTGTAGCAAGATGTAGGATATAATATTAGGAATAATGGGAGGTGTAGGAAGGTGTAGGATATGATATCAGGAGGAACAGTAGGTGTAGTAAGATGTAGGATATGATATCAGGAGAAACAGTAGATGTAGTAAGATGTAGGATATGATATCAGGAGGAATGGGAAGTGTAGTAAGATGTGCGCTATGATAGGAGTTATGGAAGGTGTAGTAAGATGCAGGATATAATATCAGGAGGAATGGGAGGTGTAGTAAGATTTAGGATGTGATATCAGGAGGATCAGTAGGTGTGATAAGAAGTAGGATATGATAGGTGAATTGGCAAGTGTATTACAGAATAGAATACGATATCAGGAAGAACAGCAGGTATAGTAAGGTGTAGGATATGACATCAAGAGGAACAGTAGATAGAGTAAGATGTATGATATCTTACTACACTTCCCATTCCTCCTATCATATCCTACACTTCCCATTCCTCCTATCATATCCTACATCTTACTACACCTCCCATTCTTCCTATCATATCCTACACCTTACTACCAGGAAAAAAGAGGTCATTGTTCCCCTCTACTCGACACTCATTAGACCCATTATAGAGTACAACGCCCCTTTTAGAATGTACCTTGCAAGACATCTGCAGCAGCTGGAAAAGCCACAGAAGTACCTCACAAAGAGGATTACTGGCCTCAAACAAATGCCCTACACTGACCGCCACAAAAAACTCCAGCTTTACTCAGTAGTATATTGCCTACTCCAAGGTGATCTCTGCCTAACATATAAAGCTATGTCAAACCCAGAGCTGTTGGGCATTCTACACCTAAAGAAATCCCAATCCCTCTGAGCTACAGGCTCTAGGGATCCAAACCTTGTCATCACAATAAAAAGGACATGCTGGAGGGATAGATTCCTGTCCCAGAGACTTCCCATACTCTGGAACAGACTACCCATCTATGTCAAGCAAAGTTCTTCATTAGCACTCTTCAAGAAAAATCTTGATGAGTGGATGGGAAATAGGAAATACACCCTGGGGATCACTTCTGTGTCTCTGCTCGACAGTGGCACAGGAAAATAACTTTCTTGGGTGGCGTAAGCCAGGGAACCTTGTTGGCTAGGCTTACGTAGGCCCTTGGGCCGATAGCCTAGTACCTACCTATGAACCTATGATATGACATCAAGAAGATAACTAAGGTGTATTAAGATGTAGAATATGATATCAGGAGGAATGGTAGGTGTGGTAAGGTTTAGGATATGATATCAGGAGAAATGTTGGGTGTAGTATGATGTAGGATATGATATCAGGAGGTATGATAGGTGTAATAAGATATAGGATATTATATCAAGAGGAACGGTAGGTGTTGTAATATGTAGGATACCATATCAGTAAGGACAGTAGGTGTAGTAAAGTGCAGGATATGATGCCAGGAGGAACAGTAGGTGTGATAAGGTGTAGGATATGATATTATGAGGAACAGTAGGTATAGTAAGATATAAGATATTATATCAGGAGGAATGGTATGTGTAGCAAGGTGTAGGATATGATATCAGGAGGAATGGGAGGTGTAGTAAGGTGTAGGATATAATATCAGGAGGAAGGGTAAGTGTAGTAAGGTGTAGGATATAATATCAGAAGGAATGGTATGCGTAGTAAGATGTGCGATATGATAGGAGGAATAGTAGCTGTAGCAAGATGTAGGATATAATATCAAGAGGAATGTGAGGTGTAGTAAGGTGTAGGGTATGATATCAGGAGGAACAGTACGTGTAGTAAGATGTAGGATATGATATTAGGGGGAACAGTAGGTGTAGTAAGATGTAGGATATGATATCAGGAGGAATGGGAAGTATAGTAAGATGTGCGATATGACAGGAGGGATGGCAGGTGTAGTAAGATGTAGGATATAATATCAGGAGGAATGGGTGGTGTAGTAAGATGTAGGATATGATATCAAGAGGAACAGTAGGTGTAGTAAGATGTAGGATATGATATCAGGTGAAATGGCAGGTGTATTACAGAGTAGGATACGATATCAGGAAGAACAGCAGGTATAGTAAGGTGTAGGATATGACATCAAGAAAATAATTAAGGTGTATTAAGATGTGGGATATCGTATCAGAAGGAATGGTAGGTGTGGTAAGGTATAGGATATGATATCAACAGAAATGTTGGGTGTAGTATGATGTAGGATATGATATCAGGAGGAATGGTAAGTGTAGTAAGATATACAATATGATATCAGGAGGAACGGTAGGTGTTGTAAGATGTAGGATATCATATCAGTAAGGACACTGGGTGTAGTAAAGTGTAGAATATGATACCAGGAGGAACAGTAGGTGCGGTAAAGTGTAGGATATTATATTTATGAGGAACAGTAGGTGCAGTAGGATATAGGATATGATATCAGGAGAAATGGTATGTGTAGTAAGGTGTAGGATATGATATCAGGAGGAATGATAAGTGTAGTAAGATGTGGGATATGATATCAGGAGGAATGGGAGGTGTACTAAGGTATAGGATATGTTAGAAGGAATGGTAGGTGTAGTAAGGTATAGGATATGATATCAGAAGGAATGGTAGATGCAGTATGATGTAGGATATGCTATCAGGAGGATTTGTAGGTGTAGTAAGATATAGGATATGATATCAGGAGGAATGGTATGTATAGTAAGATGTAGGATATGATATCAGGAAGACTGGTAGGTGTAGTAAAATGTAGGATATGATATCAGGAGGAATTGAAGGTGTACTAAGGTGTAAAATATGATATCAGAAGGAATGGTAGGTGTAATAAGGTGTATGATATGCTATCAGGAGGAATGGGAGGTGTAGTAAGGTGTACAATATGATATCAGGAGGAATGGGAGGTGTAGCAAGGTGAAGGATATGATATCAGGAGGAATGGTAAGTGTAGTAAGATGTAGGATATGATATCAGGAAGAATGGGAGGTGTAGTAAGATGTAGGATATGATATCAGGAGGAACAGTAGGTGTATAGTAAGATGTAGGATATGATATCAGTTAAAATGGTAGGTGTATTACAGAGTAGGATACGATATCAGGAAGAACAGCAGGTATAGTAAGGTGTAGGATATGACATCAAGAAAATAATTAAGATGTATTAAGATGTAGGATATGATATCAGGAGGAAAAGTAGGTGTGGTAAGGTATAGGATATGATATCAGGAGAAATGTTGGGTGTAGTATGATGCAGGATATGATATCAGGAGGAATGGTAGGTGTAGTAAGATATACGATATGATATCAGGAGGAATGGTAGGTGTTGTAAGATGTAGGATATCATATCAGTAAGGACAGTAAGTGTAGTAAAGTGCAGAATATGATACCAGGAGGAACCGTAGGTGTGGTAACGTGTAGGATATGATATTATGAGGAACAGTAGATGTAGTAAGATATAGGATATGATAACAGGAGAAATGGTATGAGTGGTAAGGTGTAGGATATACTATCAGGAGGATTCGTAGGTGTAGTAAGATATAGGATATGATATCAGGAGGAATGGTATGTGTAGTAAGATGTAGGATATGATATCAGGATGACTGGTAGGTGTAGTAAAATGTAGGCTATGATATCAGGATTAACTGAAGGTGTACTAAGGTGTAAGATATGATATCAGAAAGAATGGTAGGTGTAATAAGGTTTATGATATGCTATTAGGAGGAATGGGAGTTGTAGTAAGGTGTAAGATATGATATCAGGAGGAATGGGAGGTGTAGTAAGGTTTAGGATATGATATCAGGAGGAATGGTATGTGTAGTAAGATGTAGGATATGATATCAGGAGGAATGGGAGATGTAGTAAGGTGTAGGATATGATATCAGAAGGAATGGTAGGTGTAATAAGGTTTATGATATGCTATTAGGAGGAATGGGAGTTGTAGTAAGGTGTAGGATATGATAGGAGGAATGGGGGGTGTAGTAAGGTGCTGGATATAATATCAGGAAGAATGGTAAGTGTAGTAAGGTGTAGGATATGATATTAGGAGGAATGGTATGTGTAGTAAGATGTAGGATATTATATCAGGAGGATTGGTAGGTGTAGTAAAATGTAGGATATGATATCAGGAGGAATGGGAGGTGTACTAAGGTGTAAGATATGATATCAGAAGGAATGGTAGGTGTAGTAAGGTTTAGGATATGATATCAGGAGGAATGGTATGTGTAGTAAGATGTAGGATATGATATCAGGAGGAATGGGAGATGTAGTAAGGTGTAGGATATGATATCAGAAGGAATGCTAGGTGTAGTAAGGTGTAGGATATGATATCAGGAAGAATGGTATGTGTAGTAAGATGTAGTATATGATATCAGGAGGAATGGGAGATGTAGTAAAATTTAGGATATGGTATCAGGAGGAACGGGATGTGTGCTGAGGTGTAGGATATTATATTAGAAGGAATGGTAGGGGGTAGTAAAGTGTAGGATATGATATCAGGAGGAATGGTAGGTGTAGTAAGATATACAATATGATATCGGGAGGAACGGTAGGTGTTGTAAGATGTAGGATATCATATCAGTAAGGACAGTAGGTGTAGTAAAGTGCAGAATATGATACCAAGAGGAGCAGTAGGTGTGGTAAGTTGTAGGATATGATATTATGAGGAACAGTGGATGTAGTAAGATTTAGGATATGATGGTATGTGTGGTAAGGTGTAGGATATGATATCAGAAGGAATGGTAATTGTAGTAAGATGTGGGATATGATATCAGGAGGAATGGGAGGTGTACTAAGGTGTAGGATATGTTATCAGAAGGAATGGTAGGTTAGTAAGGTATAGGATATGATATCAGGAGGAATGGTAGATGTAGTAAGATGTAGGATATGCTATCAGGATGATTCGTAGGTGTAGTAAGATATAGGATATGATATCAGGAGGAATGGTATGTGTAGTAAGATGTAGGATATGATATCAGGGGGACTGGTAGGTGTAGTAAAATGTAGGCTATGATATCAGGATTAATTGAAGGTGTACTAAGGTGTAAGATATGATATCAGAATGAATGATAGGTGTAATAAGGTGTATGATATGCTATCAGGAGGATTGAGAGGTGTAGTAAGGTGTAAGATATGATATCAGGAGGAATGGGAGGTGTAGTAAAGTGTAGGATAGGAGGAATGGGAGGTGTAGTAAGGTGTAGGATATATTATCAGGAGGAATGGTAAGTGTAGTAAGGTGTAGGATATGATATCAGGAGGAATGGTATGTGTAGTAAGATGTAGGATATGATATCAGGAGGATTGGTAGGTGTAGTAAAATGTAGGATATGATATCAGGAGGAATGGGAGGTGTACTAAGGTGTAAGATATGATATCAGAAGGAATGGTAGGTGTAGTAAGGTGTAGGATATGATATCAGGAGGAATGGTATGTGTAGTAAGATGTAGGATATGGGAGATGTAGTAAGGTGTAGGATATGATATCATAAGAAATGCTAGGTGTAGTAAGGTGTAGGATATGATATCAGGAGGAATGTTATGTTTAGTAAGATGTAGAATATGCTATCAGGAGGAATGGGAGATGTAGTAAAATTTAGGATATGGTATCAGGAGGAACGGGAGGTGTGCTAAGGTGTAGGATATTATATCAGAAGGAATTATAGAGGTAGTAAAGTGTAGGATATGATATCAGGAGGAATGGTATGTGTAGTAAGATGTAGGATATGATATCAGGAAGAATGGGAGGTGTAGTAAGATGTAGGATATGACATCAGGAGGAATTGGAGGTGTACTAAGGTGTAGGATATGATATCAGAAGGAATGGTATGTGTAGTAAGGTGTAGGCTATGATATCAAGAGGAATGAGAGGTGTAGTAAGTTGTAGGATATGATATCAGGAGGAGTGGGAGGTATAGTAAGGTGTAGGATATGATATCAGAAGGAATGGTATGTGTAGTAAGGTGTAGGATATGATATGAGGAGGAATGGGAGGTGTAGTAAGATGTAGGATATGCTATCAGGAGGAACAGTAGGTGTAGTAAAATGTAGGGTATAATATCAGGCGGAATGGTAGATGTAGTAAGATATAGGATGATATCAGGAGAAACAGCAGGTGTAGTAAGATGAAGGATATGATATCAGGTGGAATGGCAGGTGCATTACAGTGTAAAATATGATATCAGGAAGAATGGCAGGTGTAGTAAGGTGTAGGATATGACATTAGGAGGAACGGCAGATATAGTAAGAAGTAGAATATGGCATTAGGAAGATAATTAAGGTGTATTAAGATGTAGGATATGTTATCAGGAGGAATGGTAGGTTTAGTAAGATGTAGGATATGACATCAGGAGGAACGGTAGATATAGGAAGATGTAGGATATGACATTAGTTAGATCATTAAGGTGTTTTAACATGTAGGACATATCAGAGGAATGGTAGGTGTATTAACATGTAGGGTATGATAATATAGGTATAGGTTTTGTGCAACAGGACATACATCCAAAATTATAGAAAGTACATGAATTGTATTGAATCATATGAATTGAAGAAGAAGTCATTACTGGGCACATTGCGGGTGCTACGAAGAGCACTTCTGCCTAACATCAAAGACTGAAACAATGCTAATTTCATGAACTTTAGTGATACTTTGATTTAAGAATGGGGTCCATTCCATGGTATTAGAAACCCAAAAAACTTGGAGAAATTAAAAAAAAGGACAGCCCAATAGGATTAGTCTCAGAAAGAGAAAAGGCAGGAATAAGAGGGTGAAATATGTTAGAGAAATGTAGAGGAGAGTATGTTAATACAGCTAAGGAAAGAAGATCATGAAAGATGAATAACGAGAAATATGAATTTGAGATGAGTGGCTCAACCTGGTAAAGAGCAAGAAACTGACCAGGACTGAGCATAAGCATGACTGAATAGGACCATGACTGAGCAATGTTTTGTTTGAGTAGTGTTTTGAAGTCATGTTATGGAAAACTACTATATGGTTCAAAATTGGAAGAAATTAAAATAAGATGTAAAAAGTGCTATAAAGGATAAGAGGAAACAGTTTGAGAATTTTTTATGCAGTAGAGGATTTCCTGTAGAGATTTTTTGAATAAGATAACAGTTTAATGTAATATGGCATGTAAGGTATTGGAAGAAAGAAAGAGTATACAGGTTTTGTACCAAGCAAACGGAGAACAGAACAGTCATCTCCCTGCATAAGGGAGGACCTTCCACAGACCCAGGCAATTACAGACCCATAAGTCTGACCAGCCTCATGTGCAAAGCCATGGACAGACTTATTGTGGAATTAATCAATAAGGACTTAGGGAGCTTCCAAACACTGGACCCTTGTCAGATTGGATTCCCCAAGGCCAGGTCATGCTAACTCAACTTGGGGACTTTTTTGAAAACATCACCAAGGCAATGGATGATTGTAAAATGGTAAGCACCACATACCTCGCCCTGGTAAAAACATTTGATACAATTCCCCTCTCTGGCATAGTAGAAACACTAAACAGACTGGGAATAAATTACTACATCATCTGCTGAATTGCCAGATGGCTCGCAAATAGTACACAGGAGACCAAAACAGGAGAAGCTACCTCCACAAAGAGATCAGTCTCCAGTGGATTCTCCCATGGTTCAGTGCTGGAACCTGCCCTGTCATCTACTTCCCTAAAGTAAAAGCAACTACCACAGGGCTCTGGCTGACTACATTTGCAGATGACTGCAAGCTAGGAGCAGTTATTGAATCCCCAAATGATTTGGCCATCCTTCAATAGATCAAAATCATGAACTGAAACTAAATACTGAAACAATGCATTATTATATCCTTTGGGAATTCATCTATCTCAGGGAACTACCACATGGACAATACATCTCTAAGAGCTGACCCAATTGTTTGGGATTTGGGAACTTACTTGGATAGTGACCTAACTTTCAATCAGCATGTCTCTGGTGTCATAAGAAAGTCCCTCTATATTGTGCAGATTATAAACAAAGAGATTGTGTGCAGATATAGAGATGTCATTGCCCCCCTTTTCTCATCCATCATTAAGCCAATCTTTGAGTATAATGCTTCTTTTGGCGTATATCTGTCTAGGTACACGCAACAACGGAACACCTACAGAGATGACTTACAAAAAAGATATAATGACTAAACAATATGTCCTAAATGGACCAACTCAAAGTCCTGTCACACTACTCAGGATCCTACAGACTAAGAGATTACCTGTATCTGGTATTCAAGGCATCCTCCAACCCAATACCCATGGATTTACTGCACAAATTGCATCAGACGTGGTTGGTCCAGGGATCTAAACCTCTTCTGCAACATGAATGGAATGGTTTGGAGGGACAGGTATATGTCATAGAGGATACCACAGCTCTGGAACAGACTCCTCATCCACATAAAACAAAGCTCATCTCTGTCCATATGCAAGTGCTTTATCCTATACATGGGTTCCTTCAAACAGGATAGGGGAATTCAAGCACCAAAAGGGAAATTAGCTAGGCCTAAAATGGGTCACAAAGGCAGCTAGCCTAGTATTTACCTATGAACCTATGAACATTTGATGAGTATAATGATGAAGTAACAATAAAACATTGTATTTTAGAATATAAAAAATTTAACAGTTTTGGAGAAATTAAAAAAGGAATATACATGGGAATTATATAAATATATAACAATGGATATGATACTATATGGAAAATATGGAAAAGAAAAGTGTGCAATTGAGAAATTTTCAGAATATTCTTCATAGCAATCTGGAGATTATGGAAAAGAATATGTGATTAATTATTCTATAATAAAATAGAGATGATGAAGCATTATATGAAATAAAATGGTGGTTGTGGAAGAAAGGATGGCAATAGATAAAGAAATATTTAAAAAGGTTGATATTCATTTAAAATGGATTTTCTGAAATGATAAGAAATGGAAATAATTGTTTTTAGTGTGGGTATTATATGTTAAAAAAATGGAAAGAAATAAGATATGTGTTATAAATATGTACTGTATGTGTAAATAATGTAGAGAAGTGTAAATAAGGAAAGATATAAATAAAACAAAGCTTTTTTTAATAACTGTTGCGTGATCTTTTATATCCATCTGAGCTGCCACCATATCAAACTGATGAGACCTCAGTTTAATGTCTCATATGAAGGAAAATACACTCTGGAGTGCAGCACCCTCTGCAATTCCAGCATTTTGAAAATTAATACTATTACCTCGATTGAGAATAGAACCTACAGCTTCCTGCCCTTCATGCACCAAAGATGTCGATGCTACCTGTTGAGCTATTGACTCTACTGTGACTTGTAGAGCCACAAATACTACTCAGTGCAAAGGTGCTATTTAAATGTGATCAGAAGTGGTGGGCTAAGGAAATATATGAAGACAACTAAACAAAGTTTTAAGCTATGTCCTAGCTTGTGGGCAAACTAGACTAGTTATTCAGGAGTGGGTGTACAATGAACACCAGTCTGAAACAAAAAGTCTTTCTTTCATGTGAAACACTGCTCAGACGAGAACAAAAGAGGTAGAATGAGTTGTTTTAACTAATTACTTTTATTCTATGTAATTTTGTGTCTATTGTAATAGACAAACAGTCTTCAGTGCTTCTATTCAAAGTAGTTACAGCTGTGTCACCCAATAGAATAGGTGCATCTGCTCAATCAGTCTATGGCGCTTTCTGCTTTTTATTGTCCCATGATTAGAGTTGCCAACTTTTGTTGTGGATGAAACCAGAACAAGGCCACATCCCTCACACCTTCTCTAACTCCAGCCATCTCCTCCTCTCCCCTTGCCCACTTTCCACCCATTTTGTTATATTATGTTCACATCAGAGGGAGGAGGAACATCCTATTTTCTGTTTATGATACTTTTTACTGAGGATTTACTATGCTTTCCTGTAAAAAAACAGCATAGTAAATCTATCGTTTTAACAAATTGTAATAGTCTGTTTCTTTTTTTGAAACAGAATACCGGAGTTTGTACACTGCTTCTAGACACCCTAACCACAATATCCTTTGCCCCCTCCACTATTTCCTGGTTTAAAAACTATCTCTCCAATAGACAACAGTCAGTCAAATGGCAAGGTGTTCTATCACCTTTACTACCAACCACTATAGGCGTTCCACAAGGATCAATACTGGGCCCTCTACTATTCACAATTTTCACCAATAAACTACACACCTCCAGCCTGCATGCAGCACTCATACAGTACGCAGATGACTCTACCTTAATCTGCTCTGCCCCATCCATAACCACCCTTCAAAAACTTACCCAAGAATCCTTCTGTTCCATCAAAAAATGGATTACTGACATCCAACTTATTCTAAACCCTAACAAGACCAAATTACTTTTCTTTACCTCCAACAAACACAGGACCACACCCACCGCCTTCACTATCACCTCCAAAAACGGCACAACAATCTCCCCATCACCCCACACTAAGCTCCTAGGCATACAAATTGATAAGGATCTTCACTTTGATGTCCATATCTCTCAAACCATTAAAAAGGTGCATAAAAAGTTAGGTACTCTATACAAACACAAATAGTTCTTATCAGATGAAGCACGAATCACCCTAGCCGAAACACAACTACTGTCTACCCTAATGTACGCATCCCCAGTCCTAACCCACATCAGGAAAACAGATATGGACAGACTAGAAGCATGTTACAATGTTGTTGTTGTTGTTTGTCTTTCAGCTTTTCCTGGTTAGGGGTCGCCACACCGGAACTCCAGTCCGCTAATGATTGGCAGTAGATTTTCATGAACGACGTGGTGCCAGCTCGACATTCAACCTTCAACGAAGGCACACCCATTTACGCATGTCTTTCGAATGCCCGCCCAACCATGGGGAGGACATGCAGACTCCACACAGAAGGCACTCCCCACACTCCAGCCGAGAATTGAATGGGAGAACCTCTTGCTGTGAGGCAACAATGCTACCGCTGCACCACCGCGGAAGCATGTTACAATAAAATTGCAAAATTCGCAAATAACTCCACATTTAGAAGCCATCACTGTCTTGCCTTAAAAGAGCTACAGTGGCTAGAACTCCCACAGTTAATTAGCTACCACCAACTAGTGCTCACCTACAACACACTAAATAATCCCCACAAAGCCCCAGCCTTAAATCAACTAATAAACCAATACGCAGCAAACCATCCCCTGAGGTCATCAAGCAAAACCCTACTCTGTGTGTCCAGAGCTAACAATACTGCAGGGAAAGCTCTCTTCTCCTATACCATCACTAAGAAATGGAATAGCCTCCCCAAAATATCTCGACAGCTCCTTCTATATTACTATTCAAACAGTCACTCAAGGCACACCTCACACCATCCTGGCTATGTCCGTGCATCATTTAGATATCCTCCTCTTCTCCCCACTCTCACTATCCCCTTTTCTTCACTCACTTCTATCCCTACAATATTGTACTAAAAATACTCTAATGCAACAACTTCTACACATAACCATTATGTATTATGCATATTATGCTCTTGTGAGATATCTCCTTCATTGCATAAGTTGATAGTGAGCATTTTTTCTCTCCCAAATACTCCCACCCAAAGCTAATTATGAGTAAACATGCTAGCATTAGCTTGCGTAGAACAAACTACTGTATATACCTGCGTGATTGCATTGTATCATATATCCTTTGTTATATATTTTATTGCATTGTATTATATATACTTTGTTCTATATATCTACCACTGTACTTGTTAGATGTGGAGCTTTTCTCCTCGGGCCTCCGCTGTAAATGGACCTCGCTCCAGTCAGACATTCCTGGTAATCAAATGTAAAATAAATACATAAATAAATAAATAAATAAATAAAATCTGGAAAAAAAATGGATAGGTGGCAGCACTCATTGTCATAGACTATGATTTAACTGACTCATGGGATAGCAAGGTGGCAGAAAAACTGAGAGTATCGCATGGAATGGTTGTAGTGCAGAAGAGGAACAACACTGGTAGTAGCATGAGTTTAGTTATTTATTTTTTTGTTTGTTTTAGTTTAATCCCATCAGGTAAACATATATGGATATTGAGCAACTATGCAGAATCAACTGGTAGGTACAAGACGTACAGAAGGAAAATGTAGGATAGAAGAGCATTTTGTAGGAGAGTCCCTACAATACTGTATTTTCACTTTTCCTAAATGTCATACAGATCCATAATATGGAAAAAAGGACATCAAATAGTCTACTGTTTGCTAAGAAGTTACAGGTATGCATCTGTAAAATGTATTGCTAGAATCTTGTTAGTACTTAATCCTTTCTAGTGATTGCTGGAGAAGACACCCTGTCCTTAGTAGCACCTCAGTAATGGGTAGCCACTTGGCTCCCAAAATAAAAGAGGGTTACTCATGACTCAGACTGACAATATTCTTTTCATGTTGTAGAAGGAACCAGCACTTTTAACTGCATGCTGTGTATTTCTGCTCTACTCTCTGCAGAGGTGGGAGAACGCTTGATAGTCCCATTTTCTTGTGGAGGATCCTAGACTTATTTATCAGTTCAGCTATAGGCCTTATACCTTCATGAATATTGTTGTCAAACACATGCTACCTTACTTCTAATTAATTTACTTTTTCTAATCCGTAACAGTTAATTTATAAACTGAATTTGTATATCAATGTTGCAGTACTTCACTTATGAATAGTTGCATTTCTTCCTGTATGGGAAGGGCTTGTAAATGCCTACCAAAGTTAATATACCTATCTGGTAAATACTCTGCTGTGGAGGCAGGGAAGGTGCTGTGTGTTTATGTGAAATATAATTAAAATATTACTGTACAGGGCCAATATTTTATTTATCATTTATTTATTTTGTATTTTATTACAGTCCAACATCTGAGATATACACAACACAGACAACAAAATAACTATATTTGCTGGGTACAGTGACTGCGTATAGATGAGAATAATTGATGGTTGTCATTCACTTATTATTTTGGCTTTATATAATTAACATTATTCTTGTGAAGTAAATTGGAATAGTTTGCTCTAGTTTATGTTTCTGTGAAGCAAAATTAAAATACATTTACTGAGATCATTATTTTTTATTGCAATCAGTTTTCTAACATACTCAGTCAACTATGTAAATCAAATCTCCCCAAAACAAGCACTTTCTAAAGCCAAGGACACTGTCTCTACAGGACAGGATAACATACCAGGCTGCCAACTGGTCAGTCTGAGACAGGACCTGCCAAGACCCCAATAGACGCTATTCAGTATTACCTTACAAACAGGCTTTGTACAAGAAAAATGGAGGACCACTACAGTCTTTCTCCTCTAGAAATTTGGGGAGTCAATGGACCTGGGTAAATATAGACCCTTAAATCTGACCAGCCTCATCACTGAGGCTATGGATAGGATTGCTATGGAATTTATAAATAACAACATAGATAACTTATGAACTCTTGAACCAAACCAATATGATTTTGTTACAGGCAGATCCTGGCTGCTTTACCTAGTTAATTTCTTCAAGAAGTTTACTGAAGCAATGGATGAGGAAAATTTGGTGCACACTGCATATCTAGTCTTTGCAAAGGCGTTCAACATCATCCCACACTCAGATATTGCTGTAAACTCTCCCAACTAAACATTATTCCCTATGTAACTCATTGGAAAGCAAATTAGCTCACAAATAGGACACATAAAATTAGGGTAGGCAACTCTACCTCCTCCAAGAGAACTTTCACAAGTGGTGTAGCCCAGGGTTCAGTCCTTGGGTGACTAATCTTTAGTATTTACTTTTCATCATTTAGGCCTGTAGCACCTTTTTTGTATACTTCCAGTTAGCACCCAGAGCTCTTTATGGCTTTCAGACCATTTTTGGGTCTGGTTTCTTTAACTAAGTGAGGTATTAACAAAATAATACTAAGATTGTTAGTCAACAATGTCCTGCACTACAGAAATTAGAAGTTGTTGGGCACTTCATATTTCTTTTCATATTTTTATGTCAATCTAAGAGGCCTACATTCTTTTGAGGGATATGGTGTGAAATGCCATACTGGCAAACAAGAAAATGCATTGTTAATGTCCATATCACACTATATTGGTGATATTGCTAGTTCTTTGTTAGTATTTATGAAAATGAGCAATATTTCATATGTACTTATTGCTTCAAAAAAGTGACATGCAAATTGTTGCATGGCATCGGGTGAAATGTTAGACACTGTGTTGAAGAAAACTGTGATTGATATTTGCACTGTTAGTTGCAGATCTTTAAAGACATTCAGTCTTATTTATATTCCCAATTATACAATTAAGCATATGTTTTCATATTTCTGTAAACATTCCATAAATATGTGCGCAAAGAGTAATATCTTGCTGTCGTGTGAAAGCTTATGTCTGGTTAACAAAATATGTCTAGGTTGCATAGATTCCAATATATAGCAATCTGTCTGTGAAAATTTAACAAAACATATAATTCTGGATTTTTGTGCATTATAATACAGTATTTATGGAAAGACTATGAATGCACTGACTATCACCACTGTAACGAATACTTCTTACTGATAACATTGCTATTTGTGCAGTTTTAGTAGTTGTTATTGTCCACAAAATATTTAAATTTGTTTCTTTTATGCTTTTTAACTCAAGTTTTCAGAAAATGCCCCAGAATGCAAGGAGTTGTGACATTTCACACCACACAGATGTTGATGAGTTAAGGGTTCATTGTTGACCAAGACTGCAGATGACTGTAAACTTAGTGCCATCGTGAACTCTCCAGATGATACCAAGGTCATCCAAGAGGGCCTGTCTGAAACAAATAACTGATATCATAACCACAGATTAAAACCAAATGTCAAAATATGTGCAATGGGTTCCTTTGTCAAGCCAGATGTTCCCTCTAACTATCACATTGACAACACACCCATGAAAATTGATCTGATAGTTAGGAACCTGAAACATATGTGTACAACAAACTGTCCTTCAATCATCTTGTATCCAATATTGTTGGAAAGTCCTTTGTCATTGCACAGCTTATTAGTAAGAATATGGCAGTAGTATTCAGGAATTTGATAATTCCACCTTATTTGGCACTTACTAGACTGATTATTGAGAAACATTCTCCCTTCAGTGTGTAGCTGTTCAAATACTTAACACAACTTGAATGACTGTAGCAAACTTTCTCACCAAAAAATCAAGGGCATAAATCATAAAAACCATACTGACCATCACAAAGCCTTGTCCATCTGCTCTGTATGTTGCAGGCTACTAATGGTGATCTCTGCCTCAGATACAGAGCCTCAAGAGACCGTGTTATCAGACCTAGTGCACTTCACCATGTCCAATAGTGACATAAACACCTGTGCAATAGATCTTAATCTCTTCTGCAACATAAATAGAACATGTTGGAGGGATAGATATGTATCATAGAAACTACTACTTTTTTGGAATTGTCTTTCTGTCCACATAAAGCAAAGTAGTTCCCTTATTCTATTCCAGCATAATCTCATTGAAAGAATGGAAAACTTAAAATTCATCTTGGTTTAGCACTCTTGTCCCTCATGGATATGGGTAGCATGTAAATTTTCTGTGGATCTCTCAGTTATTTATACTTACATTACAAGGGCTAAAAATCTCATGGAAGTGCAGGACTAGGCTTGTAAAGACCCATATGTATGAACAACCTAATATGTACCTACAAACCTATGACTATAAATGCTGGGGGATGGTGGGGGGATGTCTGTGGATAACTATAACTTACTCTCTCTTTTCATCAGCTCACTTTAAACAGTTATTGATTTGGCTTTGCAGGATGATGTTTTTTTTAACTCAGCAAAAATACTTTACTGTGGCTACACAGTGTGTTTCTGGGAAACAAACTTGAAATACTTTACTATGGCCATTACTTTTATTAGAATCGGATGTGTGAGGTGTACTCCATTAACAAAGTGACCATTACTGCAGGAGGAAGGGAGGTGGGCTAGCAGTGGATGGAGGTAATTTATCTTCTTGTCATATGCTTATTTTAGATACTAACCTGGCTTTGCAGGACTTGTATACATCTATGGAATTAAATTCCTTTCATGTACAGGCCCAAAGATTCCTGGATTTTGTAAACAAAAACTCCCTGGACCAAATTCTCAAGACACCAACCAGGGGTGTACTCATACTATATCTGGTACTCACCAATATGGGAGAGTGCTGCACACTCCCTAGTTTAATGTCTTCCCTGGTAAGGTCAGAAAACAAAATGGTTTCCTAAAAATAAAATAATGGTAAAAATAAAACCTGGAACCCCCAGCTAACCCTGGAATATTCAGGAACTACTCTAAGACTAACTTCCTGCTATTAAGTGATAAGCTGGAAAAAATTCAAGCCCCCATAAACTCTGAAAACACTGCTGCCTATGCATAACTGTTCACAGAAACCCTATACAAGCATGTTAATATCTGCATAAAGGGAGCTGTACCCACCAGGAAGAAGTACAGAACTAATTCAAAAACAAGCCACCTTGGTGGATTCACAAAATCAATAGGCTGTATAACAGAAGAAAGAAAATCATGGCAAAAATTAGGAAATGCAGCACCCAGCAGGATAAAAGCACTCTCATCAAACAACAGAAGAAAGAAAATCATGGCAAAAATTAGGAAATGCAGCACCCAGCAGGATAAAAGTACTCTCATCAAACTAAACAAATAACTCAGAGGACAAATACAGTCTGCCAAAGCCAAATCTGAGGCAAATTTGGCCTCCCAAGCCAAGGACAACCATAAGGCATTCTTTAGCTATATCAGCAACCTCAAAGGCAATACACAACTGTGTGCAGAGCTTATTCTAAATGGAGCCACCTATACTGAGCCAGAGAATACAGCAAACCTACTGGCCACCAAATTCAGCTGCAACCTTACCCATCTCTCCCCTTCAACCTTTCCTCAGGAAATGCCTTCAAATATAACTCCTCCTGATATCACTAGGGAACAGGACTCTCTAAGACCAAGAACACTGCATCAATAGCCCCAGTCAATATCCCAGGATGCTTTCCAAATAGCATGAAACATGACCTATCAGTCCCTATGGAATTACTATTTAACTGTAAACTCCAAACAGGCTTCATGCCTCATTAATGGAGAATAGCAACAGTCATCCCTCTGCACAAAGGTGGGCCATCTACAGACCCTGGAAACTACAGATCCATAAGTGTCACTAGTCTTACATGTAAAGCCATAGAAAGCATTATCATGGAAATGATCAAAAATTATATAGTAAACCCAGTCTGGTTTCATCAGGGGCAGATCATGCCAAGTCAATCTGGTGGACTTCTTTGAGAAGGTCACCAAAGCAATGGATGAGGGCAAGATGGTTCACACAGCCTACCTTGACCTGGCCAAGGCATTTGACACAATACTCCACTTGAGTATTGTTGACAAACTCAAGAGTTTAGGTACAAAAATGTATGTCACCCAGTGGATAGCTAACTGGCTCTCAGACAGGATACAGGAAGTTAGAATTGGGGAGTTCACCTCTAGAAAGAAGCCAGTCACAAGTGGACTCCCTCAGGGATCGGTCCTTGGACCGCTCCTTTTTGGCATTTACTTATCTCAAGTCAAGGCCAATGTCAGTGGCCTCTGGCTGACTAAATTTGCAGATGATTGCAAATTAGGAGCCGTCATTGAATCCCACACTGGCACGAATGTTCTGCAAGAAGAGGTAACACAGACAAACAACTGGTGTCAAAGCCATGAACTAAAACTAAATGCCAAGAAATGCATAACATATCCTTTGGGAAGTCATCCATCCCTGGTAACTATCATATTGACAACACACCCCTTAGAGTTGAACCAGTAGTCAGGGACTTAGGGACACACATAAACAGTAATCTATGATCTGATCATTATGTGTCTATAGTAGTGAAGAAATCATTCTATGTTGCACAACTTATAAACAAAGGTATGGCATCTAGGTCCAAGGAAGTCATTGTTTCACTATATTCAGCATCCATCAGACATATCATTGAGTAGAATGCCCCTTTGTATGTACCTAACCAGGCATATCCAAGAAAAGGAATGCCCACAGAGGTTCCTCACTAAAAGAACACAGGATATAAGTAAAATGTCCTATGCAGACTGCCTCAAGGCCCTATCCCTGTATTCTTTCTCCTACAGGCTGCTGAGGGGAGATCTATGCCTGACATCCAGGGCATTGAAAGACCCCACTCTGATGGACTTCCTGTATATCTGCAAAACAAACAGCACCCATTCAAAAGACTTAAACCTTGCCTGTGATATAAATAGAACCTGCTGGAGAGACAGGTATGTATCCCAGAGACTGCCAGATCTCTGGAACAGGCTCCCTATCTATGTGAAGCATTCAAGTGTAATTTGGACAATTGGATGGGGAGCAGGAAATTCATCCCTGGCTTGGCACCTACATCTCTAATGGACACAGGCAACCTGTAAATGGTTCATCTTCCAGGGTCCTGCTTGTAAATGTTTCATCTCCCAAGCATCTGTTTACACTTATCAAGGTTACCAGAACTTGTCAGAGATTTGGGATGTATGGCTAGGCTTAAAAAGGCCCCTGCAGTCGTTAGCCTAGTAAACACCTATGAACCTATGTGGCCACTTTGTCTTTTTCTGAAATGAAATATATTACTGTGGCATTTTGGTCATAATCAGATGTCTGAGATGTACTCCATTAATAACAGTAAATATAGTATCAGAAGCAAGTCCCAGTGTCCAAAATTAATCTAAGTAAAAAAACAAAACAAATGGTACTAGAGCAAACACAGCATTAAAATCCACAAGTTTTTAATAAAAATAGAGGGTTAGCACTTTCATGCCCATATACTAGGCACTTCTTCAGAGAAAATACAAAAAGCACACCAGATATATATAATGCAATCAATTATTCAATGAAGCAATTTACGTTCCCTAAGCAAAGGCTTTAAGGGAACTTACCTATTTAACCCAGGGCACTTATGTGCTTGCAAAAGCACTATTCATTTAGTCTCTGCTTTCTCTACAATATTATTTAAATTACCTCCTCTATCATTACCATTAAAATGTTGTAAAACTAAGAAACTAAAAGAATGACCAGCATTATCATGAACATGTTTGAATAAGGCACTTGTGGGATCTCTGTGTCTAATATAGCCCAAGTGTTCAAGTAAACGCTCTCTCAAAGTTCTACTAGTTTTTCCCACATAGAAACTGGCTCGTTTATTACATGAAGCAAGGTAAACCAGATTTCTGGTGGAGCAATCTGCATAGAATCTGGACTTTAATACAAAACTAGTAACAGGATGATGAAATTCTTGGGAAGGAGAAATAAACTGACATGATGCACAATCCTGCAATTTCCTTTTAGATAGAGGTGCACCATCATTCTTCCTACCGTAGCAAAGCTGTCTTTTTAAAGACATACCATTCTTAAAGCAAAAATGAGGTGAAATGCCTACTATACCTGATATGGAATCATCAGAGGTAAGTATGGGCCAGTTTTTACGAACCACATCACATATCTTATTTACATCACTAGTGAATGTGATAACAGGTCTGACAAAATTCAGCTCCTTCTTTTTCCTACTGCAAGTGTCTTGTCTATCTGAAAACTATGGTTTAGCTGTAGCAAGTTTAACAGTCATTAGTCTTGCTTTGCAGGACTAGTGTGCTTTTGTGTAAAGCAAACTGGGAATATTTGTTGCTGCCATTTATCACACCCATACATGCAAGATATACACAATCAATGTTGGGGCTATAATTGATGGGTATGAATATTGTTGGATTACAATGCTAGCAGTCTGTGTTCTCTTATGGCTGAAATGTTCTGAAATGGGTACTTTTATTATTATTCATTATCAGATTTTTGCTTCACTTCTTGATGAGAAATACCTTCAGTACCATTCAAATAAAAAAAAAACATTCAAAGACATTTTGCATTATTAAACATTTTATTTAGACAGTTAGGAATGTAAATCCAAAAAAATACATATCCATTGATGTATGATCCTTAGAAAATAAAGGTGTGCAGGGACCCATGGTCTGAAAAATTGCTCAGGGACCAAGCACACTTAATCCACCACTGAAGAGATGGGAAAGCCCTTACTAGAGCAAATGATTCATAAACAAAATAGCCCATGAAGCAATAGTCCTGAATGTAATTAGATCAGTGAAGAGAGGTAAAGCTGATGGGCCAGAGAGGTATGTTGTTGACTTTTATAAAACATGGGGAATGAAGGTGGCTAAGGACCTGAAGGGAATATTTCATGGGGACCCGAGGAATCTATTTCTATGAGTGAAAAAGGCAGTGGTGATGGTGCTGTTACCAAAGGGAATGGGACAACTCAGAAAGACCCACTGCATTTTTGACCTCTTTTTGTATTAAATGCCATTGCTAAGATGTTTGCAAGAATCCTCATTACAATATTGCCATGGCTGCGAGTAAGACCTAGGTAGGGCTTGTTATAAAAAGGTCATCCTATTAACACTGGAGATCATTAATAAATGTTAAGAAATGTGTAGAAATCGGGTGGGGGTCATTCAAGTAAGCTAGTACAAGTGGTACTATATGATATTCAAAAATATACTTTTTATTTTAACTATCTATTGATTGGGTAAGCCCATTAGACACAACTATCCCTTTTTAAAAGGAGACCCAAGAGCACTCCCTGGTTAAGTGACTTGTTCAAAGTCTACAATAGGCAAATGAAGGTAGAAATAAACAAATCCTGTGCTCTTCATGAAGAGTGTTGTGATGCTAATGTCTCCAAAGTGCAGGGTGCTGATGTACATTCTGGAGGGTTCTGTTGGTTTAGTTGACAGAGGGTTTGGTTGACATCTGCTTAATTGGCCACATTTAGTCGACTATACAGATAGTAAACGGTGTGTGAGATTGACAGTCTCTGGGTAGGGGAATATTCCCTTTCCCTGGGGACTGTTTAATCTTGGAGTTAGTATATATAATTAGCAAGGAGTGGGGGGGCACCCGCACCCATGAGAGGATGCTGCTTATGCTTTTCTTTTTTTTTTTGTTAATGCTATTTTTTTTAGTAGTATTTGCATGCCCCAAGAAGCACCCTCTGCACATGCATACTACAAAGTTGACATTTCTGTTTTCAGTGTAGAATGGTCTACCTTCAGAATGTTGGCATTCATGTTAGTGGGCTAACTGAACGGAAATAATTCTTGCTGTGTGCGACAGACATGCTAGGTTAGGAACATGGTAAAAGCAGCAAAGCAAAAGTTGATAGAAAATAATATGGTGGCTGGGTGATGGCAGATTTTGGAGATCTTCAGTAGTATATGAGTACAACACAGTGCAGAATTTGTGGAAATTGAGGGATATAGTGCTGGGTTGGAGAGAATGGTGCAGGAAGGTAGACAAGGACTGGTGTTATCTGACTGGAATGGAAGGAATATATGTATTCCTACTGTAGGCATTATATAGTCTCAGTGACATGGCAAGTCCTGCTTTCATGACTTATGATATAATTGCTATTGTTTGCTGAAAAACAGGATGCAGAGACTAAGAATTAAATGTCAAATAATTGTCTTCCTTCATAGATACACTGTTTAAAAGATAAAATTAGTTATTTTACTAAGTACAAGTATTTAACAGTACCCTATTATGTGTGCTGCAAAACATATATAGCCTGGGTCTCCCTAGAAAAAAACAAACACTTTTGTATATCATGTCTTACCTTGTCAAATAACTAAAATAAAAAATATTTACATACTGCTGATTCTTAAATTTTTATGTTCTGTTTTGCACTCAGGCATATCTTAATGAAAAAAAAAAGATTATCAAAGGATGGGGTTGCAAATTTAAAATGATTACAGTCTTGCAGGTAGTACAGAAGGTTAACCCTTCGAGCTGTTGATAAGCTGTTTCTTGTGTCAGGAATTTGTTTCCTTCAGCCTCTATTTTTCCAACTGGCTGAGTCTGAGTAAGTCACTTAACCAGACAGTGCTCCCAGATCCCTCAAGCTTTATCCTAGTAAGCTTACCCAGTAAACAGATAAATTAAATAAACATTCGACACTACAGTACAGATGTGCCCAATGATTGATCACTCTAATGGTATAAGTTGATATCCCATTCTAGATCCTGGGTTATGCTACCAGCATCATTGAGAATTATTTTGAATACCCCTTGAACTAATTCAAAAGTCAAGATTATATTCTGAAATTCTGCAACTTACCACTGCAATGGGACACCGTGTCTTGTTTGTCACCCACTTCTTTCTGTTTTACCTTCAACATTTGTAAGACCACACACTAAACTGTCTAGGGGAACATATTATTATTATTTTTTTTTTTTTTTTTTTTTTATTTATTTATTTTACATTTGTTGACCGGGCTAGTCTAACTGGATACATGTCCATTTTCAGTAGAGGCCCGGGGAGAAAAGCTCCTCTTTAAACTAACTAAATCAAAACAATTGAAAGTAAATGCAAATATATACAGTACATAAACCTAAAGAATTATTACATCAAATTGAGATGTACAGAATTATAAATATACAGATTGTGACTGCTAAGTTTAATAAGGTAAGATACAGAGTAATAATTAGGGGAGAGAGATAGATAATACTTGAAAAGGAAATTGGATATGGATGAGCCTTTGAAAAGATATGGAATGGCTAAGAATAAGGGAGAAATACTGAAAAGTAAGAGAATGTAAGTACAAGGGGAAGAAGTTACCTTTATAGTGCAAGAGAATAAATTGGTTTATATATATACAAGGTGGAAAGATAAGAGCTCTCAGAAGAAAGCAAGGTTGTTTGAAGCATATTCAGTATGAGCAGCTTGGGAAAAAGATGCTGAGAAGGGGGGGGGAAGAAATTGCTAATACTGCAAAGAGGGTTATTGGAAGAGAGTTATAGAGTGATGTTATATTGGGTGTGGGGGGGGGTTAGTCAGGGTTAGTACAAGGGCAAAGCCACTGTATTTTTAGTTGAATCTTTAGTTGCTTTTTAAAGAGTGGTAATGATGAGAGAGATGTAAGTTTAGTGGGAAGCTTGTTCCAAATTTTCCCTACTGTAGTAGAGAAAAGAGAATCACCAGCCTTGTTGTGGGATTTCTGGATGGTAACCAGTAGTTTATTTGCTGAGCGAAGGTTAGTAAGGTTTGTGTAGGGGGGGATGAGGCTACTGAGAATAGGAGTATTACTAGGCTGGTACAGAATTTTATGGGTAATGGAGAGTTGTTGAAATTCTAGCTGGTTATTTAGTTCAAGCCATCCAAGAAGTTTGAGATTTAGGCAGTGATGAGTTCTAAAAGAGGACCCAGTAGCAAACCTGGCAATATTGTTATAAGAAGTGGACAGTTTGTTTAGGTTGCTTTTGGAAAGATTAGTATAAATTGGTGATGCATAGAGGAGGGTGGAGAGCAGGTGTGTCTGGGCAATAGTAGTTCTGGCTTCTGGGGTGAGAAAAGGTGTTATCCTATATAAGGATCCAAGTTTTCTGTTTACAGTTTTAATAGTGGCATTAATATGTGAGTCAAAGTTGAGGTTATGGTCAATCAATACACCTAATAGTTTTGTAGTTGGGTCAGGAGCTATGATAGTACCGTCGATGGATATAATGGAGAAATCCATTGGGGTGGATTTAAAAGTTGGAGAAAAAAGTAATAGTTTAGTTTTTTTTGCATTAAGGAGGAGGCGACGTTGTTGGAACCAGTTTTCTACTTGGTTAAATACTGTTTGGGTGATGGACTGGAGTTCAGATGAGGTGGTTCCTTTACAAATCAAAGTGGTGTCATCTGCGTATTGTATGCTGGTTGGTAGAGGTAAATTAGTAGAAAGGTCGTTAATGAATATAGAGAAGAGTAGAGGACCCAGGATAGAACCCTGAGGGACACCAAGGGTAATAGGGAGAAGTGAGGATAGGTTATTATCCCAAAGGACAGCCTGCTATCTATTGTGCATATAGGATTTGAACCATTGTAGTGCCTGTGAGTCAAGTGAGAGAGATTTGAGTATGTTGAGTAGTATTTGATGGTTGACCATATCAAAAGCTTTAGAGAGGTCAATGAACAGAGCAGAGGAGTGCGTGTTATTGTTGCAATGTTTATTGATGCAGTCTGTAAAGGATAGGAGAGCAGTGGTGGTACTGTGGAATGGTCTGAAACCATGTTGGCAGTCAGCTAGTAGGTTATATTGGAGAATGTGGTCAAGGAATTGTTGATGGATACATTTTTCCATTATTTTGGCTAGTGGTGATAATATGGCTATGGGCCGAAAGTTAGAGAGTTCAGTTGAATTCCCTCCTTTGTGAAGTGGGATTATGTGAGAGACTTTCCAGAGTGAGGAAATGGAGCCTTCAATTATGGTTCTATTGATTAGAATTGAAATGGGATAGGCAAGAGCTTTAGCAGCAGTTTGAAGGTATTCAGGAGGTAGGAGATCTGCTGAGGGAGTACAGGGTTTAAGTTTATGAAGTAGAGTGTAGATGAGGGTTGTAGGAATAGGTTTTAAGTGAAAGGTAGCTGTTAAGGTAGTTAGGGGGGATGAGAGAGTAGAGTTCACAGGTGGTAAGGTGTTAGCTAGAGATTGTACAGTTTCAGTAAAAAAGGTATTGAAAGCATCTACAATCTGGGTAGGAGAGTTTAGGGAAAGACCAGATGGGGTAGGTGTTTTGGAGTGGCCTGGATGTAAAAGTTTATTTATGCCTGACCAGAAGCTTTGAGGGTGATTATGGTGATTTTGCTGGAGTTTAAAGAAATAGTTTTTTTTATCTTGGATTATTAATTTTTTGGTGGCATTTCTTAGCTGTCTAAAGTACTGCTGATCAATTGGGTCTTTAGTGTTTCTCCATTTGGACCAGATTTTATTTCTTTGTAGGATTTGTTGTCTCGTTTCTTTAGTGAGCCATGGGGCTGTTTTGTATCTAGTTCTTATAGTGCGTGAGGGGGCGTGGAATTCTAAAATTTGTAGGAATTTGGAGTTAAAATGGGATACTGCATCATCAATTGGCAGGTGCCTTAGGGGTGACCAGTCACAGGCTTGAAGTTCAGCCTGAAAGTTGGCTGGATCAAAATTTTTTTTGTTGCGGGTGATTTTAAAGGTGGTTTGATTTGGGATAAAGGATTTATGTCTAGATAGATAGGTTAGTGAATGGTCGCTAATATCATCAGGAAGGATACCTACTTTGTAGGAGAGAGGGTGGCTGTTAATTAAGATCCAGTCTAATATACTTTCTTTGCAGCTAGGTTTATGGATTCTGGTGGGGGTAGTAATAGTTTGTGAGAAGCCATAGAGGTTTATATGAGTTGTGGGTTCTAGAGTGGTACAGGTGTTCCAGTCTATATTAAAATCGCCGAGTACAATGGTTTCTTGAGGGAAGGACGTAGAAAGCCAGCAGAGGATATTTTCTAAGGTGCTAATGTTATTGCCTGGGGGTAGGTAGGAGCATATTATGTATATAGATTTAGTTGTATTTAGCTGGAGTTTGGAGATAAGAATTTCCACATTAGTTTCTAGAGGTGGTTGTAGTAGTAAGGGTGTGACCTGTAAATGAGATTTGTGCAGTATTGCTACCCCAACACCTTTTCTGGTAGTTCGGTCTAACCTCAAGATATTATAACCAGGTGGGAGTATTTCATTGTCTTTTGTAGCTGGTTTAAGCCAGGTTTCAGTTAAGCATAATATATCGAAAGAGTGAGTGTCTAGTAGAGCGTGTAGTTGGCTTACTTTATTGTTAACACTTCTTATATTGAGATGAGCTATTAGTAGAGAATTTGTGCTTGTACAGGGAGTGAAGAGGGGTGAGGGGTGAATTAGGGTGTTGTTATTTGGTCCTGGGTTGGGATGAATGTCACCGTGAAGGAGAGGATGTCTAATTGGGTAATAAGGATGCTTCAGTGGTTTGCTGTAATTAGGTTGTGATTTCCTATATAGGGTAATTGAGAAATGGGCAACTCTGTGATATTTAGGTGATAGATAGGTTGAGGTGCATGTTATGTTAGAATGGCTATGGAATACAAGCTCATTTATTACTAATGTTTGTTTAAGGGGTTGGTGAGATAATGTGGTTTGTAGGTTTTCATAGTAGGTGAGAGTATAGGGGATAGAAAGGATAAATAGTAGTGAGAGTAGGAGAGGTAGTTTTATGTAGGTGAGTGTATAAGTTAAGGGCATGGTAAAGGAGATGATAGAATATAGTTAAGAATTAGGAGGTGGGAGTAAAGAGAGTGTGGAGTATTAAGGTGTGTAAGAGGTAATTGAGAGTAGTTGTCGGTATGTGAGTGGGTGTGCAGATGGTATGTGTGTGATGAGTTGTGGATGGCTATTGGATAGGAAGTAGGGGGTGTGGCTTTATAAGTATAAAGGTAGGACCACTGGGGGTGTGTGGGAATTGGGGGTAGGGTAGGGGAGCGGAGTGAGCCCGCAGGGCGAACGGAGCAGGTTACAGAAGGCAAGTGAGAGTCTTCAGAGACAATCAGGGAGCAGCAGGCAGGAGTTAGAGTATTATTTGGCCAAGATAATAGGTTCATAGTCTCATAGATTAGCACTAGGTGAGCTGCACTTGTGGGACATTTTAAGCTTAGCTAGTTTCCATTTATATGCTCAAATTCACCTATCCTGTATGGATAGAGACTGGCCTTACCCATTGCATGGTTAATAACTATATATATCCCCACTAATGAGAATAATTGGGATCATGATAATAATAATAAGATAATTTGTGGGGGACCCGTGCATGGGATAAAGCATTTAGGAGCTACCTCTGCCCATTAGTAGTGCAGGGGGCAGTCCTGGGATATGTTTACTGTTTTTCATCCATAGATTCAAGTAGCCCTTGAATATGCACAGGGATGAGCTTTGTTTGTTATGGATATGGAGTCTGTTCTAGAGTAGTGCTACCCTCTACGAGATATACCTATCGCTCCAAACAGTTCTGTTGATGCTTGTGAAGCGGTTAGATCCCCTAGATTGAGTATTTCTGATGGCTTTTCACTTGCTGATGTGTAGTAAATCCACCAGTATTAGGTCAGAGGATGCCTTGTATGCCAGACACATATCATCTCTTAGCAGTCTGTAGGATACTGAGTATAGTGACAGGGCTTTGAGTTGATGCATGTAGGACATGCTGTTTAAGCCTTGTATCCTTTTAGTAATGTCTCTCTGTGGGCGTTCCAGTTGTTGCATTTGTCTGGACAGATACATGCCAAAGGGGACATTATACTCAATGACTGGCCTAATGAGGACTGAGTAAAGAGAGACAATGACACCCCTAGATCTAGACCCAATCCCTTTCTTTATAAACTGTGTAATACAGAATACCATCCAACTGAGTAGAGCTTGCTTTCAGTAGTTTCCCACAGAAAGTTCCAAACCATTTGTTTACAGAATACAGAAACTTTGAGAAAAAAGCAATGATTCAGAATCAAAACAAAATCATGCACATAGTATTACAGATATTATAGTGCAATAGTCTACGAAAAGCAAAATCACATGAATATTATAACAACAGTAATACATCAATGTAGATTACAGAGGCCATAGAGAGAAGCAGAATTTCATAACCATACCAAAGGTACTCATGCAACTTAACAATAATGTCAGTTATTTACAGCATTTGTCAATATTGTCCAACAACTGAACATAAACATGAAAATTGCGTGGATGTCTTTAACACTAGCATGTGACAATATGCAGGTGAGCCATCCCAGCTATGTAGGGAGAAGGTAACAATGAAGAGATATAGAAAGCTAGTGAAAGGAAGTGACACTGGGGTCAAGTCAAGATGATGGAGATAAGTGAACAAATATTACAGGTAGCATCATAACCATAGCTGCATTCATAGTTAAATGAAAAGTAGTTCTAAAGATCTTTTCATAAGTGAACTTTATGCATGATTGGTTTAAATCCTTGAATGTAGGAGATTTATAGAACTCCACATCTTCATTTTGAAACACATTTCCATTGTTGAGACACAGCAGTACATTAAATGTATTTATTATGGCACATTTAAAAACATAAAAATTACATCTCCAAAGCTTACATCACCCAAACCAAAAATCTTACTACTCTGTATCATCCACTTTCTTAATATCACATAGTACCACTTCTGAATGCCAGCACCATTTCTGTATGTTAATAGGATGAATGATGACAAAATGTTATTTCTCAAAGACTGAAAACTGACACAGGTGACACTAAGTCTGAACATTTAGACCACCCTCTACCCCAAACAGACAATTATTTGAATTACTATGATTCAGACCATCATGAAATTATGGTAGTCTGTGCAATACTAGCAGAGCACACTATAGGACTCATATGTATTTATTATGACCACACATAAAAAGATAAATGTTACAACTACAACAATGACTAATTTATCAAGTACAATTCGCATTTGCACAGTAAAGAACTTGAAGGTACCAGAAAGGGTTACTTCCATGCCAGATATTCTTGCTATGGTATTGTCCTAATTAATTAATTTCTGTCTCAACTATAGAATGACTGATCATTGTTGAATCAAAGCTTAACACAATGAAATAATATAAATGTTATTCCTATCATTTTACTAAAGTATGTACTCTGAAATAGTGCACTGTAGTCATGTTACAAGTATCAGTATAATCCTTGAATTAAATATTTACATACTGTAAAGAGTATAAGGCAAAGAATAAGAAATGAAAACATTAATTTTCTCCTTCAGTGCAAATGTTTAGTTAGCTGATATCTGTGTTTTTGCAGAGGAAGTTATTGGAAATAACAAGGATGAAAATTGAAATATCATTTAGTGTTAGTAATGATGGCTTACGAGCAGGGAATTTAACATAGAAACAGTTAGTGATGTGAGCTGAATTTAGTAATGGAAAATAGATAAGCTGGAAGACTGCATTGCCAACATGACATGCATGGCGGAAGCAGCTGAAAAAGTGATCATTTCAGTAGCTTAGATCTAAAATCCACATTCTGAGTCTACAAAACAATGAACAAATAAAAAGGGATTCATGAAGTAAAATACCGACAAGAGTTACACCTTGAATGGAACCTTGTTTTGCACAACAGAAAGAAGATCCCTTTTTGAAAGTAAGACAAAAAAGTACCATGGATCTGGTAAACAGCAGCTTCCGCTGTCTTAAATATTTCCTTATCACAATAGCTAAGAGCTTGCAATGTATCAGTACAAGTCTTAGGACAATATAGCATTAACTTGCCAACATCCCAATGTAGCATTGACAAAATTAATTACAATGAAGAGTCGTAAATCTTGGAAATGTTTCTATTCTGACTCTGAAACCTTGATATATTGTGAGATGCAACTTTGTCACTGTAAACAGCAATGATTTTAACATCTGAAACATTCTAACCTGCATCTGAAAAATTATAACCTTCACATTCAAAAAAAGGTGCTCTGAAGAAATAAACGTATTCTGGGTTTGGCAAGAGATTTGGAAACTACCACAAGCAAAAGATTTATACACCAAATTGAACACAATATCACAAATTTTATTGTTTTCAACATTTTGGTCCACTTTATAAGCATTCTTGTAGTGCACAGAGCATCATGAGTATGCTCCAATATCAGTTTAAAGACAACCTAGTTCTGCACTACTCTAGTGCAAGACCAAATCTTATCAATACTTTGAAGGGTGCATAACAATTAAAAATTGTTAAGTACCACCTTAGCACTGTTAAGTTCATGTTTGGTACTGGACAGTAATAGCTGGCAGTGCTGGATAGGAAACGGCGGTGGCAGAACTTAAAAGAGCTTTATTTCAGCTTTGTTTCTCCCTGCTGTCTAGAAGATTACAATCAGTCAAAATGTATTTACACATCAGCTGCTTCCTTTATACTCAAAATACATAATGGTATCTCCTGCTGTCTGTCTGTTAGACAGCTCTTGCCAACTGCTTTATCAGATTTGAAAGCCAGTAAAACACATTGCTTGATTACTTTCTTTATTTGTCAGTAAGTGGTAGTGCGTGGAGCAGATAGAGTTTCATGCCCTACATGACATCCCCACAATGGACCAATAATCAAGCAGCCTGAATCCTCACCACTGACACTTGAGAGGGACATTCATTTGGAATACAAATGGATGCACTTAGTATTTCCAGATGCAGACCTCTCTGCATCAAGCACAATTTCCCTTAAGACCACACAAGGAACACATTTGGATGGGGTCTGGGTTTGTCTCTCTTGGTATCTCCCTAGGTCTCCATTAAAGCTCCCCACTGGCACAGCTGCAGAGTTAATTCCTCAGCCGAGTGTCCAAGCCAAGTCCTCCACCACTCTCTCTGTGAAACCAATGCTTTGTGTTCCTGCTCCAAGTAGCTGACACACACACTCTTTGAGGTTTAATTTTCACACTCACACACACACACCTGGGTAAGGCTGGTACAAATTACCCACTCTACCAACTTTGCCTAGACTATAAGGATGATTCACTGCCACCAGTCAGTTACTATAATGCTCTTTAAAGGGTATCCAATTATACTGAGTTAACATTAATACAAATGGTAATGTTGACCAAACACCCAGGATTTTAGGAGTGGCCAGAGTTATCACCAAACAAATATATGCCAATACTCTCAAAGCTTAAACATTTTCTGAAAGGACCAGCCACAATAAAATGTTTCAATATATTTAATAATAAATAAAAAAAGAACATGAAAATACTAAATATCTATTTATGGTAAACACCAGAGTTTCAGTCACATGAAATATTAAAAATAACATAGCTGAAAGGATTTACACAGTTTCAGAAAACAGTACTCAACTAATCTCACTATATTTTCCTAACTGATTTAGAGAATTACTATCCCAGGTCACTTTCTAGAGCAAAGTAAGGTGAATTAGGTGAGGGATCCTTCTATGTCAGGTTCCAAGAAACAGACAGCTTTTAAGACTCCAATCTTCTCTAATATTAAAACATTTTCACTGTACAGAATGACATCACATACATCTGGCCATCTGATTTCTAGTTCCCATGCAACCCACTTTTGCTAGAAGCTTTCAGGATTTATCACATAGGTGTCAATAATATATAC
The DNA here is from genome assembly GCF_019279795.1 of Protopterus annectens. NCBI lineage: Eukaryota > Metazoa > Chordata > Ceratodontiformes > Protopteridae > Protopterus > Protopterus annectens. The sequence continues at coordinate 206,189,067 of NC_056740.1, read as the reverse complement.
ACAGAGAGTCTTGCCAAGATCTGCTGCAGCTCCTAGAAGTCATAAAACAATTTCAAACCTCCACCCTTTCAGAGTAGCAATAAGTTCACCACAATGACAATGCAGGAAGCTTCCTAGTACAGACTTTTTGTCTCTGACTGCATTTAAAACTGTGAAATAACATCTTTATGGCCTAGGCCCAGTAATTAAATTTTCTTACTATTTCTCAAAGTCAGGTGGATTGAGATTAATCTCTTTTCTTCCAGTATCATCTGTTACAATGTATACATTCAAACAGTTGCAATAATGCATGTACATTTTTTTGCTTTCCAGCAGGGCACACTGTTGATACATTTTTAACACAAGCCACTTTACAAATACATTTTTCAACACAAGCATCTGTACAAATCAGTTTGATATTCAAATAACATATAATTATTTATTAAATTCCAACTAGCTGTGCTGGCATATGTTACACATCTACTACCCGACTTCTCCTGGCATAGCTGGCAGTACCTCCTATCGTGACATCTGTCTCCCCTTTGAAGACTCAAGCTAGTTTTTCAAGTGTCCCTTGAGAAACATTGCTTGAGAGGAATGGGCCTATCTGGAAACACATTATCCCATACCCTGTCTTGAGAGCTCTTCTGCATTGGCATTGCTAACCCCACTACAGTGCAACCCTAGGCTCCACCATAGTAACTTGGCATTTTGCTGGCTGGCTCCCTGTAGCCATAAAGTCCCCTCAGAATCCTCCAGCCTGCTACTGCAAATACTTAGCACAAAGGCCACCCTATCATGGTAAGTTTTCATCATGTTAACATTTATTTATTTAATTATATTATTTTACATTTGTTTACCAGGAAAGTCCGACTGGGATAAGACACATTTTCAGCTGAGGCCTGGGGAGAAAAGCTCCACATATAGAGATTATACAAAGCTTACACAAGAAATTATACAAAAATTATACAAGAAATTATACAAAAAAATATACAACGCATAGAGTACACCAGAAATTACATTCTATGCTATTATAGCTGATATTTGTATTATACAATAATCTAATATAATTCCTTATTGTAGTTTAGACATTGTAATTTCTCAAAGTATACATTAACATGGTACAATTTGGGCCCCTGCCTCCTACCTAGCAGTTCTACCATGCAGTTAATATCACTGAACTTCCTTATTACTTTGAAGGGTCCCTCCCAAGCTGCCTGCAGCTTATTGTGTCTGACAGGAATGAGAACCATAACCTGGTGTACTGCAGCATACTCTTGGGCTTGAGCATTCCTGCCATACCAGACTTTTTTCAGCTACTGGGACCCTGCCAGGTTCTGCTGGGCTAAGCCCATGATATCCATATGCCACAACAGGCTCCTTGTGGGATTCACACTCACCCTCCCACTTATCACAAATCAGATTTAAAGACTCCCTCACCTTATGTCTAAACAGAAACTCAAAGGGTTAAAACCTGTGCACTCCTGGGGTACCTCTCTATATGCAAACAGCAGATGGGGCAAATATTTGTCCCACTCTCTCTTAAACTGGTCTACAAATGCCCTTAGCATGGTCTTCAGTGTAGAGTTTAACCTCTACACAAGACCATTCATCTGGGGATGGTAGGAGTGGTCTTTAGGTGCTTCAACCCATAGCACTTCCACAGACAAGCCAGCAGGTCTGACATGGAGTTGGCACCTCTGTCAGTCAGTATTTCTCTCAGGAAACTTACCCTGCTGAAAATGTCTAACAAAGCATTTTCCACCTTCTCTGCCTTGATGGAGGACAGAGCCACTGCCTCAGATTATCTGGTGACATAATATACTAACACCATGATCTACTTCTTCCCTGTGGAACTTGGAGTACTCAGAAGCCTCACAATATCCATTGCTACCTTCTGAAATGGCTCCTCAGTCATAGACAAAGGCATCAATTGATCCTTTACCTTGTCTCTTGCCTTGTCTACTTTTTGGCACTGCTCACAAGTCCTGTAGTACCCTGTTACATCTCTTGCATACCCAGGACAATAACAGTTCTGCATAATATGTCTTTTGGTATGGTTGATGCCATATGGCCTGCAAAAGGGGATATCATGGGCTGTGACTAGAAGTGCCAGATGGTAGGCTCTAGGCACTACCAACTGCTGTATTACATCACCCTCTAGCCCTCCCTCAGGGGTCCACTCTCTATACAGTAACCCTTTGTTCCAGTATGCAGGTTCCTCCTTTCATTGAGAATCAGGTGCCTCCTTAGCTACCTTTCTCAAGCCTTGTAATATAGGGTCTGAGAGCTGAGCCTGTCTCAACTCTTTCTTTGTAACTTTTCCCAGCTCCCCTTTCATAGGAAGTCTGGTATCCTCTGACAAAGGTGCCTCACTGTCACCGTGGATACTACCACTCATCTCTGCCCTTGCAGTCACTCTGTCCAAGTGAACATCAGTACCTATCAGCAGCTGTGGCTCACCTTCAGGCTCACTGCTACAGGGTAGTTCCCTCCCTGAAATAGCCACACCATCAGCCCTGCCTTCAGGTATGATGTCTGTCTGCGTCTCGCCCAGGCTACCAGACTGACATGCCTGTCTCCAAACCTGACTGCATGTAACTGCATGCACACAAGGTACTGCATTATCAAAATCATTCCCTATCAGGACATCCACAGGGATATCCTCAAATACACCTACTTGCTTGCTTCCCTTTCCACCCTCCCAGTCAAGGTGAACCCTGGCTAAAGGCATTTGGAATCGGGTCCCTCTTAAAGCTCTGACTGGAGTGAAGTGCCCAAGCAAGTACTGCTCATCTTTAACCACTGCAGGCTTTACAATGGTTATGTCAAAGTCTGTGTCTCTCTTAGCAGTGACGTATTTTCCATCCACTAAGATAGGATATAACCTCTTGTGATAGTTTGGTACCTCTGTTGTCTCCAGACAACTTACCACTGGCATACTGCTATTCCCACTTGCTGGCTCCACCACTTTTTGTTCCCTACCTTGCCTCCATGGACATCTATATGATACATGGTCCAACTGGTTACATTTAAAATATTTAACCCTTCATCCTGGGCGTGTACCTGAACTAGTGGTTTCTCCTGTTACTGGTGGACTCTGTTGGGATGGTTTAGGCTGCCCACCATGCGTTCCCTTAGATCTATGTACAGCACTGGGTATCCCCTTTTTGTGCAGTGATGCCCTGCTTGCTAAATAGAGATCCCCCTTTTTCCCCAGCTCATCTGCAGAGTTACACTCTCGGTCTTCCAACCAGATTTTCATGTCCTCAGGCAAAGTGCTAAGGGCTTGCTCCCTCACTATTTAATTTAATTTTTCTTACTCTTTCTCAAAGTCAGGTGGATTGAGATTAACCTATTCTCTTCCTGTATCCTGTGTTACAATACTTGCATTTAAACAATTACAATAATGCATGAACATTTCTTTGCTTTCAAACAGGGCACACTGTTGATGCATTTTTAACACAAGCCACTTTACAAATACATTTTTCAACACAAACATCTGTACAAATCAGTTTGATATTCAAATAATATGTAATTCTTTACTAAATTCCAGCTAGCTGTGCTGTCATATGTTACACAACCACTGCCCTACTTCTCCTGACATAGCTGGTAGTACCTCCTATCATTACATCCTACAAACAGTATGATCAGGTCTTGCTATTCATAGGTTCATAGGTTCATACTAGGCTATCTGCCCTAGGGCATTTATAAGCCTAGCCAGAATGTGTTTGGCTTTCGCCACCCATTTTAAATTTATTTTGCTATGCATAACTGTGTTATTATGTCTTCTTGATATGAATGCCAAGATTCACCTCTGGAGTTTCATATTCCAGGTGAATTTCTTGGCATCCATAACTGGAACACATAATAACATTGTTACAATCAGAGACGTTATCATAATCCAGTATTTTGTGTGCATGTCTATAAACCGAAACAAAGTTAACTTTCACTGAAAATGTGAAATGCACTTCCTAAAAAATGTGCCCAATATAGAAAATTAATATTGGGTTTCCTATCATAACTATCTTATTATGTGTCCAAGACATGGATGCCATGAAATTTGCTCAAGAAGTGAATCTTGGTATCCATATCAGGAATATATAGCAGGTTTTGATCAGAGGCAGAATCATTCTTTGTGGTGTATGGAACTTTATTTGCTCCAGGTACAACTAGTAACAAAAAAGATAAAGTCCAAAACCGAGAATTGTTTTACTGGCTTTCAAGGCGATGAAGAATTTAGCATTGTCAAAGAGGAAGCAGCGTACCTATCAACTTCTTTGCTTAAGAATTGTGGAAAACCCAAAAATAAATGGAAGAATAAAGGATCAAAGCTAGGGACATTTTTTAAATATCGCTCTAATTTGCTTACAAATTTAAAAGTGCAATAAGTTTTCCATCAACATGTATTTTCTTAATAATACGAAGTATGAAACTCTGATGCCTCGCATTGATTGGCTGTAATCCACAGTGATTTACCATTAAATCAAAAAGTTTACAAGGGACAGGGTAAAAATAAGAAGGAAAATTAGGGGCATTCTGCAAGACCAGTGACAGTTAAAAGGTATGCAGATAGTGGCCACTCAAGAAGAGCATTTTAAAGTCAGTATGGAATTTGGCCAAGATTCATAGACCTGGCCCTGAGTGGTAAGGCTAACTTTAAAGTTCTTGTTAGTGGGATAGCAGAAACTTGGGATTCAAAGACATGTTAACCACAATGAGGAAATACCTCATTATCACCTAATTTGCATACCTTGGATTGTGATTATCACAAGTGCTAACAAGCCCTTTTCTGTCGCCTGGCAGCTGATGCATCATGTTAATACAGACATCCCTCATTCATTCCCCCATATACATACACGCATCCAAACACACACATACACACCCAGACACATACACACACACACACACACACACACACACACACACACACACACACACACACACACACACACACACGCACACAGACACATACACACACACACACACATACATTACCAAACACTCATCTGCCTACATATACTCACACATGCAGCCACACACATATAGACTCACTCCTAGTACTACATATCCATTAAACTCCCAGTGCATACCTCTAATGCAGTCTCACCCAGTGATAGTAATGGGTGAACATCAGCTTACTTTTGATCAAACTAATTACTGCGACTGGTGGTAAGGTTCTATGAATTATTCAGCTATGTAAACCACTTATTGCAGACATTTCTGGAGGAAGACCACTTAGCTAATTTCCATATGATATTCCCCCAAAATATCTCATTACCAGTCTAACTATCTGAGAGACAGCCCACTGTGGTAGGGCTGTCTAACAATCAGAAAAGGCTACTGTGATTTAAGCACTGTGTTAGGGATTTCTAAAAATAGGAAAAGGCTACTGCCAGCAGTAAAAAGTGCTTAACATTGGTGGTTACCTTTCAGAATTTCAGCCTTCATTTGGACTTGAAAAATAATGTCTGTATGAAGAGTTTGAAGTTGTTTTGATGGATTCTTGCTGGTTTTCTATGGCTGATGAGCACTGCTAATCATGAGACTAGTCTTAATAGTGCTGAGGGGGGTGCATAATAATAATCAGGAGACTAGTCTTAATGCTGAGGGGGGTGCATAATAATTGTTAAGCACCTTTCTGATGTCAGTAAGAGCCCGTCTTTTCATAATTTTTGGAGTATAATCAGCATACTCCATGCACTACAAAAGTATTCTAGTTCATCAGTCAAGCCTCAGTAACTACCAAGCTAAAAATATGAAGCTGTGAGCATATTATAACTGTTTAAAGCACATAAATTAAGCAGAGTAACTCCATGGCTGTATTCGAAGTCAAACAAGATTTATTAATAGACATAAGCACTTTCGCAGTTCCACAGACTGCTTCATCAGATGTTAAAATTCAAATCTAAAACCGCCATTTATATAGCATCAGCAGCAATTAATCAATCAATACTTAAAGGACACACTTTTAAAAAACATCTTTGAACAGAACAATATTAGTCAAAGAAACGATCAAAAAACGTTAAAAAACATATGCATTCAAATGTATTGAATACAAATATAGATGTTAAGTAAATCCAAGTATTACTATGAATAAATGTTCATCTATGTAAGGGTCCTGATTTTAATATAGGCTTTACTACTTATTTGCATGACTGAACATGTTCTTAATAAGAATGTCTTTTACTTCCAAGGGCAATGTTTTTGGCAACTCCAGGGTACGGCTATGGGAGCATCATTTGCTCCCATATATGTTGATCTGTTTATAGCATTCTTTGAGGAATGCATGATCTATGATCCATTACATAACATCTATTTAGTGGAAATTGATATATGGCGCAGATACTTGGATGATTGTTGGATGGTGTGGCGGGCAGATGCTAGGTATCTGCAGGAATTCATTGAATACCTCAATCATAACATCTGGGGGATTGAATTTACAGTGACATTTGATCTTGAAAGTATCAATTTTTTGGATGTTACCATCACTAGGAAAAGGGATCATGCATTGAACACCAGGACTTACCGTAAATATCCACAATATAACACCTTATTGCATGCTTCTAGCATGCACCCACATCACACCATCCGCAGCATCCCAAAGTCTCAATTTATGTGGATGAAACGCCTTAGTTCCACACAATTGGATTATGATAGAGCTAGTTTGGATCTTTATCATAGATTTGCTAACAGAGGATACAGACACCAGGACATTACCAAGGCTTGGACCTGGACCACCAATACTGACAGAAACACTTTATTACAATATAAGACACCAGCCAGTGACTCCCCAGAGTCCACTATTAGGTTCATTACTACCTTTGGCAGAAACTGCAATGCTATTAAGGGCATTGTTAACAGACATTGGAACATTCTTATGGCCAATGAACATTTGAGGTCTATACTGGGTCAACAGTGTCGATTTTCATTTAGAAGAGGTAAAACATTGGGTTCAATATTTTCACATTTCAAACATATCGAAAGTGGGGGAGCCATATACAAACAGTTGACTATGTCTGGGGATGAACTATGTACATTTCCCTGTGGTCATTGTGGTTCCTGTAAACAAGTCAGCAAACTCAAACAGTTCACTAACCGTAACACCAGTTGGGTGTATCAGTGTAAAATGTTTGGCAATTGTAGCAGTAGCTGGGTGGTCTATCTGGCAACTTGTCGGTGTCAAGCCTTTTATGTAGGCCAGACTTCCAGACCACTCAGAATGTGTATTAATGAACGCAGATCGGATATCAAGACTAAGAAAGAAACTAATGCTTTGTATCGCCATACATTGAAACACCCTGATGCACAATTTACTTTCATGATTATAGACAGGATTATTGGTGATCGTAGTAATCCTCAGGGATGGCATAATATACTTAATCACAAAGAAAAATACTGGATCATCACACTGGGTGCGTTATTTTCACCAGGACTCAATGACCATTTATAACCACAATTTTTATGATGAATACAATATTTTATTGTTGTTGATTCATTTTTGTGCATATTTTTGAATACTTTTCTGAGTATTTGGGTCCATTTGGTGTATGCTTATTCAAATAGTATATTATTTTTTGGGGGATGTAATTGTATATTCATATTGAACAGTTATTCCCCTTTGTCTTTCTGATCCCGTTTTTAACCATGTGATTGTATTATGTATCAGGTCCATTTGATGTTAATGTGCCTTTCTATTCTCGTATGAGCTCAGACAGGGTTGAATATGGTGCTTTTTGTGTCCAAGTGGTCACTTTATATTTATTTTTGTTCAGCATATATTCACTTTTGTTTAGCAGATATGTATTTTGTTTTTATTAACTTTATTCCTTTTTGTTTCTAGTTGCTGATTCATGTACTAGCACTAGTGGGAACATACCAATGATCTCATTGGTGGGGGTGGTCTATAAATACTCATGAGGTTTGACTGTTTTATTTTTTATTCATTTCTACACTGAAGAAGGCATTGGTTTGCCAAAACTGTTCTGTACAATAAAGTATTAATAAGTTTGATACTTTTGTATCATTCTTAGTGTCTTTTTTTTTTACTTCGACACATTCCCTTGCTGGCCTCCTGTTGTTACTATGGAATACTTTGGCCGTGCACATACCTACGCGCATAGCATCAGGTTTGGTTTTAAAGGGACTTTATCATTTAACCCCCTCCCTTTATTGGCTCCCATTCTAATGATCCATCTGATCTCCCTTTCTTCTGTTTTATTGATAATGTCCCCTAGCCTTTCACTTTCCTCTACTTTATCAATGACTAAAAATTGAAAATGGTGCTTGTTACCATAATTCATAACATGTTTGGCTAACACATTCATAGAAATTTGCCTGACTATGTTATATTGATGTTCCCTAATTCTGTCTCTAAATTTACGATTAGTTTTCCATATATAAAAGGACTGACATTCTACACAATATGCAAGGTAAACTAAACTTTAAAAATAAAATTCCTAGTTATTTGCACTTGCAGCAGCTGGAGAGGCCACAAAAGTTCCTCACCAAAAGGATAAAGGGTCTCAAACATCTGTCCTATGCTGCCCGACTGAAAGAACTCCAGCTCTATTCAGTCGCCACAGCTGCTCAGAGGTGACCTTTGCCTAACATACAAGGCCATGTCAAACCCAGATTTGATGAATATGCTTCACCTCAAAAAATCTAGATCCATCAGAGCCACAAGGGCGGGAGACTTAAACCTCGACACGGCTATTAATAGGACGTGCTGGAGGGATAGATTTATCACCGAAAGACTCCCTATGCTGTGGAACAAAATCCCGGTATATGTGAGGCAGAGCACCTCGCTGGCCTTGTTCAAGAGAAATCTTGACCAATGGATGGGAGATCGCAGATATACCCCAGGGATTACCTCAGTGTCACTGCTCGACAGAGGCACAGCAAAATAATGGGTATAGTTCCCCATACTAAAGGGGTGGCATAAGCCACAAAACTATGGGCTAGGCTTGTAAATGCCCTCGGGCAGATAGCCTAGTATGAACCTATGAACCTATGAACCTATATCTGGATGTAGAAACTGACCAGTGTCATCTATACATCCACAAAATTGACATTCATCACAAGGTCTAGTAATCTTTGTAACCTTAGTGTTGCCACGTCTTAATCTTGGATAACACAACATTCTTTTTAATGACTTCATATTCTTAAAAGTGAAATAGGGTCTGGCTTGTGTTCTTCATAACTCTTTTACCTGTGTTAGAGTAACATCTACTTTATGTGGCTGATAACCTCTATCTATAAACTTTCTTGATAGATCAACCATCTCTTCCTCAAAATTATCATCATCTGCACATAACCTTGAGACCCTCATCCCCTGACCTTTGACAATATTGTTGAATATATGAGTGGGATGCATGCTTGTTCCATGTACTAGATTATTTCTATAACAAGTCTTCCAGTGAACTCTAGTATACCCTTCTCAATATCTCTTGTAATGCTTACATCTAAATAAATAATTTCTTGATAAGAAAAATCCATGGTAAACATAAGAAAAGTCATGCTACTACTAATATAATCATAAAATACTTATAACTCATCTTGACTGCCTTCCCATAATAAAAATAAATCATCCATGAACCTGCGGCATAGTATGATTTGTTTATAAAAAGGACCTCTGACAATATGTTCTTCTTCCCGTGTTGCCATCACCAGGTTGGCATAGCTATTGGCACAAGATGTGCCCATAGCTACACCATCCTTTTGTAAATATATTTCATGTTCAAACAAAAATACATTGTTCTCTAACACTGTTTCCATAAGTAAACATAAAAAAATCAATAGTCTTACTATTAAAATCACTACGCTCTACTAAGTTTTTTTGCAATATGTTTATTATAACTGTTTGTTTCATATATATTAAAATTATAAAGCAATAAATTCCACTAAAACATGATGTAATGATATGAGGTAGTGCCATCTGTGCCAGGGATACTAGGGCAGTACATGTGTAACGTATGCCATCATAGCTAGCTGGAGTTTTATAAAGACTTTTATGTCATTTGCCTATCACACTGATTTCTGCAGATATTTATATTAAAAATGTATTTGTAAAGTTGCTTGTGTTAAAAATGCATCAACAGTGGGTCCTGCTGGCTAGAAAACAAAATATACATGTATGTCAGACAATATTATTATAACTGATTAAATGCGTATGTCTTAACAGAGAATTCTGGAAGGGCAGAGGTTAATCTCAGTCCAGCTAATTTTGAAAAATAGATTTAAAATTAAATGGGTTGGTCTAGGCCATAAAAATGTTATCTTACAGGTCTGATTGCAGCCAGAGACAAAAATGTCTGGAAAAACAAACTAGGGATCTTACTGTATTGTCTTTAGGGGTGAACTAATTCTACCCTGGAAGGTTAGAAGTTTTTGAAATTGTTTAATAGCTTTCAAATGCTACAACAGATCTTAGCAAAGATCTGGGTATGTATTGTACCAGAGTCAGGTGACCAGATGACCAGGTGATCTCATTCTATAACTAAAACTAAAATTATTTTTATGATTATCAGTGAATGGTATTCTGCAACTCTCACAGCAGCACTTTGTTTTTCAGAACCTGACAGGAAGGATCTCTCACAGATATCTCGCACAACCACACACCTCATCTTGCCTTGCTGTAGTAAGCAACTCAGCACACTTCATCTTGCTTTAGTAATTTTTTAGATCAGTCAGGAAAATATAGAAAGATTACATAAGTACTGTTTTTCTGTATCTGTGTGAATCTATCCATCTGTGTTGTTTTTAATATCTCCTGTGATTGAAACACTGGTGTTTGTTGTAACTAGATATTCAGTATTCTCATGTTTTCTATTTTATAATTTATTATTAAATATTTCTATACCTTTCATTGTGGCTGGTCTTTTAGAGAACAATTTTCACACCTTAACAGTACTTATACTTATTTAAGTGACATTGTGGCTGCTCCTGAAAGCCTTGCTGCATTGATCAAACTCTACCATTTGTGTTAGTATTAATTTTACTCAGTATACTTGGGTACCCTTATAAGAGCCTCAGAGTAGTTGACTGGTGGCAGCATAATTATCTTATAGTCTGGGCAAAGGGGGCACACTGGTAAATCTGTGCCAGCCTTTCCCAGGTGTTTTTTTGTGTGTCTGTGTGTGTGTGTGTGTGTATGTGTGTGTGTGTGTGTGTGTGTGTGTGTGTGTGTGTGTGTGTGTGTGTGTGTGTGTGTGTGTGTGTGTGTGTGAGTGTGTGTGTGTGTGTGTGTGTGTGTGTGTGTGTGTGTGCGTGTGTGTGTGTGTGTGTGTGTGTGTGTGTGTGTGTGTGTGTGTGTGTGTGTGTGTGTGTGTGTGTGTGTGTGTGAAAATCAAATACCTAAGTGTGTCTGTCAGCTATTTAAAACAGGTACAAAGAGCTCCAAAGTGGTTAGTGTGGAGTCTTGTTTGGGGTCTGGAGAGAGAGAGAGATTCCAGCCCCAGGTCTTGGGTGTGCTTCTTGTGTGCTCTTAAGGGAAATTGTGCTTGATGCAGAGAGCTGCATCTGAAAATACTGTGTGTATCCATTTTTGCTCCTAGTGGCCATCCTTCACCAGTGTCAGTACTTAGAACTGAGGTGGCTGCTTGATTACTGGCCTGGAGTAGGGACATCACACATGTCATAACTATTTACCTCACTTCAAGGTCTGTTGCTGAAGACTGATGATGAAACTGCAGTGCAGAATCTCTTCCAAATAATATGCTTTAATAGGGCGGGCTCTACAGTGACAGTGTCATATTTTTTTGTTTTAGGTTGGACAGTGCAAATTCATTAAATAACACTGTCAATAACAGACATGGGCCTAGAAAACTGAACATCTTTGGGGTTATGATTTTAAGACAATTATGTAGTCTAGACAGGAATGCACAATGAGTGGTACGAGACCTATTTTATTAAGATTAACTCAGATTTCCAGTTGAATACATTAGTTTAACTTCTTTCTTCTTTGTTTCAGCTATCATACTGGCAGTTCACTCAGCTATCCTATACAAGCAAATTAGCCAGAGGCAGAGTACATGACAATCTCACAAACATGTATTCTAGCCAGAGATAAAAAAGACTTTGTACACCTATATCTTTTTCTGTACCTTCTAGATAAGATTCAGTTTAGTTAGCCAGATACTTCGTTTTGATTATTTATTCATTTATTTATTTATTTATTCACTTATTTTATTTTATTTTACTTACACGTTGTTGACTGCTTTAGTGCCACTAGGTCAATGGCATCTTTTCAGGGGAGACCCATGGTGGCATTCATACTGACTAGGGGAAATCTGGCCAGGGCATTGGGAAACTTCCACTGCTCTTTTCAATAAATGCCATTGGATCTTCTACACCCACATGAGCAATCACCAACTCAGGCGGATGGGACCTTGGTTTAACATCTCATTTGAAGGACAGATTTATTTTTCTTTTTATTTATTTACTTGCTTATTAAATTGTTTACGTAATGTACAATAGCAAAGAAAATACATATAAAAAGAATAATTATAGCAAAATATACAAATAAACATTAGAATAAATTATCCACATTAAGAATAACCAAAAGAGGCAGAGGCACACACTGGTGCGATGTCTATGTTTTATATAGCCATCAAAATCACTGTGGATGTGGTCCAACTTCCATGAGGTCTTTAACCAGAGTGAATATTTTAGCCAAAAATGTGCCACATGACATGCAACCTTTTGCAGTTAACTCATTAGCATTTAAACATAGACATACTGTACACAGAATTATGATATTCCTTCATATATAACACACACACAGACACACACACACACACACACACACACACACACACACACACACACACACACACACACAGTGTATATATTAACAATGGTGACACATTGTGCATTTCAGGCTAGTCTGCTATTCCACTCACAGTGAGGAGATAATCAAATTTCTTCGTCAGAAGCTTCCAGTTTTCTGCTAAGTTGTTCTGCAGCAAGGGGATTCCTGACCGTCGCATTTAGACCATTTTATAACTACAAATTATACGTCTGTAAGTCTAAACAAATAAACTTCCACTTCTACATTTTCCAAACTGTTTGTACTGGAGAGAGTTTTAGTAGGAGCAAGCTGAACAACACACCAAACTTCTGTATCCCCAGCCAATACTTTAGTGATCCCTAGGTATTCCCGGGCAATATCAGAGAAATATTTCCTCCAACATGTTCTGGATCTGTCCTGAGGCAGACTTGCTATGAACTGTGTCTGGTATATCGCCTATGAAGGTTTTTTTTTTTTTTTTTTTTTTTTTAACCCTAGAAGCAAACGTATTTATTTTTCAGTAACATCCTGCAACTTCTGGATGTTCATCAGAATGCTCAGTTAGACAACATAGATACCATAGATGTGCTTACCAGTCTCTATGATGTAATTAGTCTCACTGCTTATAACAAAAACTCTACACATTACATACATTTCCTGTAACTGGGCATTAGCATGTGCTTACCAGTCTCTATGATGTAATTAGTCTCACTGCTTATAACAAAAACTCTACACATTACATACATTTCCTGTAACTGGGCATTAGCATGTTTAAAGATATATACCCCATATACTTCAAGTTGGACACATCATAGACTCCTTGGGTAAGATTTATACAGAGAAGAAAGAAGTAATGGGCAACCTTATAAAGGTTTTAAAACTAATGGTGAATACAAACTGTAAGAGAGATATAAGTTTGTCCAAAATAGTCCTGGGGTTAAAGGTACACTAGAACGAAATGGAAAGTAATGCCATAGCATGTGTGTTAGCATCTGATTGGGTTGGATAACTCTTTAAGGACAATGATCCTGAATGGGAGCTTGTTTATGGCGAGAAGAGAGACGCATCAATGCAGCCACCATTCCAATGTTTAGCAGCAAATTCTTGACTAGCTGAGGCTGGAGCCCTGAGAAGCAGAGCAGACTAAAGCAGCTTATTAGTTCCATTTATATGTTGTAGATCATTTGACATTTTTAGGTATCATAAAAGTGACTAATACAGGAGCAGAGCTGATGTGGAGCTTGGTGGCTCTAGCTCCTGATATGGTATTTATAAGATCATTTTAGAAGAGTTGCTGTCTGTGTATTTGAAATTAGGACAATAAGCCCTTACTTAGGGTGTTTGATCCCATCAGTTAGCATGAGACTAAACATACTTTGACATTTCATTTCAAAATTCTGATTGCTTGAACTGAGTGCACTTGAGTTAAGGATTCAGGTCCTTATTATTTGTGTCCAAACAGTGATTGTAAAATAGCAGCAAGGTTTGTTATGATCTCAGTGCATTAAGATAAACAATCCAAATTCCAAATGCCCGAAAGAACACACTTGTCATTTTATTATTTATTTATTTATTTATTTTATTTATTTTTGTTAACTGGGGTAAAGTACCAAGCCTTACACACCATTTTCAGACTAAGGCCAAGAGTACAGTTTGGTTAAGTGACTTGTACAGAGTCACATGATTAGGCAAATTGAGGCTATAGGCATCAAACCCTGGACCACCGAAAGCAACTCTTTAATAGTTCATAACCTTTATCCTATGACCTCACTGCCATCTTTGCAAATGGTAGGTGACAACTGGAAGAAAGAAAAGGTTCTAAACTTCAAAACATGCTCATCATAAACCACTGAGATCACAAGCACTCAGTACGTTCTTGCATGTGGTATAAATTTGCTTTAGGCAGCCCAGTGTTTTTGTGGAACTGTGTCCATAGAAAAAAGGAATGCATGTAACAAAAGAAAACTCAAGAATTTAATAGTTTTAAATATGTCTTGTTTTGTTGTAAAACAAACTAATTAATTTTGTTGCAGTTTTTCACTTACTTCTCAAAAGCATGCATATGCCTAGCTGAAGGCCTTGTCTTCTTTCTAACTTAAACACACAGATATCTGTTTGAAAAAAAAAAAACAGGTGAGAACCTATCCTAATGAGTTATTTACTATAGGCTTTTATTTAAGTAACAGGGGCAGGAACCAAAATGAGATACTAAATGGACGTGAGTGCTAGAAGTAATGCCTGGTGCCCCACGGAGCCAGACATGCAGCACAAGGTGCTGATCAGCAGTTGTATTAGTTGAAAAGTAGTAGCACCAATAGGTATGAGGAAAAACCTGAAAGATTTTAGAAAAGGAATTCCAGCTGCTCCAGAAACACTTGGAGATGCAAGAATGAAGCGGACATCTCACGTCATGGTTAAACGCACTGTAAGATGAGACTCCACCTATATTAGGTAAGGCCTTGGAATTCAATTGTTCCCTTGTACAGTAACTAACTGAACCACTGAGTCATGGTAGTACTGCGGGGATATGGGACTCTCTCTCTCTCAGTCTATATATATATATATATATATATATATATATATATATATATATATATATGGGATCCGTACAGATCACAGATGGCACTTTCTGCCAAAGCAGAAATCACTGAACATGCATAACTGAAAGTGCTGTTCACCGAAGCAGCACTTTTGGTTATGTATGCTGGTTGTGCCAGTCACACTACGGTACGGTTAAGGGAGAATTCCCTTTTCCCCACTGTAGTGCGACCTCGGAGTGAGAATATAAAAGTAGGGGGTGTGTGGGGGGCACAGCCCCCCCACATGGGGGGTGCAGGGAGGCTTGCCCCCTGCATAAAAGAAGATTTTTTTTTTTTGAACGGACTTTAATGAAAGCACTTTTTCGGTGAAAGTGCTTTCATTAAAGTGTGTTTGGGTATTGTAAATTCGGACTATTGAACTTTTATTCAATAGTCCTAGATCCATATATATATATATATATATATATATATATATATATATATATATATTTTTTTTTTTTTTTTTTTACAGTTCTTTTTTAAACACCTTTTCTGAATTATCATGTAAGACATAGGCAAACATACATTTATATAAAAATAAACCATGTTAACATGGTCTCGATTACAAGCATTATACATCACATATATTCTTTTATACCCTTATCATCAATCCAATATTACATAAATTGATTAATTAATCCTTTCCTTAAACCTCACTCCTTCTCCTCTGAAACATTATTCTGTATGTATTTTTTCCACAGTTTCCATTGCTAGTTTGTAATTTGCTCCTACCCTTTTAAAAATCCCACGTCACTTCTTTTATCTCTGTTATGATATTCACTAATTCAAATACAGTTGGTTTGGACTTTGATTTCCATTTTCTAGCAATTACATTTTTGCCTACCACCAGAATTAAACTTAAGAAGGCCTTAATATGTCTATGCAATTCAGATACTATATCCTAGCTCAAAAAATAATAATTTCCTTAGTTACACCTATTTGCTCATCCAATATTTCTGACAAGAGTACACTGTAGAGAATTTTTAAAGTCTGCCAACTTCATTACATTCCCAAAACATACATTCCCAGTTATCTCTTTCTTCCCCATCTCACCTCCAACATTTGCTATCTACCTAAGGAAAATTCTTTGGAATCTGCTTGGGGAATAAAAATACTTATGCAAACATTTCCAAGCAAAAATCCTAAATCTCTTAGACTTTGTTGCATATTTCGAAGCCATACATATGTCCTCCCATCATTTCCTTGCAGTGCTTTACCATCTTAATAAATACTTCAACTTCATATTTAATACTGTGATTATTTCCTAAGCACTCAATACTTGTCAAAGTGAAACAAATGAAAAGTAATGCATAAACTGTTACAAGATATTACAAGTAATGTATTATTTAATAATGAACACTCTGGACAAATATTAAATATCAAGGGATAAAGTCACAACAAACTATAACAAATGTACTTCAAAACAGTTTATATGAAATAAGTTCATTGGATCCAACAGAAACCAGTCTATCACAACTGAGAATTTGAAACGCTGGAACTCACACAAACACTGTCAATGTTACAAGACAGCATCCATTAGGATTTAAAGTCATAAACTAATAAGCCAGGATGATCCCCTGCAATCAACACCATTGACCCAGTGGGGGGAGTTCTATCCTCCCTATGCAGTTAATCAAGTCAGTAGTGCTCACTAAGGTGTGTGCCACTGACACATTTCCAAGAATTTCTGATCCAACACAAGGTACATCAATGAACACAGTCACACACAATCACATGCTTAGTGTTGGCAGGTATGAGTTTAACTGAACAAGTAGACAAAAAGCTGTTTACTTGTTCAGTTTAAAAGATTTTTCACACATTTAAATTTGCTCAGAATCTGATAATTGATGTTCACATTGCAAACAATCAGAAATGTAATGTCTCATTAACTGCCTGCTAGCAGGTATTAATGAGTAAAATTAATTAAATTAAATATATAAAAACAAAGCTTATTTACTCTGTCATGCAATGGGCAAATTACATTCCAAGCTAACAATACACTGTAGTGCATCCACTACAGTTTATATGAGCATACCCACACTATCCTTACAGTACATGACTGAAAGTAAGGTTCACTGAAAGTCTGGTGGCATTATTGTAGTAAAAATGCAATTTTACACAGGATTTTAATAAAACATGGACTATAGAGAGATAGTTAGATTGACAGACTGAAAAACAGTATACTGAAAGTTATAATATGAATGTATGATGTTGAAGTATCAACGTCCTAAATCTTAAAATGTTAAAATCAAAATACCTACTCCTCTGCTTGTGTAGATAGTTGGATTTGTCTCCCTTGCAGGACCTATTGTGATGTCTGGTTAATATCCCACTGAACTGCCAACAATTAATGTGACATCCAGACAATACCTCACTGAATTGCCACCAATTAATGTGACATCCCTTACTATCCCTGGTCAGTAACTAAGGAGCCTCAGTCCTCACTACTTACTCCAATATGAAAATGTCACTTAAACAGGAGTAATATTTCACAATTCTCCCCTAAGAGCACAACAGGAAATTACTCTATAGCCTGGGACTGGACTGTATACTTCTGTCCACCCCAAATATAACTCCTTATTACACACTTCAGAGCAATGTGCCCCTGTTTAAGACCTCTGATACATTCACACTTAAATAAATTAAATCTTACACATCCAAATACTTCTGGGAAAGCCTGACACAGATTTCCAGCTGTGTCCCTTCCCCCAAATAATATGGTAATGTTGCCAATAATCAAAGTGTCTTCATGCCCTCCCTAAGGAGTGTCCAATTATGAAAATTAAATATTAAAACAAATAGAAGCAAATGACCTAAGCAGTCAGGCTTTCGGAGTGGCTCGAGAAGTTATTAGAGCAAGTATAAGCACTCTGAAATCACTAAAGAAAAACACTGATTGTCCAGCCACAATGTAAGTTAATAAAAATGTTTAATATTGAGCAAAATGATTAAAAATATAAAACAGTAGTTCACAATAAACAAACAGAACTCAATCATCAGGAAAATGAAATCAGTACTGTAGGACAGAGATCCAAAATTCAGAAAAACTGATCTAGCTGATTAGTTAGAATTTCCTAACTAACTAAAGAACACTGTCCCTTATCTAAACTAAATTACTGCAACAGAGCAAAGGCAGGTTTACAGTTCTTGGTAAGTTCTTTTTGGGTATCCACTGCACAGTTCATCTGTCAACTGTAACTGACTACTGTAACTGACAACAGCAGGCTCTTTTATAGACTAGCCTGTTATCTGTTCCAGTTCTAATTTTCATTTCATTTTTTTAATTCAACCAAAAGCTGTTTTCTAAAAGTTCTTCCTGTCTTTCAGCTTCTGACAGTAACATATAGTAACTGTCAACATTCTAATCACATCATCTGCTGATCAGCTGAATCTGAGACAGTTTGCCTTTAGAATCACTTTTCACAAGCATGCACAGTTAGAAATTTAAAATGACACTGTTCAAGTCTTTAAAACATTTTGGTCAATAGAGCAACATGAAAAAACGTATTTACAGTATCATAGCTAGTCATGCTGGCATAAAATATACAGGTCAGTCTGAAATTATATACAAAAACTCAGCCAGACATGCACAAATGTCTAATTTCTTCACACCTATGTTAACACTGGTGTCCAAGTTACACTTACAGGAGAATGACATTGTTAGTTGATTATGTTCTATGTGCATTATGTGTGTGTGTGTGTGTGTGTGTGTGTGTGTGTGTGTGTGTGTGTGTGTGTGTGTGTGTGTGTGTGTGTGTGTGTGTGTGTGTGTGTATATATATATATATATATATATATATATATATATATATATATATATATATATATATATAGTGAGAGTGAGATGCAGTACATGTATGCTGTTAGTAGGTATTTTGAGTTGAACATTGTAAACTTTCAACATTTTAAAATTTCAGGATTGTGTCTACCTGACTTTGTCAAAATTCCACTTCTTCAAATCTCAGTTCATCAACACTCAAAATATCGAAATCACACTTCATCGAAGCAGTGGAACAAGGAACATTTTCAAACGGTAAGTAATTTGTTGTGCAAGACAGTAAACTTTGCCCTTTTCCTAATTGTAATGTGATCTTGGAGTTGGCATATTTAATTAGGGGGGTATGGGGGGCATAGCCTCCGCATTGGTGGGTAGGGATGGTGCAGTTTAGGTTCTGTTTCTTTTTGGGTAACTGGTTACTTACCATAGGAAAATCTTCCTTGTTCCACTGATTCAATGAAATGTAATTTCGGTATTTTGAGTGTCGATGAACTGAGAGTCAATGAAGTGGGATTTCAACAAACTGAGGTAAATCCCTTTCAGCATTGTAACACACAGATATATAGATACAGATATAAGGGTCCCCCGTGTTTTATCGAATGCAGTTTCTTCAGTAAACACAAGGGGGTAGTTTAATGTTGACTTTATTGATAGCCAAGTAGTGGAAATGTCAATGGTGTGTAAAGTCAAGACAAGTAAGGGAGGTCGAAGGTGTGAGTGTGTTTGTGCATATGTATGTATATTAGAGTTAGGGTCAGGGATGAGTGGAGGATAGGTGTTGCATGTTTGTGTGAATTTGTGTATTTTAGGGTAAGGGTCAGGGTTAGGGGATAGATAAAGTGTTTGTGTTTGCGAATGTTTGTGTGTCTGAGTGTATCTTGTGTACTGGCAGTGTTATGGGAAGATTTTGATGAAGGTAAGGTGTAGGATTAAGGGTGAGGGAAGGGGCAGAAAAACCCTACCCCTCTACAGTGTTTTTTTTTTTTTTCAACACTATTTAGTGCATATTCTGCAGGTTCATAAAAACCTTCCCGTAACACTGCCACTATTCAGATGAATTTGAGGCTACTGTTAGGGGAGGTTTAGTGCTAATATTGAGAGGAAATAGTTTCAATATTATTTCATTTGATATTTTTTGTTTTCAGTATTGTGTATGTTCAAATTTTTTGTTAGTGTTTTCAATTCGATATTAAATTAGTTTGATCATATACAACATAACCAGATATAGATATAGATATAGATATAGATACAGATATAGATACCTGTAGATATAGACATAGATATAGATAGACTGATAGGAGCCATAATATTTTGCCATCATGACTGTACAACACGCCAAGGTACAAATGGTAAATCAGAAAGTTGAGCAATACACTAAATTGCAGACCATACCATATAGTGCTTCAGGAAGAGGATGTCTTTAGAATTCTAATGGGTTAACAATAACATCACTAGTGGTCATGAAACATCAGATGCAGTGGGCTTGCTAATTAAGGTTAAGGTTAAAAGCAGCTTGTTTTACTGGGAGTGATGCATCTTGTTAGCTTCAATTATGTGTTGCAGATTAGCAGATCTATGCAAAGCTAACAAACTAGGCTAGGTAAGAGGATAGGTGCTATCACAGCTGGTAACACAAGTGCTTACAGGGCAATTTTAGAAAAGCCGTTGCTTGCTATAGTTGAAGCGTGAAGGAAGGGATTCTTACATAGGATGCTTTATCTTGTTTTCAAGTATTAGGCAGAACACATTTTTGACTTCTTTTTCAGGATTTTTGTCTTTGAACTGAATGCCTCAGAGCTGAGGGTTCAAGTGCTTACTGATACCCCTTAGGTGTGACAGAAGGGGAAGCCTGCCAGCCTGCTTACCGATCCTATAAGAAACAATAACATATAGTTGGATAATTATTCTTATTCGCTAAAGAAATTAGCTTAGTTTATCTTGTCACTCACTGAGCACAAACATTTCAGAAATTAAATGCTGGAACAGATTCAAGACATAAATTCTTCAGTCTCAAACATGAGTATAAGATTCACTAGCATTATATAAGTTGCATTGTAAAATAGCTGAGCAAATAATTTGGCACATTATACAAGAGAGGTAATATTACAGTGGTTAGAACAGATATAATCCCTAGAGCTCTACCTTCTGGGGGAGGGGATAGCATATGGCTTGCTGCATTATTTTAGATAGATCAGATACATCAGACAAGACTGGATGCTGTTTCATAGAGGTTATCTTCATTTAATCACTTGTAACTTGAAGTGATCTCATTATGGCTTTTTTCTTTAACTAAACTGTCATCTCTTGTTACACAAAAGAACAACAGGTTTATTAAATAACCCCGCATGAAATCGATGAATGTATGCATAAAATATTCAAATGAAAAAACGTATTGAACACTGTCTCTGTTAAATCAGTGAATTTATACCTACAATGCCGAGAAATGAAGATGCGGTGTCCACTTGTTTTTAACAGAAGTCTAACATTTTGGAATTGTATTTATTTAAGGTTTGAGACCCCAGAAATGCGGTGTATACTTAGTTTACTTCCAAGATTGTACGTGGAAGGTTCTCATTATTTCTGGTGTCACAGTGTTAAACCTCTTTGCTTTGTTTTGCCCTTTTTATTGTTTTTAGTTTAAACTTATATATTCAGAGGTAAATAGTAGGCTAGCTGACCTTGTGGGACATGTTAATCCTAACCAAATTTCCTCAAAGGTAAGAATCAAACCCTGTACCTTCTGTCTGTGAGGTAAACAGATATAAATAAATAAAAATAATACCTTAGTCATCATTTCATCTCCGATCCATTTAAATAATGCTCATAGACAAGTACAAGCTTGTTGCCCTTAGGTCTATTTTAAGCTTAGTTTTACTCAGTGGGAATTAAACCCTGTATAGCTTGTGTGGGAGGTAAACATATTAACCATTATGCCATGTGAGCTATATTACATAATTATGCATCCATAGCAAGTGAAATGTAATACTACCTAAATATCTCACTGGAAATCAAATGTGCTGAGCATCTGATTCACATTTTGTATATTATAGGTGAATAGTTACTTAGCTGATTGATTGACTGAGTCAATAATGTGATATACATTGTTGTGCAGGGGAAGCATCAATGAGCTATACAGAGACCAGGGGGTACATTAGAATAGAAAGTCACAAGGTAATGAAAGCCACATATATGTCTTGTCTGGCAGTTTAGCGCAAACAATGAAGTCTGTGCTGCTGATGAGGGTCTTTGTGTAGCACTGGGTGGGTTTTCTGCCTAGAGTCTTCAGACAAAATAAATAAAAGATAACAAACATATGATAGAACTGCATTTTTGACAGTCTTCTTGAAGGTTGATTGGCAAGTTATGCAGATTGTAACACAGATGGGAATAATGAAAGACCATAATCTATTGGATATCGCAGTGTAATGCTGCTCTAATCTGGGAGATCTAGTCAAAATGAGCAGGGTTTATGCTAAATATAAGAGAGACGGTCAGTGTTACCTAATAAAGCAGCGGCCTGATGAAATGGCTAAACTTTGGGTCATCATGAGGAGAGTCATGTAACTGCTGCACTTGAAGGAGGGGTGTGTGATCAATCAGCACAAAAATATTTCAATATTTCCATAAGGCTATTGTGAAACAGTGACCTAGATGGGCAACACAGCTACTTCAAAGTCTATAAGGATAACATTGTTAAAAATCTGTGTTCTTTATAATGTATGGATATTTTAATATAGTAAGCATTTCTGGTAGCCTCTTCTATTGAATATGGTGAAATATGATCATGTAAATGCTAAGTTTCACAGACTCATGGTGATAAGTATTTGAAAAATAATGTAAATCTGTCATTTATGCACTGGTTTATGGCAGAACCATGAATTTTATAAAAACTACATACTCACCAAGCTGGTTGAGTCACTCATTTTTCCCTGAAAAAAAAATACATCATACATGTAATCTCAAACTGAGACCTTCTTAAACATGACAAAAGTGCAGTTCATGCCCTTCATTCAAAATAAGCTAAAGACATGTATTATGCAAACTATATAACCTGTCACAAGAATACACACAAATAATTTTAATGAGCACATCAGACTTCTCGTGCAGCACTCATTTTAATTTTTCTTTCATGTCTCCCCACCCCCACAAAGTCTTTTGACTTTACATCACAGGATTATAGCAACATATGTTTATTGTTGTATTGTTTATACCTCAGTAAACATTGCAGTGCCACAGTGGGGTGTTTCAAACTAGCAAGTATTGGCAGACCAAGGAGAGAAAAATGACTGAGGGGCAAAAGGGTGTAAGTGGCTAAAGAATTGTGCATCATCTGAAATTGCATCACACTGTTCCTTTAATAACTTAGAGCAGTAGAAGCTGACCACATTTAGTATGGTATAAATATTATATAATCCACTGCTGACCACACAGGGTGTTATGGAGAGCTAAATAGCACTAGAGCTGGAATGAACAAAGCATTATTTCAGACTGGAATGAACTGGGGGGTTAAAGCAGAGGTGGACCAAATCAATCAGTAAAAATGGCAATTAAGTTGATTAATTTGAAAACAAATATCTGGGTACGTATCTATCTAGATAGGCAGAATGAGAAGCATTTTGTCTAATTTATTTGTATGGTAGTCTCGAGATATTGAAAATCAAATAGATAAGTATTTATATATATACATAGATAGATAGATAGATAGATAGATATAGATATATAATTTCACAATAAAGGCAAATACAGATGTATTCTTAAATGGCATATATAGGAAGTGATGTCCACACAAAATGAGACTTTGGTATTCACATGTTATAAATATAACCACACTGTACTCTATGTAACATTTCTGAAGAAGTTCGATTCTAATAACCAAACAAACAAAAGTGCTCAATTTTTTTATAAAATTATTTATAAAGGATATGAACTGTACCACTGACTCTGTGTCTTCTTTCCATCAAAAACAAAAGTGTTCCTTTATATACAAATACAATGCTAAGTATATTCTTGACTAAATACTAGAGACATTTTTTGCAGATATGCAGATATCCAGGTATTGCATCTCAACTGCGCCTGATTTTTGCCTGATCTTGCTACTGTCCATCATAAAATGTTTGATTTTTTTTCACTTAATCAAAAAGTAAATTACAATGGTATTTAAATTTTCCCCTAATTTTGGGTATTTGTATCCAACCTTCCATTGTTTTTGGTTTTGTCCAGAATTCTTGAGTAAACAAACTTGAAATGTATGATAAGCACAACCTTCTCAGCCATTTCTCATTCAGCAAAGAGCTCCAGTTTTACCCTTCCAAAGTGTGCCTGCTCCTTCTTTCTCATTCGTATGCATACTGCTCCAAGTTCCACTCTTTCATTGGCTAAGTTGCACAGCCAATCAGATAATGACTTTCTAGATCTTGTCTTGGTCAAAAGGGAAAAACCAAGTTAGACATGCAGTAAATCATAAAAAAACACAAACATATAAAAATAACAGGGAACCTTAATGAATGTATATAAAGCAATACAACAATAAATGAATGAGCATGTTACAGACAATCTGAACACATTAAAAACAATACATGGTCAAAAGGGGCAGTAGCAGATACCACTAGATGTTTGCTCTGCTGCAGTGATTTCAGCAATGATAGCATTAGTATGCTGTGAGCAGTAAACCTCTTCTTAAATTTGAGGGGTTACTTTAGAACAGGGAAAAGACAACAGTGCAAATTGGCCAGAAATGGTAAAGATTATCTGGTGTTTCTATACTCTACTTTGCACTAAATGCAACTCAGAAACTTGGATAGTGCCTGTCTGATGCATTTTATGTTTGTCAAGGAAAAATATTTCTGTGTCTTTCAATCTGATTGCAAGTAAATATGACCTCAGTATTCTTGGTACTACTGACATCTTTCATATTTCTGAGTCAAAGGAGGGATTTCATTCTTTGTACATCGGGGATTTCATTCTTTTTACTTCTACTGTTTGCTTCTTGCTTGTAATCTGGTGCACTGTACTGAAGTTTACACACCAGACAGCTCATTTTCTAATTATCTGCTTGAGTGTTATCAGAACCACGGAGGTAAGGCTGTTTATGTATCATGTTACCAAAGTGTGTGTGTGTGTGTGTGTGTGTGTGTGTGTGTGTGTGTGTGTGTGTGTGTGTGTGTGTGTGTGTGTGTGTGTCTGCATATTGTGTCTGTGTGTTTGTTTGCTTCTGTGTGTGCCTGTATAAACACACATACAACTCGTAGAAAGCATTTCCGGTTCAACTATGTATATGTGAATCTGCCGGCACCACTATGTTGTTCATTTTATAGCCCCCAAGAAGGCCAATTTATGCATTGTGCCCAACCCCCAGGGGCAAGAATTTACACATAATCAAATTTTAAGTGTTACAATTTGGACCCTCTTTTATGATTTTTGATGGTCTCTGCTAGGAATTTTAATAGACAAGGTGGCGAGGGATATGGTTGGTACACAGATCACAATGGACCAGTTTCAGTTACAGAATCCAGGTGATTATCCCAAAATTACACCAAAGCCAAGGACAAAAAAGAAGCTCCTACAGTACAAAAAATAGACTCAGAAATTTAGAAAGGAGTTTATGCAACACACTAAGGCACTAAACACATTAATTTAAGAAGCTGTAATATCACCACTAGTTTCTTAAATGAATCTTGGTACTCTACCATTTATTTCAAACCCTAGTAACTTACCCCTAGAGCAGCTGCCCCCTACACTCTGCCCAAGTTATGTGGATTCTTATAAGTTCAAGGAAATAACATATAGTTGTATAAGTTCACTACTGCTTTGTTTTATTTTTCTTGTTAAGTGAAATTGTTAAACAATGTCATATGAACATTCTGTTTTGAACATGTAATTTTCTTCTCAGACATTTTTGCCCTCATTCCTACTGACCCTCAAGTCTCTCCCCAATGGATCTGAGTCTATGCATTCCCTCATACTGGGGAGTTACCTATCAGCTGTATAAGGGTGACAGCCATCTAGGTGGCCATCATACAGGCAACTATGAGGGCTTATTGTGTTCTTGCCAGCAATTTGACTATGATTATACTTTTGTATTGTGCTAACCCCACTATAAATCCGCGGTGGTGCAGTGGTAGCATTGTTGCCTCACAGCAAGAGGTTCTCCCGTTCGATTCTCGGCTAGAGTGCGGGGAGTGCCTTCTGTGTGGAGTCTGCATGTCCTCCCCGCGGTTGGGTGGGAGTTCGAAAGACATGCGTAAATGAGCATGCCTTCGCTGAAGGTTGAACATCGAGCTAGCACCTCGGCGTTCGTGAAAATCTACTGCCAATCATTAGCGGACCGGAGTTCCGCTCTGGCGACCCCTAACCGGGAAAAAGCCGAAAGACAAACAACAACAACATTGTGCTAACCCCACTAGCCAGGGGGAGCCAAGCTACACATGTCACCCCAGAAACCCTAAATCCCCTTTACCTTGTTAGTGCATGCTCTGATATACTTGCTATGAAGGTTACCACTAGGCAGTGGCTTGGTAGGCATTGCTTCTCCTCCTCCAATTAATTATAACAGTACAGCTCATGCTGTACTCTGCTTTCCCCCAAAGATGGGCACTGTGATACTCCTTCACCATCTCTGTCAAGTGCCTGACGTACTTGCTGAACTTGGATCACCTGAGTTATAGTGAAAGCTTTGTTTGTCTTTGTTTCACAGGAGCTAACACTGTTTTGCACAAGTAATTTCACCATGAAGTATACATATGTTCTGGCTAGTATGACCCTGTTTCAAGTGGATGAAAACCGATAAAACTGAAAAACAGTGCAGCAGAGAGCACTGGAGTCTGAAGACAGTGCCTGGACCAGTGTCAGGACCACATAGATAGCTTAGCTAGAAGCACGTCAAAATTATTGTTTTCAACACTACAGTGAAGAAACTATAGTTGTAAAAGTCTTACAGGCACCATACCAGTGTATTTTTTTCTTCACTGTTTTACATATTTCATATTTGATGAACATCCTTGTTACTTTGCTATTTCCTGTCCAAACAATTTGCCATTAATGCCTAATGTTTTGGTAGGATGAATGTAATGATGCTCCCCACAGAACTAGACTGGAGTCAGTTTTACAGTATTTTTTCCATTGTTTTGTTTGAGGGTCAGAACTTCAAAGAAGCTGTATGCATATGGCTACAAAGATCAGTCATTTGGTTATCCGTGTCACTACAAAGCCCATGTGACCTATATAAACAGTTTGTGCCTATATGTCACTGAGTGTCAAAAACTGCACAGTTTCACCTTCCTATATACACTCTTTATCAAACACCATAATTAGCAGCTTTCCTCACCATAATTCTTGTAGTATCATTTAACATGTTTAATGCAAACAGTTTCCCAAATACCATAGTTATACAGCTTGTTTCACACCAGTCCTTATAGTTTCATTATGTGGCACTGTCTCCCATACTCTTTGTCATGTATTTATTTCATGGACAATAGTACTATTAAAAATGTTCAAAATGACTCCATGTTTCAGTAACTGTGATTTGATATGATGGCAGACCATTCAATGAATTCAACTCTAATGTATTACGGGTATTACTAAAAATGTTCACAATAACTCCATTTTGCAGTAACTGCAAATTAATTTGTGCAAATACCATTCAAAGCAGTTTAACTGTACTAGTTTCATTAGTTTCACACCAATGTGCAATGCAAAAAAAAAGTTTCCCTGGTTTTACACCAATGAACCATGCAAAATAAAAAAGTGCAGAATTCCTCCAAATTTCATTAACTTCAAATTATTATGCACGTGTACCATTCAAGTCAGTTCACCTTCAAATGAGTTTTGTTGAATCTCATAAGAATACAAAGTTATTCTACTTAAGAAAAAAAAGTACTGCAGAGAAGTAAATGGAGCAATTTCAATAAAAAGGCAGAGCAACTCTTGTGACTGAAAAAAATAAAGCCCTGTGTTTTGCCTCAGGCAACACAACATGGGTTCATCTAGCACCACAGGCCTTGAGGAATTGGCACAGGAGAAGTAGGAATTGAACAGCAAGTCTCAGTTTGCTGATCTTGGAGGTCAGGGCCATGGCTGGCCAAAGACTATCAAGCATTCTGATTTGGTTGAGTTGCCCCTATTTAAATGGTAAATTGGTGTGCTGACCCAACATCCAAATTTGCTTCCTTCCATTTCTGCTTCTGTACCCAGTTCCCCTTGCCAACAAGCTACTAGCTGAAGATCAAGAAACTGTAGATATAGCCTCATGAAAGGGTAGAGAAGCAGCCAAAAGTCATCAAAGTGTTTTTTGTTCTTTTTATGTCAGTTGGAAACACATTTTCCCTACTGGCTGGCTCTTCACCTTCCTAATATCGCATATCTCTCTCTCTCTTAGAGATGTTTGTAATAATGTAGTATGCTAGTAGTGGAACTAGCACTGAATTCTTTTTTTTCAGTGTATATGTATTATTATATTTCTGTAGGTGTACGTGTCATAATTTCACACAGATTATCCAAAGTATAGCACAGACTGGTGTGGGAATGCATAGTGTAATGCACGGATGACAGGCTGACAACTTAAGTCTTTATTCATGGCATAGAACATGATTTCTCACTGAAATGAGAATGTGTGATTACTGTGTGAATTAATTTCTGAAGTCTGCATATCAATGTTATTCTGCACATTCTCTCCAGCATTCCTTGACAGAAAAGATGATGGACAAATATTTGTCAAGCAAGTTTACAACTGATCAAAAAATGACTTTTTACAATCATTAAATTTGTTCTGATTTTTACAACTGTTTGCAGAAAGCTTGAGTAAGCGTTACCCATTTAGTTAATGGGACAGTGGCTTTATAATCCAGTATTGACACTTTTTCTAAAGACCCTAGAAATATATTGTGATGCATTCTGTGTCAGTACTTTTAGTGTGATTTGGAGATCTCTAGCTTCACTGGTGTTAATAGTAATTTAACAAAAAAATGATGTTTTAATGCATTCTGTCTGGTGTTTTTTCTTGTTATGAGAGCAGTTAGCTACAGAAAGCAGAGTACCTACACTTTGAGATGTTGCAAGGAGTAAAACCAATGGAATTATTGCAGTTCTTATAGCCATTACTGACTTTGAGTGTGGATTCAATATTATAGTATGGAATATTGCAGTTTGTTAGTTGAGTGGGGTTTTCCTGTTACGATCACCTGTGTAGATCTGCAGGTGGTTGGTCACCTGTTTCTACCTTATTGGTACTCTCTGCAATAGTAGCTTGTGTAATACACTTTTTTTTTTTTCTCCTCATTATTTTGTGCTATGTCCAGTCTATCGTTTGTTTTTGACTGTGGGCATTGCTTAATGAAAGCTAACTGTGATTTTATGAAGTTAAAATGAACTTTGCTTACATATAAAAAGCATGATCCTACACTTTGCTTTTATTTCCTTCAATGCATCTCTTTTGGGTGTGTACCTTAAATTCCCAGTGGGTGTGGCTTGAGCCTTTTAAAAATGAAGTTATCACCTTACAGTTCTAAAAAAATACTCACTGACAGAGGCCAAATATCAACACAAACTGTGTTCGCCATCATGTATGCTTCAAGATAAAATATTCTCATACCTTGTATGGTTTTGGAATTACTAATGCAAATATGACCAAGCAATATTTGATGCCTACAGGCACAGTAGGAAGTAACTGCAAAAACGCCTGGAGGCGCACTCTGCTGTAATGAATTTTATTAACAGCAGCTAGGATAAGTTAACCTTTCTAAAATAAGTTTGGTAAATTGCATAACTTAAAGTGGTCTTGCAGTTTATGGTAGAGGTAGGGTAGCTTTCTGTTTCACTGCTGTCTCTTTCTCTTTTCACATTCATGTTAATATGCAGATATAGAACTGTTAACAAAGGCTATTACTGTCTGGAGGAAAATAGCCAGGTAAACAATCTGGTGACAAGGTGAGTAAGTGTTTGGTTCACTTGTCACCAGCATATCTTAATGGCATGTCCTAATAGCTGTATCTTAGAAGCTTTAATTGATGGTCTTTGTGAAGTGCTTGTGTTGTTTTTAAGTAACCGTATGCACACATAATATGCATTTGCCAGTGGTTTTGTGGTAAAATGTGCATTACCCTGACAATGGGCTGTATTTAGTGGTGATAAATCCACTGGGTCTTACTTGAATTAGAAATTATCACCAACTTCAGCAGGCCCTATCTTGTCATCATTATGTGTTTAGAGTGGTGAGAATGCTGCATTGCAGTACAATATGCACCAGGTAAGGTGCTGTTGGCATCATGTAAAATATTGCATAAAGTATGTAGATATCAGATAAAAAAAACAATAGAAATGTCAGTGGGAATATCTAGGCCAAGGAAAAATATTTGATAGAAAATGTACAGAAGAACCTAGAAGACTGGACCAGTTAACACTTCTTTAGATGGTCCAGCTAAACATGTTCTTCACATGCAGGAAGTAAACAAGTCATATTTTAGCCATGTTTCTTTTTCCCTGAGTAGTTTATTATCCTTTCACAACCAAGCAACACATGATCATGATGAAAATGGAATAAATGTCAGAAATAGCCAGTCACTCACAGAACTTCCAACCATGGATAAGTAATTCTTCTCTTCATATATGGTATCTCTCACATAAACATTCAAATGTTCTGCTATCAGATTAGTGCGTATGTTCTATAACTTTTTTTATTTCAAAACTTTATGTCTCAAAACAATTAACACAGGAAGAGAACACAAAGGGGGGAAAAGCTGATAGGTCAAACAGCAGATTATTAACCTGAGTCACTGTCCCAAATTATTGAGTTCCGTGTTTGTTTAGAGCTGTCTCCCCATTCTTTCTTTTCCTAACAGGTTCTCAGAGACTAACATTCAATTTACAGTGAGGTAAAATGCTACTCAAATGAGATAACTGTCTCCCTCTGTCTGCACCCCCAAATTCCACTGTGACGACCGTGCCGTGGCCCAGCAATCAAGGAGCCTCAATCCTCACCACTAATACCAGGGAGGTTGTCTCCTAGAAGAGGAAAGGATAACTAATACACACAGTAAAGTACAATTTCCCTTAAGTGCACACAGAGAACACAGTCAGTCTGGGGCTGGTTGCTCCCTTGCTCACCAGGTCCCCAATCAGACTTCCCACTGGCACAGCTATAGGGTCCAGATCTCAGCCTAACTGGGCAAGCTAAAACCTTCAGTACCCTCTCTATCCAACCAGTCCTTCGTGCCCCTGCCAAGTAGCTGACACAACATACACACACACACACACTTTGTGATAAGTATTTATACAACTTCACAGACACTCCTGGGAAAGGCTGACACAGATTCTCCAAATGTGCCCCTTCACCCAGACTATACAGTAGTAATTACTGCCACCACTCAGTTAATAATATCAGCTACTAAAAGACCCTTAAAAGGGTGTCCAGTTATTACTGTGCAATATTATTATCCAATGGTAGTATGACTAACAGTCAAGGCTTACTTTAGAGTGGCCTATTACAATAACCTCTATAAATATGCAATGTACTCTAGAGCTTATCTCTACACAAAGCAGCCATAGGTAGAAGCTTTTAAAAATATTTAATAATAAATAATTAAAACACAAGACAAAACTACTACACCACGGAGATATCTAAGGGTTTAGAGGTCACACAGAGACTTAAAATAATATAGTAGGACAGGTCTGATTTCAAAGAAAAATACTTAATTAATCTTTACTAGCTTTAATTATTCCAGTGCTAAAACTTACATGTGAGCATAAGGCAGAGTACTAAGTGGATGTCCAAAGTCAAAATGCTTCCAGTCTCTTGTGAGAAATAGTATTTAAACATTACTAAAAAACATGATTGCTGGGTCCCTCCCCAAATTACATCATTTTTGACACTTAGGTTTTCCCAGGCAAACAAACTGCATTATTTAGCAATCTAACACCTGCACAGAAACTTACAACAATAGAAGACATTTCGCATGTATATTCTAACAGAAACTACAGCAATAAAGCACTTTCCACATCTAAATTCTGGTCATAAACTTTAGCCTTAAAACAATGGGCATGAAACCTTCATCCAGCCACACTGGAGCCACCTTGTAAAACGTTAAAGAGATTCATAAGATCTTTTCAACTTAAAAAGACACATTTGAAATACTTGGCTTGGTTTTCCTTACAGCAGATGGCACTGTTGCAACAATCTTGAAGTTTACATTTTAGAGTGTTTTCTTACATTTAACAACACAAGCCTGTATTTTACATTTATTTATAGAGTTGATAGTATTATGTATCAAATTCTATTTGACTAGGCTGGCAGCCTTCGCCCATCTCTCCCCAATTGTCACATCCACTTATTTAGAAATCTTGTTCTCTGCTCTTCAGATAATGCAAGGGCTATCCCCTAACTATTTTTTTCAACGGAAAACATCTTTATTAAATTATCATTGATGATATAGGCAATTATCCATTTCTGCTGTACTTTCTCCCTTCCTCTTCCTAATTATTGCCTTCTTAAACAGCAATAGTAAAAGAACAGAACAGTCTTATGTTTTGCTCATTTCCCTTTGAAGACAGCCCAGATATAAAGTCTGAAACAATTAAACCATTAAATGAGCCTTTTGGGGCCATAGCTCCTTTAACAAGTTCAGAAAGTCTTGCTTATAATGAATTATTTCAGGGCATGTCCAAAATATATGCATCAAAGTCCCCATTTGCTCAGTGTCACACCACCAAGGCAGTCAGATGGCTCAGTGAAACATTCCCAAATATCTAGGCGTATATAAATGCTTATGCAAACACTTCCATCCAAGTATGTAGAACCTATGAGAGCTCACTGACTCTTTTAGAACCTTACACACAGCCCTCTATGTCTAAAATGGGCCCGTATCAACTTCTGAAAAGTAATAGACTGAAAGTTACAATACCGAATGTACAATCTGAAATGTTAACATTTTAAAATCAAAATGCCACTCCCCTACAACTGTAGATAGCTTGGCTTACCACCTGCAGGATAGTTTACTATCAAAACATCGAACATCAGAATATAACCTGTCAAAAATGCGGTTTACATGTTCGATGTTTGGAATACTTAGTAGGCTGAAATATCGGACACTAATGCAGGCGAAGTCGAATTCAACTTCTGCAGTCCGATTTCCCCTTTGCAGCAGTCCATACAGATCAGATCCATAATGCACAGCACTGACAGTCATGTTTTTGCAGGGGTGCAATCCCCCCACACACCCCCTGCCACTTATATATTCCAACTCAGAGATCGTACTACAGTGCGGAAAAGCATAAATCTCATGATCTGCACTGTCCCATGATCTCAGTACGAAACATTTCCCACATATGCACCACCTGCCAGACTATATATGGCCGAGAATGTCTAGGTCGACTGCATGGGATCGAATGCTGTTATGCACGTGGACGTCTGTATTCAACTTTCCCACCATCAACTAATGCATTTTCTGCATTCAGTATACCGGACATGTAAGTTTCACACAAGGCACATACAAGACACTGATAGTAAACCCTGCAGGACCAATGTTAGTGCTTGTTTCCGAATTTCACTAACAGGTAGATGATATTGTTTGTTGACTGGTTGTGTTCATAAGTTGTGTATACATGTGGTGCATGAATGTTATTATTAAGTATTTTAAGTTCAACACTGTAAAGTTTCAACCATACCTCTCAACTGTCCAGATTTCCATAGAATGTCCAGATTTTTGCATCATATTTTTGGACTGATCCTCTTAAAATTTGTGTTTTTTTCTGGCAAACTACAGAGGATTGAAGTCACTAAATAATAACATACATTTAAGTTTCAGACTTCATATCCTTCAGAAAATGCAAGCTAGTACAAAACCTGTTATTCTTACAACATTCTGAGTTCATACGAGCAATATTTAAAATCTGCCTCTGTCTTTGGGTCTTTGTACCCATATTGTTTAAGGCTTTGTCCAGACTTCTTGTGTTAGGAAGTTGCAAGGTATGGTTTCAACATTTTAACATTACAGGATTTTGCATTCAGTATTACGCCTGTAAGCATACCACTAATCAATAAGTTGTCATGTCCCCATCTAAGACATTACAGGTGATGCTAGAGTTGCTGACCACTCCCTTATCTGCTTCCTCTCCAATGGTTCTATCCCTTCCTTTAACTGTGGGTAGAGTCTACTTATCAATCGCCTAGTATCTCAGTTACTCTTTCTGCTATCCCACAAGGAGGGTAGCCATCCAGGTTCAGGCTCTTATCCAAATTGGGGTCCAGTTATTCTCATGTAGATTTGACTAGGTTCCTGTAAGCTAAGAAATCCTTTCTTCAGGATCCTAGAATTCTCGACAATACTCCCAAACCCTGTGTCCATTTCTTCTCTCGAGTTGCTTCCAGTATATCAAAGCTCCCTAGTTTCTTAGTCATCATCATCATCTTCTTTCGGCTTTCCCATTAGGGGTCACCACAGCGGATCATCTGTTTCCATTTCTTCCTGTCCTCTGCAGCTTGCTCTACCACACCAACCACCTGCATGTCCTCTCTCATCACATCCATAAACCTTATCTTAGGCCTTCCTCTTTTCCTGTTACCTGGTAGCTTCATCCTTAACATTTTTTTCCCAATATACTCAGCATCACTCCTCAGCACATGTCCAAACCAACGTAATCTTTCCTCTCTGGCTTTGTCTCCAAACCTACCAACCTGGGCTGTCCCTCTAATAAGGGTTGGGAGGGTGGCCTAATGGTTAAGGTGTTTGCCTTACAAACACAAGGTAAGGGTTTGAATCTCACAGGGGATAAATGGCTAGGCTTAAAATGGCTCGCAGGGGCAGTTAGCCTAGCACTAATCTATGAACCTATGAACCTATAATATACTTATTCCTAATCCTGTCCACCTTCATCACACCCAGTGCAAATCTTAACATATTTAACTCTGCCACATCCAGCTCAAACTCCTGCCTTTTTGTCAATGCCACTGTCTCCAACCCATATAACACAATTGGTCTCACTACCCTCTTGTAGACCTTCCCTTTCACTCTTACTAGTAAGTCTTTCTTAGTAAGTTAACCATATGATACAGGTTCACATCTTTCTCTAACATCTAAACGTACAGAGCAGCCCATACTTGGCTTCCATGTTCAGAACCAGCCTTTATGACATGATTTATTTGAGGAAGCTTGGAGGAGTCATGCTTGCAGTTATAGAGTTGCTTCCTTTGAAGAGTATGCTAACAAAACAATCAAAATATGTTGTACTTAGCCTGCCTCCTCCAGGCTGATCTCAGACTGGCACAGCTGTGTAATCGTATGTCCAGACACATTTGTTATTAAAACATGTTCTCAGCAGCTGACATATATGCATCTAAAATACATTAACTACTGACACAATGTCAGCTGTTCTTAATTACATCGTTGCTACACTGCATTTGGTGCTGGGTGTGCTGAAGACCTCTAGGTTTTTTTAACCACATATACCACTTATGTGGTGAAAGGAAAATAAACCATAAAGATCGTTCTTGGGACCCACATAAGTTAGATTCCTCTTGTCTAAAAAGAGGTTCTTTGTGAAAACTTCATATTGATGCGAGAAATAAGGTTGCGATGAGTTCAGGGAAATCTTTTTCCAATGGCACAGTGACTTCATTATACTCGGTACGATGGTGCAGTTTGCCTGCCAGTGATAATAAATCTCCAACATATTTGTATGAATGTTATTTGCAGTATTTGCTTTGTTGAACAGTATTCACACTCTGGTTACACAAGGTTATACCCTCGATTTGTTGTCTCAAAACCTAAAGTCCTTCTCTGTCATTCAGGGAGAGCACATTGAGTTGAAATCGCTGTAAACATTTACTCCTAATCGCTGTAAACATTTACTCCTAATTGCTGTAAACATTTACTCCTCTTCAAAAGACGTCTGCTAAAATATTAACTTTATGCAAGCAATACAGACATGCCCACAAATTACTAACCAGGTAAATGTCTAGCTAACAATGATATAGTTAGAGTTAACACAATAATAATCAAACTGAAGATATTACATTTATAGCATCTTTAAAATGCATATTCTTCTATATATCCAGGTTAATTATTTCATTTTCCAGCACTTTCAAAGTAGTTTATATACATCTGATGTTTCAAGTTATTACAGTTTTCTTTCTGGGACTGTCAAGTGTACATTTTGTATTTGAATAAACATACATGCATTTGTTATCGATATCATCCATTAGCATAATGTACAGTATCAGTATTTTATTTGAACCACACTAATAATCTTACACAGAAACTTTCATGCCTGACTGCTGGGTTCTCAGACTTTAAACACCGTCTATTGGATTGTATCGCTGGCTATCTGCGTGCCTGTTTGCATCTCTGTCTTCCTCATTAGTCTTGGAGTGAATTCTCCCAAGAACAATACACTTGTATTAGTACACTGCTGTTATGCATTTACTTATCTTTCTTTTCAAATGAACTGATTAAATGATGTCATATGAATATTTTGTATAAATTTATAATTCATTTCCATTTCTGAAGCGAATCAGATAACAGTGTCATGCTCCTTTCATTTTAACAGTGCTGAGCTATTACATACTTTCTAAAGATGTTATCTGATTTCTCAGCAGTATGGGATTGGCTTCTGCTTTGCTCATCTCTTTTGTAGTTTGAATCTATCTCTTTTGTAGTTTTATTCTTAACATTAATTTTTTTTAAAAATCACACAGATGTCTTTGTTTTTGCAGCTAGGCAGCACACCTGTACTGAGCCACAAGGTAAAATATATGTGACTAAAACAGAAATAATTTATTACATTTTTAAATATTTTTGGTTTATCCATTCTTTTTTTTCTCCAGGGTGAAGGGTAATTCATTTCTTCTATTTTCAGTGTGATCACATATCAACTTCCTGCTGGTTTCATGTTCAGTTTAAAACATCTGAAATGTAATTTAACAAAAATGCCACATTGTTTGGTAATTTGTAAGTGTTTTTTTTTTTCTTTTCTAATAAAGAACCTTACATACTATACTTGTATTTTCTCAACCAATATCAAAATGGAACTATGGTTAATCTGCATTATTTACTTAACTACTCAACAGTAAACCTTACTAAATAAAGCAGTGTGAGTTTACGTGTAAACTTACTGTAAGATTTTACATGGTTGGCTACTGTTGTCTGAGCTGCTTTCACTATGACTTGTCACCATGCAGCTTGGCAAAGAACCAACTCACCATGCTTAAACACTATAATTGTCTTTTGGATTTTCCCGGTTAGGGGTTGCCACAGTGGAACTCCGGTCCGCTAATGATTGGCAGTGGATTTTTACAGTGCCGAGTTTGCCAGCCCGATGCCCAACCTTCAAAGAAGGCACACCCATTCGCGCATGCACCTACCTGCATATCTTTAACTTCACTTGATCGCAGGGAGGACAGGGTCTATATTAAAAGCACAAACATTCACAAACATGAATACGAGTACATCGACACATAAACGTCGGAGTACAACAAGAGCGAAAGATGTAACAGTGAAAATCAGAACGCCAAATGTATTTCTGAAAACAACAGTGCCATACAGGTAAGGAAAACCTATGTAAACAAACTTCAATAAACACACTTTTGCATGGGGGCAAGCCCCCCTGCAGCCCCCACACCCCCCTGCTTAAATATACCAACTCCGAGATTGCACTACAGTGGGGAAAAGGATATATTTCCTCTTCCCCATGATCACCCTGCTGGCCAAGGAAATACATTCGGCATTCTGATTTTCGATGTTTATGTCTTTCGCTCTTGTTGTACTTCAACATTTATGTGTCGATGTACATGTATTCGTGTTTGTGAATGTTCGTGCTTTTAATATAGACCAGGGAGGACATGCAGGCTCCACAAAGAAGGCACTCCAGCTGAAAGTCAAATGGGAGAACCTCTTTCTGTGAGGCGACAACGCTAACCGCTGCACCACCACAGCCACCATGCTTAAACACTAATGACTGTAAACATTTTTTGCACACAGGGGTAAGACTAAAGTACCACTCAAGGGGAAGGCCACTCACAAACATCCCATAAAATTATATGTACCATGTCTGTAACTGTACCAACATTAAGAAAAAGGAAATAAATGAAAATAAATGAATCACTGCCAATAAATAGTTAGAAATTGACCTGGCAATGATTTCTTTTATAAAAGAGTGATCAGAGTTCATATCAGTGAGCTGTACTTGGCCAGGTGGAACATCCTTCACCTTGTACTCAATGAAGTGTGGAGAACCATCTGAGCCACATCAGTCATCTGTTATTTTTATTTTGAATCTTTATTTAACTTAACAAACAAAAACAGCATCTAATTCTTTATTACCTTATGCAAACCCAGTACTCATCCAGGTCTTCAGGCACTGATTTAAATTGTGTTTGTTAATATTAAAACATATTGCATATCTAAATCCATTTTCCTAACAGCATGACAAAATACTGTTAGGTCTGCAGTTGTACTGAATAGCATGTCATTTTCATGTGAATGTTTTAAATGTTCTTGCAGCATATACAGTGCGCTGACTATGCTCTGAAATTGAGGAAAGGACAATCTTGTTATGTACCTCTCTGATATCAAAGAGGTGCATAACAAGTTTTGTTCTACACCTCTTAGA
The DNA here is from genome assembly GCF_019279795.1 of Protopterus annectens. Lineage (NCBI taxonomy): Eukaryota > Metazoa > Chordata > Ceratodontiformes > Protopteridae > Protopterus > Protopterus annectens. Next base: position 206,150,348 of record NC_056740.1, on the reverse strand, counting down.
GATTTTGTGTTGTTGTCCTGCCCAAGAGCATAACAAGCGCAAGGATTCAATAAACCCTGTGTAGACTTCTCACAAAGCCTACATGGAGTTTACATGTGTGCGTGGCAAGCAGCAGTGTGCACCACCATGCAATACATACTAATGCTGCATGGCACATCTAAGTGAGGTTTTGTGGCTGGCAACAGTGTTGCCGGCCAGAAAACCATTTACGTGAACGTGGATAGCAATTCTGTTTAAAGCAGAGCACCTACGGTCTGTGGATTTGCTGCGGAATGCCACAATGATCATTAGGGCTTCACAGATAGCTGTCAATCTGTTAGTGCAACACATCTGCACAAAGGCCAACATAATGCAGGGACAATTAACCAGAAATGGGGACATATTTGACATAGATGTCACATACAAATGTGGTAGAATAAAACCAACATATACCTCTCAACCTGTTAGAGTAACAAATCTGGACAAAGCCATAAATAGCGGGGGGACAAAGGGCCCAAAATAGGGACAGATTCTAATAATGCTCTTCCAAACTTAAAAAAGTGATAGAATAATAGGTTTTACAGTAGCATGAACTTTCTGAAGTACATGAAGTTGGAAATTCAAATATCTGTCAACAGTTTCTGACTTCAATTCACAATGAAGTGCCAATGAATTGCCAAAAAAACAAAATGTTATGAGGAAAAGATCAAAAATATAATACAAAAACTGGACATTCTGTACAAAGCAGGACAGTTGAGAGGTATAAATGCAGGTGTATGCATTATTGACTTACATCAGTCCAGAGATCATCCTAGTGATACAGCAGAAAGCCACAAATTTGAAAAGAAATGCATCTGCACACCCTGGTGATATCTGGACAGTTATGAGGTATGAATGCAAAGTATATGGTCTAAACACAATACAGGACAGTCTGCCTACAGTCCATATTATTGTGATATCCAATTCCTGACATTTTGTACTAAAGCTTTGTCAATGATCTGTAATGGGACATGGACTGCCATGGAAAATGAACACACAGGGGAAGTGTGTGCATTGAATAAGGACACACAGATAAATTGTAAGAATGAACATAGGGAAAGGAGACAGGTGAAACAACCCAATGTTCATCAGAGGAAGGCATGTCAATGGAAGATGGTTGTAGTAGCAGCAGCACCAATTACATATCTATATGGCACAGTAGGAACTGTACACTGAAAATGTGTTTTATGTGACTGTCACACAAGGTGACATAACATTGGAGAGGATGTCTGTGTGAAATAAGCATCCTTACATGAATAATGCAGAGAACATATATCAGGGATATGACATACACTTGGGGGAGGGTGCATATTGTGAAGCTGTGCAAACTGATTTGCCTGAATATGACTGTAATCCCAGCAGAGGTCTTCAGCAAGTGAGACACAGGTAAAGGCTCATGGACAACATTAAAAGAAGCAAGCACAGTCATGGACAATATCAGAACAATACCACCAGTAATTCCATGCCTCTGATATAAAATATGTGATTTAGAGTGATAAGAGATGATTTTGCACACACACACACACACACACACACACACACTTGAACAGCTATTATGATACATCCACACTCAATGGGTGTAACCACACTAACATCTGCTGGAGGTGTTATGAGGGTCACTGCTATACCTGTATGCCACATTTTGAGCAATACAGACTAGCTGAGCTGTGTGCATGGCATATATATGTGGCACAATCCACACTGTCACTAATGATATACATGCCATTAATGTTATCAAAGACCGATGTATGTAGTGTGTGCATCAGCAGAACAGGTAGCACACATGCATCTGGTATAACAACTTGACTGGTGTTCTGCACCATCAGACAGAAATGTATATGCCATAAAAAGAATATCTAGGCATGGCCAATAAGCTGTGTGACAGCTCACTATGACAAAGGTGGTACACTTCAGTTGCACATCACTGGACGACGTGTAGGGAGGTGCATGAAGAAGGGTGCATTGTACACAGTTATTGGTGTGGTGAAGGCTGGGAACCACACCAGTATTATGGCCTCAATGTGGATGTCCTTCATTTACCAAGTACTTGTGTTACATTCAAGGGAGTAGTCAGCACTGTGACCACATGCTTACCATCTACCATCTAAAGAAAGCCTGGAACACACCAATAAGTATTATTAAAAATTGTTACTAAAAATGTCATTTCAGTCCGTGTTCGTGTTTGTATTTCATGATAATAAACTGTGGATCATTATTGGCAGTCGTTGGCATCTACCATCTACCCAAGGATATGGGTCACATGCCTATTGGTCTGATTATAGTGTGAGATGTCTGCATTTCCTGACTTAAATCCTCCCATGTGTCTTGTCAATGCAGGTGTTGTCATGGCTGTGGCAGTATTTTTTGGTATGTGTTAATACTGTCTGTATTATGCTAATATAGCAGTTGGAGTCAATGATTGCCCACAATCTGTAGTCCTTCAGGCAACTGTTTGGACACAGGATGTGCATGTCATCTTTGATGTCCACCACTTAAATAATAGACAGAAAAGGGCCTAGCAGACAGCCCTGGTGTACGGACCTGATTACTGACCTGAGATATAGGTCACGTCACACATTTCAGCATAGTGAGATACCATGTATGCCATACACTGGTCTACCCATTTGGTGATAGAGCTGTTTATGGCCACATATGATAGTGTTGATTAAATACCTCAGTGTGGATTTGTGTCAAATGCCTTGATCTGGCCACATTCCACAATATGATACTGTTGTCATCATGCATGCCCTCGATGACCTCTTTGAGGACATCTATCAATTGTAACAGACATGATATAGCATTAATAACTCACACAGGTCTGTTGCACACAACTGGAATATTACTAGTGTACATGTAGAAGAGGTCCATGATTACATGTTGGTCTACCTTACAGTCGAGGAGTCAGGATGTCTTTATACATGCATGCAACAGGTGTTGTCCCCCATTTCAGATGGATGCATGTTGATGTACACCCTTGTATGGGAACACAGCCCATGTGGATGGTGTTTTGAAGTGTGTATTCAACTGTACCAGGAAAGTGTATGTGCTGAGTCACACCATAGGTGATCTGTGAAGTTGCCACAGCCCATTGATTCTGTGTGATAGGCCTGGATGAAGGTAATACAGTGCATATTGCCTATCGTGATCTGGCCTAGGGTTTTGACACAATCCCCGACACAGGTATCTTTCAGAAACCTTCCCAGCTGGGAATTAACCATTATGTCAATAGATGGGTAACCAATTGGCTCACTGACAGAACACATACTGTGAAAGTTGGTGAATCAACCTGCACCAGTCGAGCTGTCACCATTGGCAAACACAAGGGACCTGTTCTTGGCTCTTCACTGTTTGGACTCTATTTCTAGACAATTCAGGCTAAAGTATATGGCCTTTGGCTTACCAAGTTTGCTGACTCTTGCATATTGGGTGCAATCATTGAATCCACTAATGATGGTAACATAGTAAAGAAGGAGTTGAAACAGACAAATGAATGGTGGCAAAGGCACACAATCTATAAATAAATGAAGAATGTGTCTTTTCTTATGTTATCCAGCTGAAAAGTGGAATTTCATGTTAATCACAACATTGACAACAGTCCTGCTATGCTGAAACCCGGTGATGCAATCAGTGGGATGTAGATAGCAATCTGAACTTCAAGCACCAAGTGCCCACATTGGTCTTAAAAGCCTATATTGTGCACATCATAAGTCATGCCATCATATTCAGATCTTAGGATTGCATGACAGCACTATAGTCAAACCTCATCAGAAAAGTAATAAAGTATAATGCTCTCTTTTGCATGTACCTCAACAGACATATGCAGCAGCTGGAGAGACCACAGGGCTTTCTCAGCAAGATAACAAAGGGCCTACAAACCATGCCATAATGTATGTGGATAGATTAAAAGCCATTGTCACTATAGACTGAATAGGATGAGGTGACTTCTGCCTGGTCTCCAGGCCAGCATCTCACTCTGCCCTGGTGGGAGTACTACATATCCAAAAATCTGATATAGCTGATGATGTCAGCAGTGTCTGTTGAGGAGAATATGGTAAGAATAGTGTCCCACATGCTAGTGTAACATGATCTCTGTAATATCAAGCAAGAGCTCACACATATGCACACAGTTAACTGCAGTGAGAGTAGAACCCCTACCCCATAGAAGTACACAGACTACAGAACTCAGTACTTTGCACACGCTCCATGGCACAAGTCTGACTTGGAGTGTCTCAGACAACACTTTATAGCTGATGACATCAGCAGTGTCTGTTGAGGAGAATATAACAGTGCCCCATATGCTGTTGCAAAATGCTCTCTGTAATGTCAAGCAAGAGCTCACATGCACATACACACACACACACAGTTGACTACAGTGAGAAAAGAAACCCTACCAATCTAAGTACACAGACTACAGAACTCAGTACTTTATGCAAAAGTGACGGCACAAGTCTAACTTTTACAAGAGTGCAGGTGGCCTTATAGTAGATGACATCAGTAGGCCACATGGGAGACAAGATATTTGGTGGGCTGCATAAAATGTGGATGTGTAAGCATCTGCAAGAATCAAAATACTGTCAATCCATGACATTGCACAGTAACTGTGGGATACACGCTTCTGCTCTTCTGTGTAGACATCGACACAATTGACTGTAGTGAGAACAGAGCCCCTACCTATCTAAGAACACAGACTACAGAATACAGTACTTTATACAAGCGCCACAGAACAAGTCTGACTTTTACAAGAGTGCAGGTCAACTTATAGTAGATGACATCAGTGGGCCATGTGGGAGACAAGATGTTGGGAGGCCTGCATAGGTTCATAGGAGACTACTAACCTAATGGCCCTAGGGTGTTTAGAAGCCTAGCTGTATAAAACCACATGTAGTCTTATTGAGCATAGTTAAATGGTTGTTGTTAGCAGAGTGATTTTGTGAGCAGCACCAACTAGCCCTGTCCATGAGGGACATAGATGCCACCCCAGAGGTGACTTACAATCACCCAACCAGTAGTCAAGATTGTGTTTGAAAATGATCATTGAAGAGCAGTGTTTCACACACAGTGGGAACCTGTTACAGAGGAGTGTGAATTGCTGGGTGATATATTTGTCTCCCCAGCATGTTCTGTTTATGTCACAGGCTAGGTTGAGAACCCTGGGGCAAGTTATTCTTGCCACATTTGATTTGCAAATATCCAGCATTTCCAGTAGGGCATGGTCTGAGACTGCTCTCTAGGCCTGGCATAGGTCACCTCTTAGCAGCTTGCATGATACTGAGTACAGTGACAGGTCTTTCAATCTTTCCATGTATGTCATATTTGGAGGCCCTGGATTCTCCCAGGATAAACCTATGTTGTCTCCAGTTGCTGCAAGTGTCTGGTGAGTTACAGACAGAAGGGAGCAGTGTACTCAATTAGTGGTCTGTTAAGTGTAGACTACAGCAGAGGTATGACCACCCTTGTCATGGCTGTGATGTCCATATGTATGAGGTGTTCAATGCAGAATGTGTGTGTCACTATGGACACAGTGATAAAATTGTAGATTGCTATCAGCATGTGTTCCCAAGTCTCACAACACTATATTAGAGCTTAGAGGGGTGCTATGTATATCATAATTAGTAGGAGTACTTCATTGCCAAAGGGGACAATGAGACTCTGTATGATTTAAGGTTCAGTCTATGAGTTTGACAACAACCATTTGTGCATATCAACCCCTTCTGTCATATGATACCACCATTGGGGGACTCTATAAGAGTGTGACCAGTTAACAGGTATCTGCAATCTTGGTAACCCATAGGCCATCTACTGTTGCCTGCACTTCAGGGAAGTAGTTTGCAAACAATTGAGGGCCCAGCCGAGGTCCTTGTGGTATTATAATGGTAAGTGTCTAGTGGTGGAGGTGCAGTCCTCAATTTTGACAGTGTGTGTTTTGTCATTGAGCCAAATGGCTATCCATCTACTACTCACACACATGGGAGATCTTCACTATGAGACATGAATAAGGGATAGTGTCAAAGGCACTGGATAACTCCACATAAGCAGTATGTCCTGTTATCCCTCATCCAGGTCTTTGGGGTCAATATCAAAGATGTCCACAAAATTCAATAAGCAAGATGTACCCTTGACAAAAAGAACATGAGTCGAGTTAAGTGTACTGAAAGTCAGCTATGTCCCTGTAGATAAGGTCCATGCTGATTCCTTTCCTAGCATTGCAGATAAGGGTTTTTTAGGAGTATGGATCAATAGTTGTAGGTCTGCATATTACCAGAATGATGTGCTTTGCATATCACACAACAGTTAATATTACATTTTGTAGTATGGGTGATATATGTGTGGAAAACGTACTGAGACACCAGGGTTGCAGTGCCTGGAGGGGTGGCAACACATGGATGTATTGTAAATATGTGACATATTGTTAGATAGGGCCCCCAGTTTGTAAATTATCCACATGTAACTTCATGTCATAGACAGGAACGAGACAGCAAACAGCAGTAATGCAGAATAATATATACATTTCCATAGCACGGTGAACAGTGGGTTTGTACCACAGTTGGAAAAGTGTATACACATGCAAGATACACATTTGTGTGTAGATAAGCAGTGCACAAATACAAGCTGCATTGCTAAAGTCTGGCAGTTAGTAATGAGTCTATGAAACACACCTGCTGCTTAACTGACTCTGTTGCAACACATGTTAATGCATTGATACATTCTTTTTTTGGAGCCAGATGGTACTGGGTTCAAAACCAGGTGTATCTAATACATTTACATACTTTAAATTACAGAGTGATAATGCAATGACATGAATTCTTTATAGTACGTGTTGCTGTTTGTTGGCATAGTGCATTGGTGTTAAGCGGCATAGCACAGAGACAACTACAGCAGTCTGCTGCCATTCACAGTTGTGCATTGGTGAGCGATGCACACCTCAGTGCAAACATGGTGCCCAAAAAGTGAAGGGATCCATTGCTTTTCCAGCAACTCATGTGTGTTGTGTGTGATTCGATTTTTGACCAGATTAAATTGCTGAAATGGGGCAGATAGAAAAGTGATGAAATGGGTAGCAAGCAGGGGAAGAAAAAAGGGAAAGCAGAACAGGCATGTGCAGAAGGGAGGTAGGAAAGAACCATAGCTATCTATTTCTTTTATAGTGAAAATTGAACATGCATGCAAAATATTAACTGAATTTGGACTGTCACCTCCAGAGAGAGAGGGGTGACCACAATGCAATCATGTTGTATAGCCAATTGGACCAAATTAAGTGTGTCAAGAAGACACGTTTGAAATGGAGAGCTATGTATGAGACAATTTTTTTTTTTGGGGCAGGTGCCCATTTAATTTTTATTTCAGAGAGACAGGAAAGTTGGGGAAGGGGCATAGGTATGACTGGGTCAGATAAGTTGGGTAGGTGAGGAAGCAATTGCAGACAGACAAGGCAAACATGACAAGAGGAAGCAATGGTGAGAGATTCAAAAGGTTGTGGGACACCATGATTGGGGTGAGTGTGGGGACATCCTGAGCCTATGGTTGTCAAGCTGGGAGACAGTAAGACTTGAGTCCTTACCCACTGGACTGTCATCACTGTCACCTCACTCACTCACTGACTGAAGTGCTTGATGTCTCCTCCTCCCAGTAGAGAGAGCAGCCTCTCCAGCCAGTGTGTAGACATGAACCAATGGTGCAGCTCACCACCCTAAGCACCATCCCTGGCAACCCTCTGCAGGTGATGAAATCACCACCTCCAACACTGTTCTGGGAGGGTTCCTCTGGACAAGCCTCTGGGCAGGACTACCTAAGGGTACAGGTAGTGCAGGGGTAGCACAGGCAGTGCCACCAGGTTGGCTTGGCTCCCAGATGTGTTGGCAGTCAGTGCTGCAGCTGGTGGAGCGGGGGCAGGCTGATCCAATGGGGCTGGCCTACCTTGCTGTGCTGCGGAGCATTTAGTGATGTGGTACATATGGATGACATGGACACATTTTGATGACACATAATAAAAATACAAAAAGAAAGTAAAAAACTAAATTAAAGAAAATAAAAATATCATAAAAACTGTTTATAAAATAAAATACAAATACAAATAAAATAAAAAAACAATTGTTTACAAATTAGACTAAAATATAAATAAAATAAAAACAATTATTTATAAAATAAAATAAAAACATTTTTAAAAATAAAATACATGATAATTAAATAAAATAAAGAGAGATAAGGGTTGTTGTGAGAGAAAAAAGATTAGTACCTTCATATGTGACATACAATGCATTAATACAATTATACAACTCTATTTTCTTAACTTTTACATTTAAGTCGACCACCTCCTAACAGATGCATGATATACTACAAATTGCAGCAAGTAATCCTTGAAATGTGCATATATTGCACATATGCCTGTTCCAATTATACTGATAACAGTTTACAGCAGGGCATTTGTGCCACTTGTATAGACATTTTAATTTAATATAAATATTATTGAAGAAATAACAGCACTGATTAGTTGTGAAATGTGGTATTTGACCCCACAACCTCTGACTAAAGTCTAATATTGAACTCTTACAATTGGCTTGTGCTACAGACTGATGCATGCATACTTGCTTTTACAGTTGGGATATGCATGCTCAATTTGATACATGTATAAAATACAAAACAAGCTATCTTTAGCTTTTAATGCTACAATAACACTACTCTTCTGCTACATGCATACCACTTGCTTCCCTCAGTCTCACCAGTCTAGCGCTGTGGGCTCAGACATCACACTGCCGATCACTGGCAGGTGGGGAAAAAACAGAAGAGAACAGAAGACCATTAGGCATATGTGTCTTGCCTATATTCAGCTTTCTATGCCTTACAAGTACTCTCTTGAGTTGATAGTTGCACAGATGTGGGATGTCCTCATTCTTAAATTCATCAATCCATTGGTCGAGACTATCCCACTTCCTCCTCTGTAGGTCATTAAAATGATGCATACATTGCTCTGCAGTGCACAGGATACCAGTGGCACTGGATACAGCCTGGGCTAAATTATCCCATGCCTCAGACTTGTACTGGAAGCCAGATAATTCCCCACCTGCAGATGCCTGCGGCTGTGCTGCTTTATTAGGAATCCAATAAATGTCCTGGACTCCTGGACACACCATCTCTGTGCCCTCAATCTGGCACCTTCTATAGCAATGGAGACTGATGCTTTCCTGCCAATTCTAGTTATTGCATTTACTGGAATGGGAACAACCATGCTAAGTGTTTGGGTGATGGTGTGAATAGAGCAGCAGTGTGAAGCAGTGAGGTATGAGAAAATTGATTTTTATAATGTGGGATTCAAACCTAGGCATAAGGGACAAACCATTTACCTCCATAGTGTTGATTTTCCATCTTTCCCACAGAAAGAAAAGTCCTGCTCAGACATAGTCAGGCATTGTACATAAATGCAGATGACAGTATGAGCTGTTACACATGTATGTGTGTAACCCGGCAAGGTTATTGGATAGAGAGGCAGTCATGTATGTGTCTTAGGCAAATGTGAAGGTCATGTAAGTCCAGATATAAGAATTATACTTACAGAAGTGTAGTACACAGTATACCCTCAGTCATACATCTGATAATAAATCTGATAATACATAAATAAATTAATAAATAAAAAACAGAATGATAATGTGTCATCCTCATACATATAATTAAAATCAGCTCTACTATCTAAACTGTTATAACTGAGAGTGAATATAATGGAAAGTGGAGCAACAGTAAAAGTGTATGGAATATCCTGTATTAGAACTCAGGACCACTTGTATAGCAGTCCTACATTTGCACCTGTTGCCACCGACAGTTGAAATAACACTTACTTATGTTTCAGTTCATGGCTATAAACTGCAATGTCGCAACAGTGCAAAAAAAGTTGCACACCCTATAATAGAACCCAGAACCATCTGTACTTTAGCTCTACACTTACACCTGCTGCCAAATGACTAGTTACATGACATTCTCTAATTTACTAAACATTCTTAAGGTCTATGTGTTAACTGCCGTGCAACACCATTTACCAGGTTTGTGAGGTGCCCAACAGAATTAATTGAATGAATCTGGTTTCTATTTTTGGCTGTCTGGGTCCTGTCTGCAGGTGTTTGATGGCTGCAGCTGCTGAGGAACCACCACCCAACACTACACAATGCCGCTAAGCAGGTTTGCGTGGTGCCCAACACAATTAATTGAATGTATCTAGTTTCTATTGTTAGCTGTCTGGGTCCTTTCTGCTTCCTGGGTGGTCCAGTTGTCCAGTTTGTGCACTGCCGTCCTTCCTGCAAATGAGATAAGCACAGCCAAACCTGCCATTTATTTCCTCCATTCCTGTGATTGAGTTAAGTGCCAGATCACGCAAACACTGGCCCAACAAAAGTTTAAAAAAACAGGTCAGAAAAGGAAAAAAAAGGACAAGTAGTTGAAATGAGGAAAACTCAATCTATGACATACACACTAGAAAATGATGGTTCACACGAGATATGTCTACATACATCTAGATTTGAACTCTCACTCCAATAAACCTTAACAACGCAGTATGGATGCCTTAGCCCTCTTTGCCACACAAACAGCTTTGCAGAAAGGAACTGAAATCATTATGCACATAACAACTGCACCATTATCTGCAGTAGTATGAAACCATACAACTGTTATTCGTACATTTATTATTTTTGGAAGTAATGCACTTAGTGATCATACAACCTGTTATGATTATTGCTTGCAAATATACAGCTCTGTTTTACCTCTCTGTGTTTGTTGGTCATTATTCTGTTATCTGACCCATAATGTGAGACATGCAGTCTGTAAGTCATTCAATATCATTAGCCTTAAAATGTGTAAGGATATTAACTGGAAAAAATAACATATGCAGTTTCCAACAAATGAAGGGCAAGTTGGTTGTTAAGGTACACAACCTGTGAATTAAGTGCTGCTTACTTTAATTTCCAACCTTACATCTAACAGTTTGCAGAGCTAACCTGACACAACCACTGGATGTAAGCCAGCCTGCATTGCTGTTGTGCTTTCCTTCTCCCAACCAGTAATCATTCACAGTTGCAATCCACTGGAAACAAACACAGAGGGAGTGTCTACACTATGTTTACATCTCCTACATACATCCAAGTATTTGGTATTCAGCAATTCTAATCAGTTCACACCCCATTTACATTTTCACCATGCTAACAACCCTGAATCTATACCATATAAAAAGACAAATGTGTAGCGAGGCAAACTGATGGTAAGGAGACTTGTTTATGTGGACAGGACTGAACACGCGGTATTTCTTTGGGATATATCTGCACAGAGGATTACTGAATTTCAGAAGGTATACTTGCATTTTTCAGCTACATACTGCACATGCTGGAATGTATTTAAAAAAAATTAGAGCAAAGTCGTTTGCATTTTTATCTGTATGCATTAGTTAGAAGTGTACTGATGCCATGGGCATGTTTGGCAAGCCATTTCACAGGTATACATGATTGTCAATTCTTGAAAATGGAATGCTCTGTGTTAAATATGTGCAAATGTTTCAGAGACAGTTCCTTTGATATTATTTTTAGCATTTCAAATAAGGTTTGTTAGCAAAATGTGTCAATTGCCTGTTCATTTGGGGGGCAAGGCTGAGTTGCTCTTCTGGCACAAACAATGATATGCTGCTATTGTTATTCTCCTTTTCTTGCATCCTGCCTGTTGTTCATATGTCATCTTGAGGTGAAGAGAGATACTGCCAGCATAGCTAGCTGGAATTGTGTAAATAATTATATGCCATTTGTTGGTATCAATATGATGTATATAAGATGCTTGTGTTACAACTGTATTAGAACTATATGTTATGTGTATATCACACTGTTTGTACACACATGTGTGTTAAAAAGGTATTTTGTAAAGAACTGAGCTTAAAGATGTATCCACAGTGTGCCCTGCAGGAAGAGAACAAAAATGTACATACACTATTGTAACTGTTTAAATGTATATATTTTAACAGACTAAACTGGAACACAGGAGGTTAACTTCAGTCCAGCAAAACTTCAGAAAAATAGTTGAAATTAAATGATGGCAGTTAGAGACAGAATGTCTAAAACTAGTGAACTTTCTGTATTGTCTCTAAGGTAAAATAATTACTAGTCTTGAAATGTGAGAAGATGTCATTGTTTTATGACTTCCGGCATCTGCTAAAGATCTGAGGTATATGTATTTTCACAGGTAGATGCTAAATACTGCTAACTTCCAGCAGTGGGGAGTTCACCTGGGATAGAGTCAGATGATGAGAAATGATGTCATTCTGCAAGCTATCCCAGCAATAATATTTGAGATATTAATTTGAGAACTTTCTTAGAGAGAAACAGTATTCTGTATTCTGTCTTGGACCTGACGACGACACCTAGAAGATCCATTCACCACATCTGCCTTGCTCTTAAATAAGTTAACTAGAGTATAGTAATTCTCTTAGATTCAGTCAGGAACATAGTGAAGCAGAGTTTAAATGTATTTCTTTATTTATTTGAGACTTTCCTGCACTGTTGTTTTAAATATTTCCTGTGATTTTGAACTCTGATGTCACTGTGAATATACACTGAGTATTTTCATCTTTTTTTATTATTTGTTATTAAATATATTTAAACCGGTCATTGTGGCTGATCTTTGTAGAGATATTTAAGTTTTGAGGGTACTTGCATATTTATTTTGTGACACTGTGGCCCACTCGCAATAGCCTTGCTCTTGGTCAAACTACCATTTGTATTAATAGTAACACTACACAGTAAGATTGGACACCCTTTGTTAAGGGCCTTAAAGTAGCTGATAAGGAGTCGGCTGGCGGTGGTGATAGCTACCTTATAGTCTGGACCAAAGGGGGCATAGCAATCTGTGCCATCCTTTCCCAGGTGTGTGTGTGTGTGTGTGTGTGTGTGTGTGTGTGTGTGTGTGTGTGTGTGTGTGTGTGTGTGTGTAAATCAAACCTCAAACAGCGTGTGTGTCAGCTACTTGAGCAGGGACACAAAGCATTGGTTGGACACAGAGTGTGCTGGAGGTCTTGGCTTAGCCACACAGCTGAGATCTCAACTCTATAGCTGTGCCAGTGGGGAGTCTTAATGGGGATCTGGAGAAAGAGGGAGAAACCAGCCCCGAACTGACTGTGGTCTCTGTGTGCTCTTAAGAGAAATTGCACTTAATGCAGAAAGCTGCATCTGGAAATACTATGTGTGTACCTGTAATCCTCTCAGTGTACATCCCCCACTGTTGCCAGTGGTGAGGATTGATTACTGGTCCAGTGGTAGGTCGTCACACATCTCAAGACTATTTTATGTTTCTTCAGTGGGTAATACTGAGTGGCTACCTTTTCTGTTTTATCTGGGAACAGTTAGTTTGTAGTTATGTGATACTTATGTGTAGTATCCTTCTGTTGTCTTTTAGCACACCTAGCAGTATGTTACCCAGGTATGTCAATCCTTGGAGACCCCCCTTCACCATTGCTGAAAATCAGGTCGCAGTGGATGCCTTTAGGCAACACAGTGCCTTACTTCTTGAAAGGGGACAGGGAGATATGGCACGCTGCATGCAAATTTGGTGCCAGATTGTGGATGATGTGAATGCTGTGTGTGGCCATGGCGAGACATATGAGCTGGTGCACCACAGAACCACTGACATGATCACATCCACACTGAGGAGAGCAGTTGAAGTGAGCTGTGACCAAATGATTACCGGGGAAAGGCCTGCTATGGAGCCACCACTAATACTGAATGAAGAATTCCTGACCAATATCGGGGATCCAGACAGCTCCCAGGAAAGTGTAGTACAGCATGTCCTGGATGTCAGTGCAACAGCTTCAGGGACAGCTAGCACATCCCAGGAGGAACTTCCAGATAGGCTTTGATATCTTAACAGTTGAATATGCTGTATAGTAAAACAACTGAAATCAATACTGTAGATCAATGTGTGTATATGTACCTTTACAAAGCTATACAAGAGCTTGCACAAGTGAATAAATACTGATGCAAACCTGACTGCCATTTTGTAGTAAGCTGATGAGATGTAAGCTTGTATGTATGTAAGGCCTATCTGTTAACCAGTTTGTTTTTATTTTATGATGCTGCTGTCCATCCTGATGTGTTTCTATGTATTAAAGCATCTAAAGGAAATACCCTGCCTGCTTGCCATCTATGTTAGAGTGGGATGAATGACAAATACATTACTTCTGTGTGACATGAACTCTTTTTGTGGGGGAGGGATTGAAGATTGCTACAGTTATTAGGTTAGGTTGGAGTTGTGAGCCACGTTCTTGTTGAAAGTATAGTTAATGGACATATAAAGAGGTAAAGGTATTACTCCCTGTGTTACTGTTAATTGTGATGATGTTGCCCTTACCTTTTGCTTAACTTCTTCCAGGACCACCTGGTTGCAGAGGAGAATCTCACCTGCAGATGGTAAGCCAAACATTTTTATGTCAGTACTAGTGAGAAATTTCAAGAAATATTTTAGTGTGTGCTGTTGATGACAGGCCTGTTGCGTGTATTGCTGTCTGTCTGGATTAGTAGCACCACTGTTATTCTGTTGGCATATATTGGGCTATAATAGTGTAGGTATTAATTTTTTTCATGTGTTTGTTGCTTTTAATCCCAGATGATCATGTATTTTGGCCCCTCTGCCACCTGATGTCAGTATATCTGCAGACTCTGATGATGATGATGGCCAAACTAAGACACAGAAGGTAGGTGCAGAGGGTGAATCTGACACTGAGGTTGACATACAGCCATCCCCTGCAATTCCATCAGACACAGCCAGTAGGCCTACACCTACCCACTCCAGTGACCCCACAGATATTGGACAGGTGTAGGGTGAGGCCATTGATCAGGGAAGTGTGGCTACTGTGGCTTCAGTGCCTGTTGAGTCTGGTGTTAGCCAAAGTGTGGGCAAGGTGCCACACAGGAGAGTTGCTAAGGGTGCTCAGAGGAGGTCTGCTGTTCCTCCTCCACTTATCCAGGTGTCTCTTCCCGTGCCACTCAACATATGTTTAGGGTCATCATGGAGGCACAGGCATGCTTTCATAGGTGCTCCAGACAAATGCTCATGGTTATAGATGTGGCACAAGCTGACATGTGTGACTGTCTCCACGTGTTGCTGATTCAATGGATCGGATAAATGATATGTTGGAACGAGGGGTGTCTGTGATGGAAAGAGGGGTGTCTGCCAAGGAACGAGTGTTGTCTGTGATGGAATGTCTGCTGGGAGGGGAATGGCATCCTCTTGGGCATAGGTCAGGCACATAATCTGCTATTAGCCAATGTGGCCATGATCGATCACACTTCCATAGTGGCAGCACTTCCACTGCTCCTTCAGTGAGTGTGCTGTCCACACCCAGATGTGACTGGCCATGGGGTCATCATCCTAGGCATTCCCATGAAGGGAGCATATCCAGCAGACATCAGTCACATTCAGGTAGCAGCAGTGCATCTGACCATGGGCATGGATGTACCAGTGCAATGTCCGGTAAAGCCAGTTCTCATGGTTGGGGACAAAAACGATGAACTGCCACCTCTACCATGGATCACATCTGCCTGACTTACCAACACGTAGAGCCAGCACAGAACTTGGCTGTGTTCATGCAGACACTCACACACTGATTTCATCTAGCCGACCCCTACAGACACACACACAACAGTTACATGGTTCAGCCGTGCAGCTTAAAACTCATTTTTGTTTCACTGGCCATTTGTTGATTTATCCAAATGTGTGCTTGCTTCTATTTCTTACTCACATACACTCACTAACCTTTTATGTCAGCTTAGGCCTCCTGCCCCCCCACCCCCACCCCCCCACCCCCCCACACACACACACAACACCCTGTCCAAAAATGATAACTGTGCCATATCCCTGTTTTCTATCTTTTGGATGCAGAGATACATAAGCTTTGTGTCTGATGCTCAGGGTGCATAGACAACTTAGTGCATAGTATATCTGCATTTGTGGTGCAGAACTGGTAATTTTACATTGACTTATATTGGCCTTGGAAAGTTAGACAGCTGATAGCATCAACATTTCCCTACTTTATTGTTAATAATCTTGTGAGGGTTGTAAAGTCAAAAGCTGCAATGTGTATCATTACTTTCTAACTTCTCTCTTTACCGATTTTCCAGTATAAATATATGGTGCTAAACTGAGGGCATAAAGTAATCATCAGTACTTTTGCAAGATATGTGTGAATCTTTGATGCCTGAGGCCTACTACTTAGTAATGGACACATATCATTAAAATAAGTCTCTTCTGTCACGTTAAGATAATTTCTGTAACAATCTCCCACCTTTTACTTGCTTACAGTACCATTTAGTGAAATACAAGGATATGTCACTCATTCAACTTATTACACAATACACTCCAGCTTCAAGACTTACCTTGTACACGCAGCAGCTGACATAGTTTTAGTTCAGGGCTGACTCTGTCTGATGCAAGCAGTACACAGCCAATACATGGGTAGGTACAGGTTATGTCAGTTGCCTGGCATTAATGTTACTATATGTATGTGCATAGGAGGAAGGTTTTAGGCCCCTAGGTGGTAAGTGATTGAGTGTGCTATGTGTTGCCTCTTAGCCAGTGCAAGGGCATACTGATCACTCCTACATCTGCCTACACCCACAGCAGCTGCTGCATCCCCCTCTGACTCCTCACCTGCATGTAGCTGTGGTGACCTTGGCATTGGTGGTGGGATGTGTGCTCCTTTCCCTTGTTGATCCTGCTGAAGCTGTTTTCTCAGAATGATGTTGCATGGCATGGCACATACTGTGAATATTTCTGTGCATGTCCATGGATTGTGCTGCAGGGCTCACCCAGATGTATCTGGGCACCAGAACTGTGACTTCAGCAGCCCATTTACATGCTCTGTGATATTTCTGGTTTGAGCATGTGCCTCACTATGGCATTCTTCCATGGGTGTGTGTGTGCATTTATGATGGTTATGATCAGCCACGGTTCCAGTGCATAGCTTGCATCCCCCAGTAAATGACCCTGTGCTATATCCCCCCCTAGCAAACATCTGGTACAGTTGGAAGGTGTGCCAGATATGTGAGTCATGGTAACTGCCAGGGTTGCCAATACACACATTCAAGATGATTCCCTTGGGATTACACAGGATTTGGCAGCCAATAGAGGGTAGCCCTTTCTGTTTATGTAGAGCCTACCCTGTGCCCTAGGTGGTGACTTAATTTCTATATGTGTGCAATCTATGGCACCCAGTACTTCAGGGTAGTGTGCTAAAGGGTAGAACTCCTGCATAGTTCTGGCCCTCGCCTCAGGGCTACTGGGAAAATATATGTGGTCATTGGCATGTTGGCGAATAGCATTCAGGAATTGATGCAGGATCCTGGATGCTGATGCCTGTGACACCCCCAGCATGTGCCCTGTTGGTCTCTGAAAGTTACCTGTAGCTAAGATTCTAAGTGCTACACATACCCTTGTATCCACGGGGATGGGTTCCCCTCAGTTGGCTTTGGTTCTGAATTGAGGACGGCAGAGGTTACAGAGTTTCTGTACTGTGTCCCTATCTACCCTGCAGTGTTCTACAATTTCTATGTCATGTAGGTTGTGAAAAGTTAAACGGGGCCTGAAAACTCTTCTTCTTCTTGGCCTAGGCCTATTGGTAGCAGTAGCAGCATTGGCTTCATCCTGTAGCACATTCAAATGAATTAAAGCAGCAGCAGCCTCTAACATTCTTTCCATGCAGACTCCTTTCTGTGGCTGTATTCCAAAAGGTTTTTGGAATTCACTGGAAAAACCAGCACAGAGTCTACAAAGTTACTGTATAGCTTGTTGAATAGCTCCACTGTGTTGGATTGGTTGATTAGTGTGCAATTCACTTGCCTGTGCTGTAATTAGCATGCCACAGTGTTTACCTTGTTTGCACAGTGGTGCGTGCCTCTACACAGCGCTTACTGAATCTAAAACTTGTTGCTACTGTGTGCGTGTCATAGTATGATGCATACATGGTAGAAAATGACTGTGTACAGTTTATTGAATCCCTCAGAGCAAGAGGTTCTCTGGCTCGATCCTCGGCTGGGGTGCCTTCTGTGCGGAGTCTGCATGTCCTCCCTGTGGTCGCGTGGGTTTACTCCGGGTGCTCCGGTTTCCTCCCGCATCCCAAAGACATGCTGCAGGTAGATTGGACACTCTAAATTGGCTCTAGGTGTGAGTGAGTGTGTGTGTGTGCCTTCTGTGGAAGGTTGGGCATCGGGCTGGCAACTCGACACTGTAAAACTCCACTGCCAATCATGAGCGGACAGGTGATCCACTGTGGCGACCCCTAACCGGGAAAAGCCGAAAGAAGAAGAAGAGTTTATTGAATCCCCTGAAGATCTACCAGGGGAAAAGTCATTAGAAATGGAAACAGCTTTAAGAGCAATTAAATACTTAATGGTGTCAGGAAAAAATGACAAACTACAGTGCTTAATATCTTTTAAAGCCGTTAGTCCATTAGATGTACATTTAGCTTCCGGATGCTGTCTGTGTAACAGTGCAAAGTGTTTCATGGCTTTGAAAGCTGTAAAACACTTTACATTCCTACACCTTTGTTCTCCTTTGTAATTAATAGCACATTGGAGTAGTTGAATCTCTATGTAATGCAAATAACTACACTCATGTTTCTCCAGTCATCACTTGTTGGCATATATGTTCTTCTTGGATGTCAAGACTCTCCTCATGAGGTTCACTTCTCTTTGTTCTCTGTGTGAGCTTGTTGATGTCTCAGCTCAAACTAGAAAACTGAACATAATCTTCTAAATCATGCAGTGCACTGTAGTTGTGCCCTACACTGCACAGAACAATATAATTATTTTATATTACCATTAATGAGTACAGTTTCCTGTCATTTTTTTCGTTTCTCACATATTACTGTTCTACATCTCTGCAAATGTAAGTAAGGATTCAGCACTGAGAAATGTATTGACAATTTTTTTTTTCTTTCTTTTGGTATGTATGTGTGGCTTCTGCCATGACAGATTTGAAGTGTCCTTCAATGCTCTTCCATGCCACTATACTGCCTTAATGTTAGAATGGTTTTAAGTCATTGTCCCACTTATTCATGACTGCCCTGCTGCATTCTGGAAATCTCAGTAATGACTGCTTGAATTCTTTAGTTAAACTAGTGATGGCACAAACTGCTTGGTTAGCCCTTTTCCTCCCAAATGGCTGTCCACATCTTGTTATGTGATCATCTCACATTCCACATTTCCAAACAAAATGTTCATGACTGCTCCTTTTTCTGGGAATGCTGTGGTCCATCTATGGCATAAAAATGATCTTGCAATTAGTAGTGACTTTATCCAAGATACCCCAAGCAACATTTATGATACTAAAATGTCCCGACAACAGTTCCGTGATTTAAACTATTTTCATAAGGCTTCCTTCATTTGAGAAAGTGTTCTTTGTGTCAGCACTATAAGGATTGTTTTGTCCTTTTCCATTTCTAATGCTTGTACCTTGTTTGCTCATTTTATCTGTTATGTTGATCCCTTTCCCTATATAGCGAAAGGTTTACTTCTTCCTGTTTTATCACTTATTTTTTTATTTATTTATTTATTTGGCATTTGTTTACCGGGAAAGTCCAACTGGGCATGAGCCATTTCATTTTCAGTAGAGGCCCGGGGAGAAAAGCTCCATAGGAAAAAAAGCAAAATTAGAACGATACAAAGCAAAGCAAAATTACACAGATCGCAAAGCAATATTACATATATACAAAGATTACAACAATAGCTACTAGGACAATTAGACTCCTAGTGGGTAACAGTAAATTACACAATGATGGATACAGAACATTCTTATAAATGCATATAATCTTACAATCGAATGCACCTGAGGAACATGTTACTCAGGGATATGACAGCAGAGGTGTATACAGATGAGAGAATAGGACGTGATAGTGGAAGAAGAATACGGGTGATAATAGAAGATGAAAGCAGGGAAAAAGGAAGAGTATAGAGTAAAAGATAGTCAAAGAGCAAGGAGTAAGAGTAATTAGTTTAAGGGTTAGGTAGGGATAGGATAACAGTTAATTAATTAGGGTAGTTTGTGGAGGGATGAGATTGGGTGGAGGTGTGAGAGGGAATAGAGTAACAGTATAATATAACAGGAGAGAAGCAGTGTAAGTTAATCAGGGCTAGAGCATGGGCCAACTGTTAAATAAGTGGGTTTTCAGTATTTTTTGAAGCGTGCAGGGTTAGCAGTAGTTCTGAGAGTTTATGGGATTGTTTTCCAGAATTTGGCTATGTAGTAAGAGTAAAGAGAGTCAGTCCCCAGCACACTGTTATTAGATTTGGATATTTGCAGTAAAGATTTACCAGAGGAACGTAGTACTCAATTATTATAATAAGATTGTAGTAGGTTTTGGAGGGCAGGGTTTTTTCAGAAAGGATATCAGTCTGTGGGCCATGGTGAGCTGGTTATAAGATACCAGATGGAATAATTCTAACCAGATGAGTGGTTGCAGAGCCAAACAGTGGTGGGTTCTGTATGGGGAATTTGTAGCAAATCTGGCTTCTTTGTTGTAACAGGCTTCTAGTTTTCCCAGTTCTGTTTTCTTTAGAGTGCTAAGGACAGGAGAGGCCTATAAATGAGTAGAGTAGGTGGGTCCTGCCAGTTGCCTGATTTGTAGTGTTGGTTAAGAATGGTTTGCTTCTGTATAAAGTTCCTAGTTTTATATGTACTTTATAGTTTAAGATATGTGAATGTCCAATTTCAAATTGTTGTCAATTACAATACCTAGGAGTTTTGTTTGGGATACTGTAGTTGTTAGGGTATTATTAGAGGAAGTGATTTGAAATGATGGTGTGGGATCTATGGCTTTAGTGGGACAAAATATCATATATAAGTATAGTTTTGTTTGGGTTTAGAATAAGTTGCGAGTGAGAGAGCCAGGACACCACAGCCGAGAAGGATTGTTGTGTTATATTATT
The DNA here is from genome assembly GCF_019279795.1 of Protopterus annectens. NCBI lineage: Eukaryota > Metazoa > Chordata > Ceratodontiformes > Protopteridae > Protopterus > Protopterus annectens. Next base: position 206,129,397 of record NC_056740.1, on the reverse strand, counting down.
AAGTTGTTTTGGGGTAGGAGCTGTGAAGATAAGTGTGGAATCATCAGCATACTGGACAAGAGAGCCAGGGGGTAGCAGTACAAAGTTTATTTGTAAACATAGAAGAGAAGAGGCCCTATAACTGAACCCTGGGAAACCCCCATAGTAACGGGCAGTAGAGGAGAGAGTTGTTGTTGCCATCTAACAGCTTGTTGTCGACCAGTTAGATAGCTTTGAAATCATGCAAGAGAGGAGTGGCTGAGTTTTAGGTCAGAGAGCATAGTTAGTAGTTTCTGATGGGAGACAGTGTCAAAAGCTTTAGAGAGATCTACAAATATGGAAGAAACACGTTTACCTTCACTCCTTTATTGGTTTATGGTATTAGTAAAACTTACAAGGGTAGTAGTGGTGCTATGGTTGGGACGGAAACCATGCTGTGCATTATATAGTAGATTGTTATATAATAGATAGTATAAGAGTTGAGTTTTCTCCATCCTGTCTACAAATCATGTACCCTGATATGTTCACTGATCACTTTCTGTGCAATATATCCCTCCTATTGCCACAACATCAAGGTATTGTCCTTTTAATAAAGAAATAAATTCAGTCTGTTAGTTGCCTAGCCTGTAGCTAATGGCACTCAATATCTTTCATTTTTTTCTTGCAGTTGATGTTTCTACAATATATATATATATATATATATATATTTATACACACACACACATATATATATATATTTTTCACAAACAGATTTTGAAATACGTTTAAATCCAAACAGGCGAAAAAAGCAAGGAGCAGTATAAGCAGTACGAACAGTTTTAATAAAAATTAGCGCTTTCGGAAAAGGCAATGCTCTTCCTTCTTCAGATAATCAATGCCATGTGTTTACACAATTTATACAAAAACACATCCCAATTAATTAATAAAGAATTAATCAATTAGTTGACATAATAAAATAAAATGAAATAAAATAAAATAATCAATGCAACCAACTTAATAACTCTAGATTTCATGTACTATCTACATAAACAAAATACATTAGGAATAAATATAACCATATAAAATCACCATAAAGGATTATAATGAATAATTAACTATAAATAATTTATTAGAGCCTCTTGAATAAACTATATTAATTTATTTCAACTTCTTTTAGCTAAATGCTACCGCTTAAGTGCTAAAAGTTTAAGAAAGCATTTAATAGAAATGCTTTCGTTTAGCCCTGGGGGAATATATGCAACACACCTAATTTGCCATAAGAGCTCCTCAATTTCTAGTTTTATCTGCCATGCCCCACCCCTCTCATCATGAATTACTTGTTTTAAAATGGTAAATTTAAAAGTGTGGTTGGGAAACAGAAGTGTATGTTTTGCTAGGGCATTTGTCTTATCTCCTTTTGCTATAGCGTATTGATGCTCGTATATACGCTGTTTAAATTTCCTTTCTGTCTTCCCTATGTAAAAAGCGGTGCAGCTTTGGCAGATTGCTGCATAGACAATACCCCTAGAGTCACAGTTGTATTTACCCTGGACCCTATAATTTTTACCATTAATTATAAACTGGTAAGTGGTGTTTATGTGCTTACATTGTTGGCAAGTACCACATTTAGTTATGCCCTTACTCCTAGGTAAAGGCGTTTTTTTATGGTATTCAAGTAATGATTTTAAATTGAGCCCACGTCTATAGGTAATCTTTAACTGATCCCCAAACAAGCTGTTCAAGTGACTATCCTCAATAATGAGAGCCCAGTTTTTGTTCAAAATCTCTCTAATGAAAGCATGATCTAGATTGTATGTGCATATAAAGCTAGTACTAAATTTGTTTATAGATCCGTCCAAGACGTTAGTGTGTCTGTCTACAAGGTTACCTTGTTCCACTATATTACCCTTCAACAGTAAGGGTTTGAAATGACCTATTTGTCTTTTAGTAATAACCTCTGTTGTGATCTTAGAAATTAACATTGCAGTAGGAGCAAAATGCTTACAAAGAGATCAGCAAAATGATATGTTCATTTGGTAGGGTAAGGCACCATGAAATAACAGAAGGCCAGAGAAGTGACGAATGGGGGAAAAATAAGTTAGTTGCATCACTGAAGAAGCATTGCATAGAAGGAAACCGCATGATACCTGACTACTGAAAAAAGTGAGAGAAGAGTATGAAAATGTTAATAATCAAACAAAAGCCCTTAATGGACTATTGGAGTTATTTTTTTACAAGCTAACAATGAGGCAGGGTGACAGCATGGAAAGAAGTCCTGGACGACATAAATCAACAGATAGCAAGGTGACAAGGAAGAAGAGAGAGAAGTAAGAAAGGAACTCGTTATACATTTCAGGCTTTTGAATAAAAGACCAGTGACCTGTGTCTGCTAGCAGACTGGACACAGAGCAAACAGCCACAAGGTAAGGGAATCAGTAACCAAATATGGGTTTCCTCCAACCTTGTAGGAGCTGTGCTTCACTCCTGTGATGCTTCCTTTCTAGTAAGAGACAAGTAGGCCAGACTGTCAAGCCAAGTAAATACAAGTGCATCTGAAAACAGTAGCACTGCACTACTTTGCAATTACTTGCATTATTGCGCAGTCCTGCACTAGAGGCAGAAAGGGGCTACCATAATTCAAGAAATACTACCTGTTACCAGTCTGTACCCTGGTGTGTGTAATTGATACTCAATAACCAGATTATTTTCTGCTGAAGAGGAAATTGCACCCAGGAAAGTGCATTGCAGGAGTATGCATACTTGATCTGGTTTTAACAAACTTAGCACATGTATGTATCATCCCCAAATCAGACCACAGACTAATAACTTTCTGTATCAGAATATCCAAACCTCCAAAAACAAATATCAGAGAGTTCAAGTGATTCAAACATATAAATATCCTTCTTTACTTATGTCAGGAAGATAAGAAACAAAACCCAGCATTCCTCCAGGCTTATTAATAATGGTACCAATGATCCACTGGATATTGCCAACATAATTCTGGCTAATACATTCAATGCTAAATTCACCTCAGGGACATCTCTTCGAAATGCACTTGTCCTTAATGGAATCAGTCCACCAACTATCACAAAAGAGCATGTGATAAAGATACTCTCCAAAACAAAGAACTCATCCATGGTTCTTGACAACATACCTAGTTGTCAAATTAACAGCACTAAGTGTGTATTGGTGGACCTATATTTTCAACCTCTGCAATGTAATCTTAGCAACTGGCTTTGTCCCAGTGGAGTGGTACACAGCTGTTGTGATGCTGTCCTGTCATAGACCCCAGCAATTACAGCTCAATCTGTCTAACATATCTTACATGCAAATCCATGGAACGTATCATAACTGATCTCATTAAATATGATATCAAAAGTCTTATCAGACTTGATCCCCATCAGTTCAGCTTTATAAAAGGTAGATCCTGCTTAATGAATCTGGTAAACTTCTTTGAGAGGGTTATTCAGGCTGCAGACCATGAATAAGCCATCCACACAGGGTACTTTGACCTAGGCAAGGAATTTGATTCCATGCAACATGCAAATATAATTAACAACTTGGAGTAGCACCAAACTGACCAGTCTTAGATTGGATGGATAGCCAACTGTCTTAGCGACAGGATCCACATAGTAACTGTAAAAAGGTCTGCTCTGAAAGCATGAGGGTGACCAGTTGTGTTCTGCAGGGATATGTGCAGGGACATCTTTTGTTGGGCACCTACTTCTCAGATCTCCACTTATCAAACAAGGATCTTTTGTTAACAAAGTTTGTGGATGACTATAAGACGGGAGCCATTGTTAAGTCCCCCTCTGGCATACATGAACTGTAGCACAAGGTAACGCCTGTCAACAGCTGATGTACTAAAAATGGGTTCAAGCTCAATACCAGAAAATGCAGCACTGTAGCTTTTGCCAAGCACCCCATAGCTTCAGCCTGTAGCAGTGACAACACACCTTTTCAAAATGAAAGAGTTATGAAAGATCTTGGCTCATGGGTGGACAGTGCTCTGATATTTGCTCACCTCCTTGGACTTTGCTTTGATTAGACCCATCATTGAGTACAATGTCCATTTCAAGAGTACCTGTCTAAACATATCAAGCAAGTGGAAAGATCCCAGATGTTTGCAACTAAAAATATCAGGTGGCAAAAATAGATTGGAGGCTTTTTCCCTTTTTACTCGTTTTCTTGTAGACTCCTTAGGAGAGACGTGTCTTGTTTATAGGGCTACAAGAGAGCCAGTAGTCCAAGAACTCTTATACCTCAAAGAATCATGCAGTCCACCTAACATCAGGGCCAGAGATCTAAATCTACGCCTTCAAATAAATAAGACTAAGAGAAGGGATAGACTGGTCATGTAGTACCTACCTCTTTTGTGGAATAAACGCCCTCTCCAAGTTCAGCAATGTGACACATTGACTGCATTTAAAAAGGAGCCAGGACAGCTGAATGGATGTTCACAAATTCATCCCTGGTATAACAGGCCCTCTTTGAAATGAGAGGCAAGGCCAAAGGTTGGGTACTGGCAAGGCGGAAATGGCATTGAGGGTCCGTTGCCTTGAAACTCCTATGATTCTATAATCCAACTGCTCTTATTCACCTTTTATTCTAAGCAGCTAGTATTCAAAACTTGCTTTACATTCTACATTTTATTTCCGTAACACAGAGATTGTTCTTCTTAGCATTATATTGCAGTTTTCGGAGTCACAGGCTCTAAAATGTACTTCATATATCTAGCAATGCCTCTACAGTTAATAAAAATAGGAGCATTACCTGGTTACCCTGGGCTACAGAAAGCAGCTTATTGATAGCTTGAAGCCATAATTCTCTGAGCTAACAGTCAGGCTAAACATATTGCTTTTTGTATTGTACTAAGCTGTTTAGAAAAAATTGTTAAAAAAAAGAAGGTTGAGAACACTTTTTACTGGTGTGTCAACTTTATTTTGATCTTAATAATTTATTTATAATGGCATTTTCATATTCTGACTAATTTCCCATCTCATCTAATCAGCGGGATGAGAAACTCCCTCACTGCTAGCAGAAGGAGCATACAGATATGCAACCATCAGCTTTCTGTGCTGTTTGTTCTTTGTATGGTTCAGAGCAATCCTCAGAATAATTTCAGATAAAGTACCTTTTAGATAAAATCACTGACTATAGATGTGAAAAGAAATAGTAAAAGTACATTTTAAAAATAAAAATCCAGCAATAAAACATAGAATTAACCTTAGTTTAATTGACACCATACTTTATAAATTTACCTACTACTGTTTAAAAGCCTGAAATAAAAAAAAAGACTCCTTTATACTTTCTTATTCGACATCATGTCTAATTTTAGAGTTATGGATAATTAAGATCTTTGCCCAAAAAGCTGACTCATTGGTTAATTGATTTTATTTTGGTTGAAACCAGGAGAGTCAGTGTCCAGAATGTGTCAGTAAAGCTGCCTGACAGATATAAAATAGATCTCCTAAAGGTGGTTGCATGCCATTAGTTCCTGTCTGACCTACTCACTTGCCACTTTCTCAAAATGGCAAATGCCCAAACTCCCACTGAGACAATAATACAGCTTTTATACATCACATTCCCAGAACCTTAAGTGTAGCACTTAGAGTCTTACCAACTCCTTATCCCTAATCCCAAAGCTCACTCCCTAATTCTAACTTTACCATCCCAGTCATTGTCTAATTCTAATCACAAGCCTTGCTTCCTAATACTAAAATTCCCAGTAGCTCCCATAGCCTAAATCCTAGTCACTCACTAGCCCTAATCCTAAATCCAAATCTCAAACCCTAAGCTTATATCCACCCACTCCCAAACACTAATCACAATACTAATTCCCTAACCCTACCCTAAATCTACTAGTTGCCCCCTACGCCTAGGGACTAAACTCCCACTCCCTTCCTTGCACCCCTCATGGCTAGCTTGATCTAAAATGCTTGTTTGAGCTGCATCGCATGTGAATTGCATTAAAAATGAGTAGCCAGCTGAGAGACTGTATTCAATGAGCAGCCAGAACTCAAGCAAATGAAGGAGATCCATGGAAAACACCACTTCATCATCTGGTACAAAATCATATGAATGTTGGGTGTGGAGTTCTTTGAGCTAACAAAATTAAACTGGTTTAAGAAAGGAGGAAAGGAGTTATTTTTGGTCTTCCTTTGCATCAGATAATAAACTAGCTTTTTGTGGAGGCTGCCATTGATATGTATCTCTTTTGCTGTATCTCAACACAAGTTAAACACTAACTGTTATTGTCTCTGTGAAGGTGACTGACAAACATATTGGACACATAGCCGGCCTTAGGCATAGGCCAACTAGGTGGTCGCTTAGGGCGCCGCTGTAGCAGGGGCGCTTTTTCAGTATTTATTTAATGTAGGAAGAGCAGGATGGAGGCACTGGGTGGCGTGGTGGGGGGGTGTCATGGAGCCCATTTGCCTAGGGCACCAGTTGACCTAAGGCCACAAATGATGTAACAAGGTCATTGTCTGAATATGTGTGAGTGATTATATGAAACACAAGTAATTGTAGTCAGGACACATATTTTGTGACAGCTCCTTCAAAACTTTTGTTATATTCTTTTAAAACTGTCTCCCTCTTAATAACCAAAGTCCTAGTCTAAAAGATGAACTTCCACAATAAAATATAGTTTTCATAATTAAAGGTGTCATCTTGGCCTTTAAGCGTTTCATCCTTTACTTCTTAGCTGCTGTTAACAGTGTTTTTTTTATTTGCAATACTTCAGTAATATTGAAGATTAGTGGCTTAAAAGTTTTCATTTTTAACACAGAAAAAGACAGATCGAGAGCCGATATTGTGTCAGCATGACACAATCAAAGTGCACAATCCTAATCCTGCATCCAAGCCACATGAGAAAGCTTAATTTTTGAAACTTTATAGTATAAATGATGATGCAATACTTAATAAAATATGAATGGAGTGTTAAAAATGTCAAAAATAGGACACCTGGATCTAAGTATATCATGGATAGGTATAAAGAAATGAATTCATGATGTAAACTTGTTTCTATGCAACTATGACTAACAATTTCTAAAGATGTGAAATTCTTCATAAATCCATTAATGAGTCCCTGTCTGAAGAGAGCTGAAGGGTGGCACCCTCTCTATTCTTACGTCATCCTTAGATGAAGGAATTGCATTTTAGTCCATTCACTTTTAAAACTGCAAAACAGTAGGACATATGCTCTAAAAGTCACCACATATCAAAAAACATGCATACACTGATCCTGTCATCATTCTAGATTGATGGTATTCAATTAGCATTAATACATTTCTGCATGCTAGTCTAATGTATTGATTCATACTAAGCTTATAGTGACTTAAGGGCCATTGAGGGGCATAGCTGTGACATCTCTAAACATTGAAAGTATATTAGTTATGCCTTGTAAGAAGAATATTTCTACATACCCTTGGGATACATTTACAGTCTGCCATCCAATTATCAAGTCTGTTTTTGGAAACAGGTTGTTACTTTGCCTGATGTGTAGACGATGTTTATTCCAGCGCATAGACTGTACCAAGTTCCAAATCTGTCATGCCCAGCAGATGTTGATATTGCAAAGGAATTGCAGTTTACCAGCAGAAGTGTTAAAGAGATAATTATTCTGCACATGTCAAGGAGTTCAAAAAGGATGGAGACTTTTTTGTGCCTAAAAGGCTAAACAGAGCACACTTCTCAGGAGTCTATATGAGGCAAAGTAGATGGATAAGGCTGTTAGTCCTTTTAGGTAGCTTAGGTTGTGTATTCCAGAAATCTGCTTGGTCAGAAACATTTGGAGTATTTTGAGTTTGCCAATGAGGTACATTCTAAAAGGGATATTTTATTCAATAATATGTATGAGGGCAGAGTATAAATGGATCAGGAGTACAGGTGATGCAGAGGACATACACCTATAGATCATCTGAGTTTGGTAGAAAGATCTCCTAAATACATCCAAGTCATGTTGAACAAAAGATCAAAAGAAAATTATCAACACATCAACACAAGTAGCTAACCCCCAGATAAATGTAACTGTTTTGAGAAAGAATACCAGTAATGCAGCAAGACAAGGTGTTGTCTTTTCCAAAGGTAAAGATATTACACTGTTTGGCATTTAAAGTGAGCCCATGGCTGACATATTAGGTGCTAGTCTTGTGTAGGCCCTGCAGGAGTATCTGAGTGTTGAGTGTCTGAGGGGAGTTTGACAACTGCACTAATCTACCATCATCAGCAAACATAGTTAGCCACAATCGTGTGACATATGCTTTTACATCCGAGAAGTAGATGTCAAACAGCAAGATGTCCAGAAGAGAGCCCATTCAAACCCTGCTGATGACACCCCTCTGACCAGAAGAGATATTCTTTACCTTAACAGTGTGAGATCTGTTGGATAGCCACATGTCTGTCCAACAGACTAGATACTGGCTTGATAAATTGGGAGAGTTATCTGTGATAAAAATGTGGTGTCAAATGCCTTGGTGAGGTAAAGATAAGCAGTATGGACTATGAGGCCATCATACAGGACTTTAGTGACCCTTTTGAAAAACAAAATCTAGGTTTAGTTGATACAGTCTGACTCTAGCAAATTCAAATTTGTTTGCACCTAGTATTTGCAGGTCACTTATCACTTACGCCATTGCGTATTACTCCAGCAATTATGTACATGATAACTTTACAAATATTACATCTGAGACCGATACATCTATAGTTTCCATGGTCTAGCATGGGTCTGCCTTTGTGTAATGCCACAATTATGCCCAATCTCTACAGTTCGGGACATAACATATGGACAGACAAACTGAAGAGGTTTAAAAAGGGGTTTTGGCTAAGTAGTGCTTGACACTTTTACTTGCAAACATTTAAGGACATTATTGGCCCCCATGGTACTAGAATTTTTACTTTTGAATAGTAAGGATAAAACCTGGTACAAGGTGATTTGGGGATCAACGTGAAGGTCAGTTGTGTGGCACATCTGGATTTTTTGAGGTATGACATTAGCAACTAATTTTTCTGTGAGGATATTAACAATAACTTTGGAATCAGACTGGGAGAATGTATTGGAAATAAGTTTGATACAATAATAGGCATCATTTCCAAGTTTCTGAATGTCATTGAAGAAAGCTCTGTTGTTATCCTTAGAGGTGTTAGTAACTATGAATTCATACCACACTGGCACATTATGATAATGTGCTTCAGGCTTTTATTGATTAGTTTTAAATCTTTTTATGTGAAGAAAGTGGGAATTTGTCACAGGTAGCTTTTCACTTCTTTTTATTGTAAATTTTGTTAACATAGGATTTTACACCATGCGAGTTTATTTACAAATTTACCATGCTCCTTATAGTGGATGGGAATAGATTCGTAACTACATCAGTCCGTAATAGAGTAGAAGTCACAGAAGTCTGCAAAAACAACAGATATTGGATCATTTGGATGACTGCATCACTTATAGTTGTCAAGATCTGTCGAAAGGAGGAAGTTTGTTTTGTATTATTCACAGAATATTATGTATATGCTTTTCTGGGGAGAATTCAAAGTGTGTTTTATGGGAAAAGGTTACTGATAGGTGATCAGATTTTACTAAGGCCCAGGTGATACAGGAAAGGAAGAAGTTGGTAAGTACAAAGTCATAAAGGTTGTCACCTTGTTGTAGAGGGGAACAATTACATCAGGAGAATTAACATTAACAAAAACTGAGGGATCTTTTGAGTGTACATTGTGGTAGTTGTGTGGAGATGCCAATTTATACTGGGGTAGTAAACTTCAACTATAATAAGTTTATTCAGCTTGATGGAGAAGTTTTCAATCTGATTTAGATATCAGTGTGCCTGGGGGTGGGCATATAAGGGAACCTATAGCTGATATTAATATAGTAGGTAGTTTTATTAAGAGTTACTTGGAACTCTACAGCTTCCAGTTTGGCCCCATGCATGATCTGACATGAAATAGTAGATTCCTTAAATGTATATATGCTGCTACAGCTCCCTGTGGACCAAAACACATTGTAGGCCTTGAGCCCTAGCAAGGAGGAATTGCTATCACTGCTCTGGAACCGAGTTCCTGTAACTGCACGAATAGGTATTCTGTAAGGTAAAGGAAGGCACTCGAGTTCTAACATGTTGCTGTTTAAACTTTAAACATCGAGCAGTGCTACCTTGATATTATCTAAATTAGAACTTTCAAAGCGGTTTTGTCTATGAGGCACCTTAGGAGCAACAAAGTCTTTAGCCAGTAAGCAAAAGTGATGAGACAAAAGGTCCAGCTTGTCTGGATCAAAACAGGAAGGAATGGAAACCATCTTATCCCAGGCAGACACATATTGGATCCTCCCCTAAATGACACCCATTAGTTAGCAAACTGTGGAAGCCAGTTTCTTTTGACCTTTGAACTTAGTCCGTACTCTTGGGGCAGTAGAATACTGCTCAGCACTACTGACTTTTCTGGCTACAGAGCTCATCAGTGTCGAGCACTAATGATCATGTATTTCTACACTGACAACCACAAAATCCTACTCCTATTTATAAAAGTGAAAGCAAGGAAAGTGAGAAACATTCTAATGTCCCTACTCATAGCATCACAGACACAGCTTACTATAACCTGTCCTTGTCCAGTCTGATGAGTGTGGTGTCGGTGTGCCTAACTATGCAATCACCAATAACAAAAACATTGTGACTCTCTGAAGGCATACAGGATCTTAGGGATTCAGAATTAAAGTTCTGGTGATTCATAGTTGAGGTATATATAGGAGTAGGTGTGGAAAGATGAATGATGTATGAGTCCCTGGGTGTCTGAGAGCTGCTGCATGGATATCTGGGAGGCTTAGGCAAAGATTAACCTTAAACCCCCTCTGCATATGCTGGTTGGATATTATGCTGCTTTTAACTTGCCCTCAGTGTTTTCAAGAGACAAGGTTCTGGTTAAATCCGACCATAAATCAGTCATTTTTGAAGTAGCAATAGCACCAGAACTCACCAAAAGAGAAGTCAGGCTAAAAAACTTCACTAAAGCTAACTATACCATCCTAAGGGAAGGTATAATTGACTTCCAAGGTCCAGTTTCCACATATTGCATTGACAGCTATACTAAGGTATACACTGATGCCCTGTAAATGTATAAACACAGCCATGGGGGATAGGATTAAAGCAAGATCCTCAAGAAAAATCAAACCATCCTGGTGGATATCTAGCATTAATAAATTATACAGTAAGCGAAAGAAGTTGCTCTCCAAAATTACAAAAGTGAGATCCCAGAACTCTCCTCAGCCTAAACAAGCAAATAAGACAACTCATAAAATCTTCAAAGAGCAGCTATGAGAAATATTTAGCAACCATAGCCAAGGATAACCATAAGGCTTTCTTCAGCTGCATCCTCAGCCTAAAAGGTAGGACTCAGATGTGTGCTGAACTAAGTGTGGATGTCATCACACACACTGACCCTGCAGAAATTGCAAACCTGCTAGAAGACAGGTTTGGTGAAAATTTCACCTACCTTATTCCCCCCAAAGCATAGCTCAAACCATATCTTCATCATATCCTCCTCTCTGCATCTCCAAAAAAGCAAGTCATCAATGCTCTTTCCAAGGCTAAGAACACTGCCTCCATGGGACCAAATGGCATTCTGTATTACATTCTTAATATTCCTAAAACAAGAACTATCTACTCCATTAGGCACTCTATTCAACCACAGCCTGAGTACTGGCTTTGTCCCCACTGAATGGAAAACAGTGATTGTTATCCCCCTTGTGGAGGGAGATAACAGTGATTGTTATCCCCCTCCACAGGAGGGATAACAATCATTATTTTCCATTCAATGGGGACAAAGCCAGTACTCAGGCTGTGGTTGAAAAGAGTGCTCTCCAAAAAGCAAGTCATCAATGCTCTCTCCAAGGCTAAGAATACTGCCTCCATGGGACCAAATGGCATTCTGTATTGCATTCTTAATATTCTAAAACAAGAGCTATCTACTCCATTAGGCACTCTATTCAACCACAGCGAAGTACTGGCTTTGCCCCACTGAATGGATAACAGTGATTGTTATCCCCCTTGTGGAGGGGGATAACAGTGATTGTTATCACCCTCCACAAGGGTGGCTCTGCAACAGACCTGGGTAACTGTAGACCCATAAGTTTAACCAGCCGCATCTGTAAGGCAATGGAACAAATCATGGTGGATCTTATAAATAAGGATATAGGTGACCTCTAAACCCTGGATCCGTCCCAGTTCGGTTTTCTCAAGGGTAGGTCATGCCTGCTAAACCTGGTGGACTTCTTCGAGAATGTGACCAGAGCTATAGATGAGGGCAAAGCCATGCACACAGCCTATCTTGATTTGGCCAAGGCCTTCCACACTATCCTACATTCGGGCATCATTGACAAACTAACCCATTTAATTATCAACCCTTATGTTATCAGGTGGGTTGCAAACTGGCTCGCAAATCAACAACACTCAGTCAAAGTGGGAGACTTTACCTCTACCAGCAGACCTGTCACCAGTAGGGTCCCACAAGGGTCAACAGTGGGCTCCCCTCTTGTTTGGCATATACGTCTCAGAAGTTCAGGCCAAAACAGAGGGGCTATGGCTAACCAAGTTTGAATATGACTACAAATTAGGTGCTATCACTGAATCCCCTAGCGATGTCATCGTACTTCAAAAGGGGCTTACACAGACCAATGATTGGTGCTGTGGTCTTAAACTAAATGCTAAAAAAAATGCATAATCATTCCCTTTGGTGAAAACAAACCTTTTAGACATCTATAACCTTCTAGACATCTATAAACCAAACAAAAATATTGGCAAACTCCTCTACAAAAACTCAGTGTCTCAGGCTTAGAATAGGCCTCCTGCTAACCTTCCTAACATTAATAGTAGCAGCTGCTTCAAAACTGAAGTCAAAAACTACTTCCTGAACCCAAGATCCTGCCCTTGCCATAATCCTCCTTAATTTCCATTTCCACTCCAATTTTCTTCCACCTCTCTTCTACTTTTCAGACTTATGTTGTTCATATTCTCTCCATTCTAGCATATGCAAACACACTATCTCATCCCTGAACATCTACCCTCTGTACATAACAACCTGAATAAACACTCAATGTGTAGCAAATTCTATATTATTATTATACTACCATGTAAAAGATATCCTTATACTAACTCTACTTCCTCACGTATGTACATTATATTGTTATAAGTTGTAATGGTTAGTTCGTGTTTTTCTCCACTGGATGTATATTTTATGTGTTTTATTATTTCTCTATTTTCTTTTTTTTTCAACACTGCATGTCAACATTTGTATTCTTTGTTTATATATTTTCTATTAAATAATTCATTATTTTATAAGTTGGAATTTCTCTCCTGGGGTCTCCACTGAAAACAGGCCATATAGCTCAGTTGGACTAACCTAGTTAATAAATGTCAAATAAATAAATAAATAAATGTTCCTGCTTATTATAAAATAAACATTAATACCCTAAGTACCAATTCAGTAGTGAGAGACCTGGGAACACAAGTTGACTGTGACCTTACCTTTGACCACCATGTGTCTACTATGGTGAAGAGGTCATTCTATGTTCCTCACCTAATTAGCAAAGGCATCGCCTGAAGAGCAGAAGAGGTTATAAATCCCCTGTATTCATTCCTCATCAGGCCTACTATTGAATATAATGCTCCCTTTGGTATATACCATACCAGACACCTGCAGCAACTTGAAAGACCTCAGACATTTCTAAGAAAATTCAGGGTCTCCAGCACATGTCTTATACTGATAGACTGAAGTCACTGTCACTGTACTCAGTAGCATATATACTGCGTAGAGGTGACTTATGTCTGGTTTACTGGGCTATTTTTGACCCAAACCTAATGTAAATACTGCACATCCATAAGTCAAATGGAACTAGAGTCACCCTTTCGACGAACCTCAATCTAGCCTGCGACACAAACAGGACCTGCTGGAGAGACAGATACATCTGTCAGAGGTTGCCACTCCTCTGGAATAGGCTTCCAATCCATATCAAGCACAGCACTTCCATGACCCTGTTTAAGTGCAACCTTGACAACTGGATGGAAACCATACATTTCTGCTGGGGATTGCCCTGGCTTCTGTCCTGGACATGGGTAGTCCTTGCTCGAAAAACCTTGGGCATAGATGATAGCACTCATCTAGTATTATAAGTTTATAAGTTCATAGGTGTTTACTAGGCTAATGACCACAAGGGCCTTTTTAAGCCTAGCCATGCATCCCAAATCTCTGACAAGTTCTGATACCCTTGATAAGTGTAAGCATGGGCCTGGGAGATGAACCATGTACAGGTTACCTGTTTTCATCAGAAACATAGGTGCCAAACCATGGATGAATTTCTGGTTTCCCATCCAATTGTCCAAGTTGCACATGAATTGGATTAAGGAGGAACTCTGCTTCACATGGATTACATCGGGGTTTAATGGCTAGGCTTGTAAAAACCTATGAACCTATAAAGCATTTATATCTGTTGTATATGGAATTAGAGTAATTCAGAAGTAAAGAGCTGTCAGTAAACATGAGAGAGTTGCTATACTACCATAAAAGTCCTAGAACTAGCAGACTGGCAAGGGTCGAGTTAGGAGTAAGCTATGAGTCCATGATGATAGGAGTGATACTGGTTTTATTGGAGGCTTTAGTACGAGTTAAGCAAGGGTTGATAAGAATGAGAAAACAAAGTGATTTGCTTATTGGCCACTTACCAGGCTACTATTAATGCTCATCAGAGCTGGACATACCTAGGAATCAATGTTCCCCTGCTTCTTCTCTAAGTAGGAGCAAAACAATAACACCAATATCAACATGTTTCTTGGGAAGCAGGTCAGAGACTCTCTGGTGATCAATATTCCCATCCCAGATGTTGCAGAGGTCTTAACACTTGTTTTACTCTTCTCTTGGTAGGTGCACTGAGCAGAATGCTCTGCAGCTCAGCACAATATAACGATTGTCTGAAATTTTAACTAAAGAGATTCCCATTAAAGCAGTAACCAGATCAATCAGAGAAGTCACACAAACTCTGACCAGTCAGAAACAATAGGAGTCAATGTCCCTCTGCTCTTTCTGTCAGCAGGAGCAAAACAGAAGCACTAATTCCAAGCTGGATCCTGACAGGCAACTCACATTCTATCAAGCAATCACAGGTCTCTAACACGGCTAGGAAATAATGTCTGTACTCTCTGCTATCACTGCAAAAAAAAAGAGTAAGACTAAACCCAACCTGGTTCAACAGGAGTTCTCATGTTATTCATCAGTCACTAGTCTCATGCAAGATGTTGTAAATTTCAAACTGGAAAATAAGGTTATTCCTGTAGTCATTGCAGAGTGTACCTAGCTGGCGCGAATATATGGAATGAAGGGTAACTGAATCTTTATCAGTGAAAGGCCTTCCTAATATACTGTTATAGTGCCCACTAGTATGAGCAATTATGATGTGGGTGGTTTCTATAGTCAGATTTTTATAAGGGACAGGCAGCTCAAGGGCCACTGGATTTAAAAGCACACCAGGGATAGGGTGAGCAGGTTAAGGAAAAATCTAAAATCAGTGCAGAGCATATTCATCTGGCAGCTCATACAGATAAAAATGCTAATTCTCAGCTTCTCCCACAAGTCAAACAGAGTTAACCCCTTTGCAGTTAGAGAATGTGGCACAAAACAAATGTTTGCTAATTGCCCCATCCAATAACTTTTTAAACCTGCAAGAAAAAAAAAATAAAGTAAAACAACAAGTTTAAATGAAAACAAACTGCAGCAAATCAAGTAAGTATGCAAACTATAAACAAAGAAATGTCTTCTTCTTTTGGCTTTTCCCTGTTAGGGGTCACCACAGCAGATCACCTTGTCTGCTCATGACTGGCAGTGAAGTTTTATGGTGTTAAGTTGCCAGATTGGCACCCAACCTTCCACAGAAGGCGTACACACATTCATTCACACCTAGGGCCAATTTAGAGTGTCCAATCCACCTACAGCATGTCTTTGGGATGTGGGAGGAAACTGGAGCACCTGGAGGAAACCCACGTGACCACAGGGAGGACATGCAGATTCCACACAGAAGGCACCCCAGCTGAGGATTGAACCAGAGAACCTTTTGCTGTGAGGCAGCTATCCTAACTGCTGCACCACTGCGGCCACCCTTATAAACAAAGTAATCTAAAATGGTCAGTTAGCAGATTTACCTGCCACTTAACACAGCTGTTACGCTTACATTACAAGTGTTAAATTTCAGTGCCACCTTTATTTCAGATAGAGTTAAATGCAAATCCTTGCCAAGTGTCCCTATTTTAAAACTTTTTTTTAAAGTCTGACAAAAAAAAAAAAAAAAAAAAAAAACATCTTTAAAAGAAAAGCAAACCATTATAGAACAAGAGCATAAGACAAAATAAAGTGCAGGTATAATAACAAAAAAACTTAAGAATTCCAAACTGGCCATAGAGCAGGTTTACTTGGCAACTTACACACACATCACTATACACTTCCTTAAAAATAATTAATAAGTTAACTTTTCTAACAGTGGCAATGTTGCAAACAATATGTTTAGTCCATATATGGTTAGCTTGAATTTATTTTATTTGTTGTCCTTAAATTATAATCTTGAACACATTTTTGTAATACATGAGAAGAAGATGTTCTTCTGCACAAAGACCTTCATGCTATTAATTTAAAGAGAAATTACATTTGGGGACAACAGAATATGTCTTCTGGTGGAATTAGCAAAACAGAGAACAGCTCTACACTAATAACAGAGTTAAACATTTTACTGATAACTAAAGAGTTCTGAAAAAGAGAAAAAGCTCTACAAAAAAATAAAAAAAATTTGAAAGATAAATCATATGAAGCAGAATGATCAGGTTTGCCACAGACTTCTAAAATGCTGATATTATTATGAAAACAGAATACCCAAAGCTAAAACGTAAACCTGTAGTTCCTGAATTACATTAAACATTAATGGAATGTGTGTTATCAAAAAACTTTTTTTAAGTTCTATGTTTAAACCAAATTTAGTATTTGCATTCCTTTCAAATAAAGCTCGGCATAATATAGCAAAGAAATATCTTTGATCGAGTAAAGTCTGCAAGCACTGGAATAGCTGAACCATTTATATTCACCTTTGTAGTTTCAATGTGCTGTCAAGAGAAAAGGGTCTCTATCCATGTTTTGAAGAGTCTTACTTTAAGTGATTATGGAAAATAAGACAGCTACAAGGGCTGATATGTGGAATGAAAGTAACGCAGCATAACACAGCCAAAAACTTTAGTGCAAAGTTTAGCAAAAACTGGATGAAAAACAGTTTCAGGTCTAATATAATTAACCCTGGATTATGGCATGCCTGACATACACATGTTCCTTTGCCATGACTGCATTTCTTTATCTTGTAATTTCATCTGCGAGTTTCATACAATTGCTTTTATATGAAAAAGTTCCTAATTAAATTGAGCCTGAATACCTTTAAGAGCACCAACTTTCCGTGTTAGCTCTTTAAACTTACTTCTGTGTTGTTGTTCCTGCTGAACTCCTTCTAGACACTTTACTTTGTTCACTAACACTTGATTGTCTCATAGCACAATTTCTAAATGACCTAATTTAGTGTAGAATAAGTAATATGTTGCATAGGAGAATACTAAGAAAAAATCTGTCATTGTTGGCAAAGTATTGTACATTATAACAATAGTAGTTATGCTTTTATCAGTGAAGGCACTGTTAAAACAGAACAATAATTACAGTAATGATGCTGTTTTTAGGTTCCTGTAGTTTGAATGCAAATAACTTCTGACTTGGCAGGAATGCCAATAATTGTAAAACAGGTACATACCATATTACCTTTCTTGGATTTTCAACAGACACAAATTATCTGTAGCTGAAGGAAATTGTTTTTGATCTTACCTTGACCTTCCTTTTTGAGTTTACAAACAGCAGAAACTTAAATTTGTCACTTATGAATGCCTTGGATATGTATATGCATATATGAGTCTACTGTGGTGGTGGTGCTGGGGTAGCGTTGTCGCCTCACAGTAAGACATTGTCCTGTCCGATTCTCAGCTAGAGCGTCTTCTGTGTGGAGACGTGTGAATGGGCGTACCTTTGTTGAAGGTTGTGCGTCAGAGCTGGAAACTCGGCACGTAAAAATCTACTGCCAATCATTAGCGGACCAGAGTTCTGCTGTGGCGACCCCTAACCGGGAAAAGCCAAAGGACACAACATATGCATATATGAGTCTACCTCTTTCCATCGAAACCACACTTCAGTAAGCGGCAGTTTGCTGATTCCACTTTACCAAAATTCCACTTTAGCGAAACAACAGTTAACCAAGCCTTACTTATGAGAATCTCATTCTAATGTACAGTAAGAAAAAAAAAATACAATAAACACATTTATGCAGGGGGGCCCTATGTGGGGGGCTGTGCCCCCACACCCCCACTACTTATATATACTAACTCTAAGAACGAACTACAGTGGGGAAAAGGGAACATTCCCTTATCCTCACTGTACCGCATAACAAGTGATGTAAACATTAAAGGTTCCCCTCATGTACACCACGTAACAATATGGTTTGTCGGTCATTTGGGAGCACTCAGGTGTAGTATATCACATCTACCAATGTGATATTCGATGATGTGAGTGTCAGTTAACTGCTGTTTCACTAAAGTGGAATTTTGGCAAAGTAGAATCTGCGAACTGCCATTCACTGAAGTGTATTTTCAATGGAAAGAGGTAGACCTATATACGTGATATCGCTCTCTCGCTCGCTCTCTCTCTCTCTCTCTCTGTATATATATATATATATATATATATATATATATATATATATATATATATATATATATATATGGGTCTGTCAGATTATCAAAGTTGCAAAACTCCAAAATTCATATGGACGAGACCATATGATCGAAGTTTTGGAACTTCGAACATTACAAAAAAAATTCTATTTTTAATGTTTTTGCTGGAGGGTAAGCCCCCTGTACCTTACACATGAGTGGCTGTGCCCCTGCTAATTAATATATCAACTCCGATATCATACTGCATTGCAGAAAAGGGTAAATTTCCCATGCCACGCTGTACTGCGATCTCCATTCAAAACATTCAAAGTCCCACCCATATGAATTTCAAAGTTTTGGAGATGGAAACAACAAACGTTTACATTCACGAACGTCCAGATCATCATAAGTTTTCACTGTGAATGAAGTCAGTTGGCCAATGTGGTGAACTTTGCCCTTTTCTCCACTGTAGTGTGATCTCAGAGTTGGTATATATAGTTGTGGGGTTTTATTTGCTTCAGTTTGTTTTTTTAAGTTTTGTTGGCCGATTGTTTACTTACCAAGGGAAAATGTATGACGATCTGGATGTTCATGAATACAAACTTTCGTCATTTCTGTCTCACCGTTTTGCAACTCGATGTTATGGTAACTCATTATTTTGAGATATATATATATATATAGATATATATATATATATATATATATATATATATATATATAGATATATATATATGAGTGTGTGTGTGTGTGTGTGTGTGTGTGTGTGTGTGTGTGCGCGTTTTCCAGAATGTAATTAAAACATGGGTACACAAAAGATAACCATCTGGTAAAGAAGAACACATACTGCATGACATGCTCGATCATATGTTAAGTTTGAATCTTCACCTGCCTAATGTTTTCTTTTCCTGTTTATACTGCTACCAGTAGTGACTGAAATGTATTATTTAGCACAGATTAAAAAAAAAACAGCTGTAGTGGCAGTAGATGAATTCTGTAATGTAGGTCCTGAATTGAAAAGACTTGCTTGCAGTGTATGTGACCACTTATACTGAGAGCAGATGTTTTGGAATCTGGTGGGATGGGCCTTACACTGAAGCAAGTCACTTACACTGCGAGCAAGTCTTTCGGAGTCGGGGCAGACTTACAGTGAGAACAACTCTTTTGGAATCTTGTCCAGAATGAATAAATATATAGCCCAATCAATTCCAGTAAGACAGATATAGTGGGAAATTCAAAAAATATTCTCTTTTGGTGAGCTATAAAATTATTAAATTTATTGCCCAAATAGAAGATATAACATAACTTAGCCAACAAGAAAAAAAAAAAAGAAAACAAAAGAAAAATATTCAACAAATACTAAGGCTCAGTGCTGCAAGTGGTTGCCAAGAAGAGAAACTTTGACATAAGGAAATGTGAAAAATGCTAATTAGAAAGTGTTGCTCTGAAGAATTGCTGAATCAGGACATGCCTATTTTTTAGACATGCTAAGGTATTTATAGGTGTGGAGTAGAAATTTTGAGGGTGCAGCTTTATAATAAATTAAGCTGCAGATTTATGAATGTTATTTTACTTACTTATGTATTCATTACTTGTTAACTGGGTCAGTGAATTTGTCTTTCCTGAACCCTTTTCATGCCATGGCCTGGGCCAGATGGACTAGAAAAGCTATAACAAATATGTGGACAGTTTATTGTAGCCAGTCAACCAACATGTTTTTGGGAAGTGGGCAAAGATCACAAAACCCAAGGAAAACACGCAAAACTATGCTGGAAATAAACAGGGGTCATCACTGAGCCTTGATCCCTCAAACTGGGAACCAAAGATCTTCTAGTCACTTTTAAGCAGTGTATGCATCAACCTATTTTTATTAAACCACTAGATCACTCATTTCAAATATACTATAAAAATGATTGGGATTCCATTCCTATTGTAAAAAAAGCACAATAATTCTATGCTTGTATGTTCCTATTCACATTCGTCACTGCTAACACTAGATTTAACAAAACACCAAGAGCTCTAATTGGTGTGTTGGTGCAGGGTTAAGCTGCCAAACCATGAAACCAGTGACCTAAGTTCTACAACAGACTTGGGTAGTCAAAGGACAAGACTGGGTGGACAGAGGGAGTCTTTTCACATCATCTGGGGGACTAACCAAAGGCAATTGAAAGCCAGTGTGACCTCCTATAACCTGTAGTTAAAGCCAGGATGTAGTAGAAGACTATATTACATGGGTATGCATGAACACACATGTCACCATTACACAAATACATGTAGCTACAAAAATAAGGAAGGCAACTGAAGCCAATATAAAAAAGTAGTATATACTTTTGTCTAATGCTAGAGCTAAGTGAAGTTTTAATGACTGTCCTATATTTTTATACAAGTGTGGATGGGCTTTTAAGGAGCTTTTAAATAATTACAACAGTAATGACAGTATAGAAGATCTGGGAAGCAGTATGGCACTTTTAAAGTTCACAGGTAGTTACTAGGTATACAGTCCAGGAGATCATTAAGGAGCTTAGCCCAAATTCCAACTTGCCCCAAAGCACTGTTTGGTTAACTTATTTGCTGAAGATCACACATTAGGCAAATGAAGGTGGAGAGATTCAAACTATGTACCCTTGGAACAGGAAGCAGCTCCTTTAACATGTTGCAATGTCTGTAATTGTTTTATATTGGTAAAACGCAGCATATTGTTCGTGTATGTATTTTAGACAACTTATGTAGTATTAAAACAAGAATGTCATGAGTTTACTGCAAAAAAAAGCTGTAAGTGGTGCTGTGTTCACAATTACACGTAAATTTCAAATTTTAGAAAAGTTGTATAAACCTGCTAGAGGTGGTGATTTCCTTTATTGCTTTAGCAGAAAAAGGAGAATAAATGAGAGATTCAGTATAATACCCTCTATGGCCGTAGAATAAATGAAAATATCTCACGTAAGCCTTTCCTTGTGGAAATAGATATTACTGAGCCATTTAATCATTGACAGCTGAAAAGTATTTGTTTTATTTTTCATTTATCCTTTAGTGAGATGACTAGTCCCACTAGGCTAATGGAGACCTGAGATGGTATTAATATTACTAGGGGGGAAATTTGGCCAGGGCATTGGGGAACTTCCCCTTCTCTTTTCTGTAGGTGTCGTGGGATCTTTTTCATCCACCTGAGCTACCACCAATTCAAGCAGGTGGTTTAAAATCTCATCTGAAAGACATCCAGAATTAGTTTCTCTACCTTACACCAATTGTTTAGGATGCACTCTGGCTCCCCAACAATCCTGAATAAGATAAAGTGAGCACTGCAGAATGAGTAGGTTAACACATAAATGAATGAATGCTACGCTATTCCACAGGGGGTTTAGATCCAGTACATACAGCTGCTAATCTATCATGTGAATTACTGTGAGACTTTCTCTCTCTGTCCCAGCAAGAATCATTTTTGATTGCTTTTTACCCTGTCTAATCCCCTTCTGGCGACTTTAGCACAGTAACATAACATTCAATTAAAAAAACAAATGAAACAAAAGTACATAAATACAACAATCATTTGTCCCTGTTAAGATTCACTCACATTTCCTTCTAAATCACTTCTAGTGTCAATAGCTTTTATTTGTTTCTGAATGCAGGCCCAATTTGATTTGATAAAAAAATGGCAGGTGTCGCACTGCTGTAATATTTGAAAAATGTGTATGTTGTGCTTTTTAAATGAAATTCTAGAAAAATTACAACTTTAGTGGATTGCACATGCTGAATTAAGTAAATGCTTTTTGATTTGGTCAGTTTCAATACTTTACCTTCAGAGATTGACATTTTGTTTTTATAATCATACTAATGACAAAAAAATAAAAACAGCTACAACATCCATGATGAAGAACTTTGACAAAATAGATATATTACAAATTAGATTGCTTACCATTGTTAAAGCAACCATGTTATAGTCATCAAATCAAATTACTTTAGTTGTTATCAGTATATTCACCAAAATAATCTATCTTTCTTTTCCTAAAATCTTCCAGATAAATTAAAAATAGTGTTTCTAGTTATTGCCATGGTAGCAGACATTGCTTGTGACAACCAGAGATGAAACAGAGTGCAGAAAGTACTATTTGCAAATTAGGTCATTGCGTCGGAAGATTCTGTTTCCCTGTGATGCAGCAATCTTGGAATCAGTTACATTAACTAAGTGTGTTCAAGGGTTGAAGCCATCTGCATGTGGTGTATGTGATGCGGGGTATTGCACCTGAGCAATACCCAGGATTCAAAGTCCATTTCAAATACATTTTTTGTTTCTTAGTTCAGGTGCATTCAGAATTCCTGATCTCTGTGATCATGACAGAGGCCGCATAATTCACCTTCTGGCACATACATGATTACTACTACAGTGGCAAGTCAGCAAGTTAATAAGTTGGGACCACAAGACAAAAAGCTCCACTTTTTACACTGACTTGTAAAATATTCTGAAGTGCATTGTTATGAAAATGTAATTGCAATTCTTTGTAACGTTTTGATGAATCTGTGTATCCCTCCCCATAGAAGAATATTGTTCTGGGGCTTGTGGAAGATAATGGTGCTGCAGCTGTGTAGTGGGTTAAAATGTACCAGATCTGCAGTACAAAGATCAGGTAGGAGTTAGAGCAGAGGTGCAATAATGTACAAGTTTCTGACTTTTAGCAAAAAGGCATATTTTAGGTAGAATATAAAAAGGTAATTAGCATCCAGAAATGGCCACAAACAGTGAACTACATATCAGTGAACTAATCATCTTAATATCTTCTTTAATGGAATGGATATGTGATTCCAGAGATCAAACTATAAACTATAGGATGTACATGTTAGATGATAAAAACTGCTGTGGTTATTCTTGCCACCCATGGAGAGCTGAATAGACCCAGCTTTCGCTTTCCTTAGATCCTGATGCAGACTGCTGGAATGGACATGCTCGCTTCTACAATAACAGAAATGAGGACCGGAGAGAAATATTACTGTGAGAAGGATTGAGAAGGTTAGCCGGCATGAAGGATTAAATTTCTGAAACAGTATGTGAAAAATCAGGCAGGTCATTAAATAGAAACCAGCAAGAGTGATTTACAGAGGGGGAAACGTTGCTTCTGACTAGAGCAGTGTTCATTTAGGCAGTCACAACACATCACACTGCATATCACCAAAGAGACAACTCTGAGATAGTATGCATTCTTAATTCTTAGCCTGCGCCGCCAGTAATCCACTGTTACAAAGATGATGTGTACCACTATGTACAGATGGGTCTTTAGCTGGCTAAGTAATCCAATCCTGTATGCAAGATCTGAGCACACAAGTTGCAGTTGTTTCCATGAGGGAGGCATATCTTTTGCTGAATTTCTTTCCCTTCCTTTTCTATACTCTCACTCTTCATTTTGAAAATCATTCTTTGATACCGGTTGTAGTGCCATTTGATGTATTCTGCCTCCCTCTCTTTTCATGGTGGCTTTATCGGGTTCTTCAGTTACACCTTCAGCACATTTTTTTGTAGAATTTTTCTCTAACCTTCTTCAAAATCTCTGTCTGCGACTGAGCTGGTAATAGAGAAAAATGATTAAAAAACTATTACAAAAACTAAACCTCTTCACCTGGCCTCAGTGCAAATTTAATGAAACTATTAATCTGAGAATTATAACCATAATACTGATAACATCCTTATAACCTTAATGCTGACCAGCATACCTGACTGACAACACAGGTGTTTGTACTGTGCTCTTCCCAGTTGATGTGAAGGATTTTGCAGAAACAGTGTTGATGGCACTAGTCATGGCCAACCTTTGGTCAGCTGGTGCCCTAGGCAATAGGGCTCCACAGCACTGCCCACACACCACCCGGTGCCCCCATCCTGGTCTTCCAATACCATCCAGATTACTTTTTTCTTCATTTTTCTCACAGTTTGTCTTACTGTTCAATTTTTCCTGTATTTGTTTAACACATTTTAAAGAAACCATTTCTTTACTACAAAAAATTAACAAATAAATACTGGAAAAGTGCCCCTGCTAGAGCTGCATCCTAGGCAGCCACCTAGTTGGCCTATGCCTATGGTCGGCTATGACAGTAGTACATGGTCTTTGAACAATGTTGGTATATGAGCCATGTTCATGTCCTTGAAGTATATTAGTAATAATAAGTAAACTGTATACCCCTACCTAGGTTCTTGTCATAGTTCATGATCAGCACGGCCATGATAATGCAATTTCTCAAGTGACACAGTGAAACACAGGATCATGTGCAGGATCTCATTGCCATAATGGTTAAGGTGTTTACCTTACAATCACAAGGTGCAGTGTTTGATTCTCATGTGCGGAAAGAGGCTAAGCTTAAAATGGCCCACAAGGGCAGTTAGTGTAATACTAATCTATGAACCTATGTCCACTGTTAGACAGAAATAGCTACCAAAGTAGAGAAGTGCCTGTCTGTTCCCAGGATGCCTCACTTAGAGTTATTTTCAAGGTAATGATCAGACTAACCGAGAACTTAGATTTCATAAAGAGGCGAGAGAAAGAGAAAGTCACTGACTTTGATAATCTGTTATGCAGACTAGAGGTCAACTTAGCTATTTCTACTATATGTGCAAATGTGTCCAAGCCATCAATATACTGGACACCAGTGCCCCTTTGATACTAGGGTCTTTTAAGGCCAACATAAAAGACTGAGGACCTCTTTATCCATCCTGTATTGTAATTCAGTTCCAGTAAGAATGCAGCCTTTCATAATCATTCGCATGACCACTAGGAAGATGGATAACATGGTTGTGGTAATGGGTTAACCTTGTTTAAATCATGCTTGGATGTATAATCGATATCTATCGTTGAGCCATGGTAGATCATGCTGACACGTTTCTGAGTCAGGTAGAGACTTCAGGGTTTTGATGAATATGACAGGGCACTCACATTTCTCTGGAACATTAACAAGGCTTCAAAAGTAATAGAATCAAATGATTTCATCAGATCATTGAAAGCTATGCACATGTCCTGGTTTCTCCACACTTTTCTGTTTAACAATGAACATATTGCCTGTGGTTCAATAACATGGTTTCAATCCATGTTGTAACTCTTGCAATTTTTTCATTGGTAGGAATGAGACAAATTAAAACAATGTGACTAAGTATTATCCCAATAGAGCAAAGTATCATGTTAATTTCCACAAACTGAGCTGTTGAAGATGGTAACAAAGCTAAAAATTCTGCAAATCATCTGAAATCCTGTTATTTTTTTCAAACACCTTTATTGAATTATCATTTGTGACACAGGCAAATTTTACATTCATATAAAGTAATCAAACTATATTAACATAACAAACATTATACTTCACATATACTGCTATATATCATATAACCTAGGCAATATTACATAAATTATTCAATTTCTGCCTTTTTTAAAAACAAGAAACATCTTTATTAAACCATCACTTATTATATAGGCAATCATACATTTATATAAATGAAAACAAACTATTCCGACACAATCCTAATTGCAAGCATTTTACATCACAAACCATATTGACACACTCCCACTTGCAAACATTATACATCACTTATAATCTACCCAATCATTTTCAGTCAAACATTACATTGCTCATTTAGGTCCTGTTATTGTTCCAGATTCTGTGAAAGATCTTATGGAACTTAAGCAGTAAGTCCTCATCCCCGATATGATTCTGGAGCTTTGTTGTTTTTTTGTCTCCCTGGTGAAACACTTTATATCTTTACTGGTAGGAGAGTTAACAAGATACCTTCTTACATAATGCTAAGGGGGTAGATTTAACAATGGCAGTTGTCAAAGAAGGCTCACAGTTCAGGAATGTTGTAAAGTGTTCCATTATCTAGCATGAATAGCTTTTGTCAAGAAGTCCTGAGACAAGAGGAAAGGTAAGACCTTGAAATCTTAGACTATCATTGTCAATGGCTAATGTCTTCCAGTGTATTCATATGACACTAGGACTGAGCCAGTGATGTAGTTTAGTATGTATGTATGTATGAATTTATTCATTTATTCATTCATTCATTAGCCTTTGATTACAAGGAAAGTCCAATTGGGTAAAGCCCCTTTTCAGCAGAGGCCCAGGGAGAAAAGTTCCACATTACATACATTTCATAGTAAGTTAGCATGAACTACAAAATATACTACATAACATTAATATATATATATATATATTTTTTTTTTCTATACAATACACTACTTGTAACATGATAAGGGTCACACATACCTAAAGAACATTCAGTATTACTTTATAGTTTACATACAAAGTCACAGGCAGCAGATGAGGTATATTAAAGTGGTATCCAACCAGTTACTCACTTGAGACATGTAGGCAGGTAACTAGGCGCGAGGATTTTATAATATTTACTTAATTTGGCTGCATAAGGATTGGACTTACTAATGGTGATGAAGCAACAATGGGATGATTTTGCTGGCAAGTATGATTTCACTGGGATTTTAAAATGTAGATGGGAGATGATTAGACTAGGAAGGCAGGCTTAGCAATGGCACTGTCACAAGTACAGGACCAGTCTGTTGGCAGGTGTATTTTTAAGGTGGTTTTAAATAGTAAATGAGATATTTCTGATGTTTTTAGGAGAGAGTTCCACACGTTGAAACATATACAAAGTATAGGTGGTTACCATTACAATTTTTAGATTTTTGAGTTTGTCTGAACAATTCTTCAGCAACTTTGACATAGTCCTGAGCACGACTGCAAAGGAAGACAAAATCATTACTTGTTGAAGGTTTCAGTACTATGGCAGGATGTAATTCAGATCCTCTGGAATAACAGTGTATGGAAAGGATTATCTATAGCAGGAACTCCCATATTATTCATGTACAGAAAATGTACATACATGGCCCTGTTCTCAGCACCACTACATTTGTGCAGACCAAAAAGCATTGGATTATAAGGAGTTACCCTGGTTTCAAGCCTTGACAACTCTTTGTGAGGTAAATCTTACGACTGAAAAATACCTGCTTTAACAGGTCCATGCAAAGTGTTAATGACTGCTAAACAGATCACCAGCTTGGTCACGGGCATTTGGCTTAAACAAAAACATTGAAGGCAGCCAAAGTCAGTGTATCATAAATTTGATTCAAAACTCCTTAAAACACACTGGGTGAAGAGCTCAACTGCCAATGCATACCTAAGCAAGGCTCTTTATCACACTTATAGATGCTGATATTAATGCAATCAATGGAATTTAAGATTGCCAACCACTGATTAAATGCTAAATTCATATGGTATACCACATTATGAGAGTGATAATGAAATTCAAGACATGCTCAGCTGAGAAAAGGAAATTCATTGCCCATTAAAACACGACATGCAAAATATACAGTCTTTCAGACAGATCAAATGTGAAGTTCAAAGAAAGATCCAAGTTAGTTACCAAAAATAGAGGAAAGACAAGGAAGTTTAACTCTTAAATTGTCTGGCTGATAGCATAGGGGGGACTAATGCTCTGAGGTGTTAATGAACCACTTCTCATGTCCATGCTACAGGGTTTCATTCCTTCCACCTCCATTTGCATGTTTTGGACTCTGAGCAAGTCTTTTAACTATACAGTGCTCCTGGGACACTCCTTGAAAGGTATAATTGGCTCAGTGGGCTTACAACATCAACAAATAAGCAAAAAAGTAAATAAAAATAATAAAAAAACACAGCAATGGGAATTAGGGTCCTTCACACCCTACAACTCTCTGTCCCACTAAACCCTTGCCACAGCAAGTCTGCTGCATGTGTAAGCATATATATTAAAGACATAGTGGTAATCATAAATATGTCTATATAAGTAATTTTACTGAACATATCATTGTAATGTTAATCTGGAATCTTCTTTTTCTAAATAGTAACTCAAATGCCACTGAAAAAAAGTGGCACCCTTGTTATGGAAGCTACTTTGGAGAATAGCCACATGAGAGCATGCTTTGTTCAATGTGTCACTTGGGTTATTATTCCGTCATAATAAATTATGGGTAAATGTAAGGCGTTTGTACTGGAATGACTATATTAATTAACCTCTGTCTAAAAGAAGGGATAACAGTGAAATGCCGGCAGAGCAGTAAGGCTGGAATGAAATAATGTGCACAGAAAGAGACACTCACTATAAAAACAAACATGGAAGTAAATGAATCAAGGATGAGGAAGATTATACTGAGAAGCTGCATAAAGAGATTTCATCAAAAGACAATACTGTAAAGATTAAAAAAAACAGACGTATTTCTACTTTATTTACAAAACAAAATACGCATCAGAGAAGAGCTTGTGGGAACCCCCTTCAACAGCACCATGTAGTCAGACAGAAAGTACAGTTTTGTACCTACCATAAATGTAGATGTTCGAGTGTTCACACTGCTGCAGTCATTACACTTGGGTTATCCTGCCGTCAGGTGGTCCCGCAGTCGGCCAGAGTTCCAAAGTCTTGGTCCGGCGTCAGTTGCTGTCGCTTCTTCCCTGACGTCAGTGCGCCAGGGGTATATAAGATGCATCCGACGCCATTTTCTTCAGTTTTTCTTGCCCCAGATGTCAGGTGCCCCCAAGAAGGTAGGTAATACATATTGCTAATCAGAAATATACATACACCACAATGGGTGTATAGGATAGAAAGGTATAGATAAGTCCAGCTAGTTCAGAGGGGAGGGAGGGTAACCTGGACTGCAGCAGTGTGAACACTCGAACATCTACATTTATGGTAGGTACAAAACTGTACTATGTTCATCGTGTTACACTGCTGCAGTCATTACACTTGGGTAGAATCCCAAAGCTAAGGTTGGGTGGCTGGTCTATAAAGAGTTAGGATTGGCTATGAGGCCCTGCAGAACTGCAGTGGCAAATCCTGCTCTGGATTTAGAGTAAAGAGGCAGGTGGTAATGCTTGGTAAAGGTGTGTACTGAACTCCAAGTCGCAGCCTCCAAAATTTCCTTGGTAGGTACTCCTCTGAGAAAGGCTGTTGAAGTGGCTGTTGCCCTGGTGGAATGTGGCCTAATGTTATTTGGGACTGATTTTCCATGCTGTGTGTAGCAGTACCAAATACAGTGTCCTATCCATTTGGATATAGTCTGCTTTGAGATAGCCTTGCCCTGTGATCCTGCAGCATATGCTACAAACAGTTGCTCTGTTTTTCTGAAAGCCTTTGTTTTGTCCAAGTAGAAGTGTAGCTGCCTGTGTATGTCCAAAGAATGCAGAATTTTCTCCCCTTTATTCTGGGGGTTTGGATAAAAAGTTGGCAAATGGATGGTTTGGTTAAGAGCCACACTAGATACCACCTTTGGCATAAAGGTAGGGTTTGTCCTTAAAGATACTCTGTCCTGATGAAAAATTATAAAAGGTTCCACTGCCATTAGTGCTTGTAGCTCTGCTGAAGTTACTGCCAGGAGCAGAGCTGTTTTCCATGATAAAAATTTTAGATTGGCTGTATTGGCTGGCTCAAAAGGTGGTAGGGTCAGTTTTTCCAAAATAAAATTGAGGTCCCAAGTTGGTGTTGGTGCTCTCTGGGACGGTCTTATGTTTTTAGCCCCTCTGAGGTACTGCTTTAGCAAGGGATGAGAGAATAAAGGAGGATCCGTGTTGTAATGTGCTGAAATGGCAGAGGCGTGGATCTTAATTGATGAGAAGGATAGGCCTCTGTCCAGCATCTCAGTTAAGTATTGTAAAATCTGAGGAATGTTTGGAACAAGAGGGTCAAGGCTTTGAGTCTGGTTCCAGGCGCAGAATCTCTTCCATTTTTCTGAGTAAGCTTTCCTGGTGCTAGGCCTCCTGGCCACCAAAATGACATCCATAACAGCTTTAGAGAGAGGTGTTGCCTGATTGACTAATGTATCTGCCATGCAGCCAGGTTTAGGGTTTGGAGCTGACCGTGCAGGATCTGATTGTTTTGTTGAGTCAGAAAGTGTGGAATTTGAGGCAAAATCCATGGTGGGCCTTGAGCCAAGTTCCTTAAGATAGGGTACCAGTGCTGGTGTGGCCAGTCTGGAGCAATCAGGATCATCTGTGGTTTTTCTTGTCTGGCTTTTATCAGTACCTTTGAAAGGTGAGGCAGTGGTGGGAAGGCATAAACTTTTAGGTTTTTCCAGCTGAACAGAAGAGCATCCACTTTCCATGCTTGTTTGTGATAAGTCCTTGTGCAGAATTTTTGTAGTTGGCAATTCAGTGGGGAGGCAAAAAGATCTATGGCTGGGCATCTCCATTTTTGCGTTACCATGCCGAAGATTTGTGGATTCAATTTCCATTCGTGAGGGTCCATGATATTTCTGCTTAGATCGTCTGCCAGAGTATTTTTCTTTCCTGGCAGGAATTGTGCTTGCAGGTGAACTTGATACTTTAGAGCTGTGTTCCACAAGGTCATGGCTTGCCTGCATAGGGGATAAGAGTGAGTGCCCCCTTGCTTGTTTATGTACCACATTACTGTGGTGTTGTCTTTCTTTAGTAGTAGTTGTCCTGGATGTAGAAGGTCCTTGAAAGCTGTTAGGGCATTTTGAACAGCCAACATCTCTTTTTGATTGATGTGAAGATGCATCTGGTCTGTGGTCCACTTGCCCTGAATGCATTTTCCTGCCATGTGTGCTCCCCAGGCGTAATCCGAAACATCTGTTGTTAGAGTTTGCCTGGCTGTGGGCTGGGTGAAAGGCTGACCCTTGTTTAGGTGACATGCCTGTGCCCACCATCGAAACTCCTGTTGTAGGCAGGGGATCATTGGTATTACTGCTTCTAAACTGTGAGAGTGTTGAGTCCAAACACTTTTCAGGTACCATTGTAATTTCCTCATATGCAGTCTGGCATATGGTATTAGTAGTATGCAGGATGCCATGAATCCCAGGGCCTGCAGAATTTTTCTTGCAGGGAGATGGGACTTTCTTGCCAGTGATTGAAAATATTGAGTTAGGTGAACTTGTTTGTCTGGCGTGAGGTAAGCCATCTGGGCCGTTGTATTTAAGCTGGCACCCAGGAATATAATCTGTTGCGAGGGCACTAGTTTTGACTTCTTTTCATTTACTGTGTACCCTAGAGAAATTAGCACCCTTTTTACAAATGCCATATGCTGTAGAAGAATGTCCTTTGTCTCTGCTTGAATGAGGCAGTCGTCCAGGTATGGATATATTTGAATTCCTTTTTGTCTGCAAAATGCAATTACTGGTGCCAGGCATTTTGTGAAGACCCTGGGTGCAGTAGATAAGCCAAAGGGCAGTGCAGAGAATTGGTAGTGCATTGTACCAGCTTTGAATCTGAGGTATCTTCTGCAATTTTGTCTGATAGGGACATGCAGGTATGCCTCTTTGAGGTCCAGAGTAACTAGCCAAGCCTTCTTGCCCAGCATGGGTAGAAGCTGCTGTAATGTCAACATTTTGAATTTCGGAATATCCAGGTAAGTATTCAGAATTGAAAGGTCTAGTATGGGCCTCCAGGCCTTGTCCTTTCTAGGGACCAGGAAGAGCCTTGAGTAAAAACCTTGTCCTTGTTCCTGTTGTGGTACTTTTTGAATAGCTCTCATGTCCATGAGGGATGAAATTTGTTTTTGTGCCTCTGCCCATTGATTTTGTGGCAGGTCTGGCATTCCTAAAAGGAATTGGTAAAGTATGAAAGTGGAATCTGTAACCTTGAGACACAATATTCAGAACCCATTTGTCTTGGGTGATTGTTTGCCAGTTTTGAGAAAAAAGTGCTAGTTTTTCCCCTAAGGGGGCTTCCAAAAGGGACAGGCTTGGCATACAAAGGGGAAAGTCATTGTGACTGTTTCCTCTAAGGTTGAGACTTGTCCTCACCTCCTTTTGGGGTTGAGGTGCCCCACTGTCGTTGTCTGTTTGAGGCTTGGGGTTGAGATCTGCCTCTTGGGTGTCTGTATCTGCCTCTCTGCGGCCTGTCTGACACTGGAAAGGACCAGTCCTTTGTTGGCCAATTTCTGCTAAACCGAGGTGGTTGTACCTGTAAGAAATCCTTGACTGGTTGCATAGATTTAGCTTTAGTCTCCATTTTCTTTAACACCTCTTCTGCCTTAACACCAAACAAGGTATCATGCTGTAAAGGAACATCCAATAATTTTGCCTTAACATGATCAGGTAAACTTTGTTCTTTTAACCAAGCATGTCTTCGAATCACAGAACTTGTAACTGCGGCTCTACAAGAGGCCTCTAAAGAATCAAAATCATATTGCAGAGTATGTTTTACCACCTGTTCAACTGCATGCAATAAATCCTGCATTTCTTTACAATCTGGAGCTTCTGAGCTAGCAAGCATTTTCTGTTTTAACCGAGCCATTAAATATTGTTGGTACTTAAGCATGTGAAACTGGCAATTTAAAGCTCTTACTGCTAAAGTTGCAGAAGTGTATACTTTCTTCCCCCATCTATCCATAGCTCTGGAATCTCTGTCAGAGGGTACTGGATTTTTTGCAATGGAAGCCTTAACCCCTTTTGGACCCTGGGAAATAGTTTCTGGATCAGCAGAAGGGTTTTTGTAAAGAAACTTGTAAGAGTCAGGGACTCTGTAATACCTATCTGCCTTGGCTGGAGCAGGAGGCAAAGAGTCAGGAGATAAACTGGATTCAGAGAACACATCATCCCCAATATTCTAGCACAGGCAGAATAGCCAGGGGCCTGTGTTGAGGTAATAAGAGGAAATCCCTGAGCCTTTTCTTGGATTCTGAGTAATCCTGACTTTCCCAATGGAAATGTTCCCTCATGGTATGTAAAGTTTCCCCAAAAGAATAATCCTCAGGAGGAGAGGCTGAAGGGATAGATTCTTCAACATCAGAGTCCTCATAGGGGGGAAGAGAGTATCCCTGGTCTGAAAAGGAATCAGAGGAAATGGAAACCTGATCAGAGGAGTCATATTCTGTATCCTGCCTAGGCCTTTTCTCAGGAGGGGGATGAGAACCCCTGATTAGAGTAATGAGGTCTTCGGCCATTTTAAGCATCTGTTTCTTAGGCATGGAGGACTGTCCTGGAGAATGCTGTACTTGTTTCTTTGTCTTTAATGGTAACTTTGTCTTGGCTGTTGTTTTAATGGTAAGTTGTGAAGGTCTGAAAACACCCTCAGAAGCCGATGCCTGCTCAGCGGCTCTAGACCCATCTGAGGGATTCGTTTCCATAGGCCCAATACCTTCAGTTTCCAGAGGCCTAGTTGTCTCCACATGGGAGTTGGAAGCGGCCTGTGGCTCTGAGGTAGCGGGTGTC
The DNA here is from genome assembly GCF_019279795.1 of Protopterus annectens. Classification (NCBI taxonomy): domain Eukaryota; kingdom Metazoa; phylum Chordata; order Ceratodontiformes; family Protopteridae; genus Protopterus; species Protopterus annectens. Next base: position 206,095,505 of record NC_056740.1, on the reverse strand, counting down.
AGTTGCTGCGAAAGCACCTCACTGAGAACTGGCAAACCGGCGACTGGCCTAGAAGAGGTTTCGTCATCGGTTTTGGACCTCGGATGCCTGTCTTTATCCTTGTCTTTGCATTTTTTCGGTACTGAGGTCGTCGGCTGATCCAACGGCATTGTATAATTGAACCTTTGGCCAAAGTAGTGCAAAGCAAAATCAAAACGTCTTTTTATAGTGCGTTTGTTAAATCTAGCACAAAACCGACAACTAGTGATGTCGTGATCAGGGCCTAGGCATGGAATACAGTAAGAGTGGAAGTCCTTATGAGGTATTTGCTTTCCACAAGAAATACAATTATTAACTTTTTCTGACTTCGGTCTGAGGCAAGAAAAAAGTTTCCCTAATGGGATACTTAGCTTTATTGAAGACTTCGGCTCTGAAATTCGACTTCGAAAATCTCAGGAGTCGGTCAACCGGCACTTGCGAACTGCTTCTGCTTCGGGCACCGCGTGGCAAGAAAGATTGAAGAAAATGGTGTCAGATGCATCTTATATACCCCTGGCGCACTGATGTCAGAGAAGAAGCGACAGCAACCGATGCCGGACCAAGACTTTGGAACTCTGGCCGACTGCAGGACCGCCTGACGGCAGGATAACCCAAGTGTAATGACTGCAGCAGTGTAACACGATGAACATCTAAACTTATTCTATTTAAAAATAAAGAAGCCAGAAGAATAGCCCTTATATCTGCAGCCACTTTCCATACTTTGACTGGACAGTTATGCTTAGTTCATCTGCTACTGTATATGTGGTGATTTAAATACATAAAAATGTCTTGCACTCACAAAGTGCACTTACCTGAATTATCTTACAAAGAATTAATTTAATTACTTGCCATCCTTTATGTTGAAGTCTATACTTTCATATGCATTGATCACAAAATGTAATCAAAGAAAAAAAATATTTCTCTTACGAGATGGAATATGTATTCCCACAGGAAAATGAATCCCAGCCAAGTTTTATAACTCAGGTGAGGGTAACTGGAATGAATACGTTACATATCTGCTTCATGTTTACGAGTCTGTAAGTAACCATTGTTTTATGCAAACAAGTGTCTCAGCTTGTGAAAGTCTGTGAGATGTGTCCGCCTAGTTTTATGCATTTATAATTATCACAGCTTTTTCCAGCCTCTTACTTGTGACATCATACCTTCTTGACAGCAGGAATGAGAAGTAAACAAAAATAATCTAGAAGCACTGTGATTTTACCAAAGGGGTGTTAACCTCAGACAGCAGTGATCTGTACAGAACAGGTTTATCATGAGTCAGGAACAAAAGCATGATATTCCAGTTATGTCAGTGTTAAACAATGAGTGATGGTATATTCTGCTGAAGTGTACACATTTTACTATATTCTCTGTCATCACTTCTGGCCCACAACTAATAAGGTGTTACTCAAAAAAATGGAAATCAGCCTGCTAATGTACCATTTAAACAGCTACTAATCATAAACATGCATACATCAAATGACTGAAATGTAAGTGGTTGTAGGGTAGTGATAACTTAGAATGTGACATTTTTTGTTTTATTTTTGTATACAGTTACTATAGCACAGTTTCATGTGCAATCACCACCCTTTGTACGTGCACTTAAATTTCTGTAAATTACAGACTGTCAGAGGAACTTAATCTGGGCATTCAAATTTCTCAGGAATTGTGCCTCTCTATGTCTAACATTCATTTCACATAGTTTAGCAAACAGGAATAATAACCTTCATTTAGAAATTTAAAAAGCTCATTATCAATCTCAACATTAGCTTTTTTTTCCTGTTATGGTAGCAATTATTTGGAAAAGGCTGTCTACTGAGATAAGGTCAGCCAGCACTCTTTCCATATTCAAAAACAGCTGGGTTCTTTCTTTAGAAAAAAATGCATTTAAACCAGACTTTGTGGGATACAGACTCCTACACAGCCACTTATGAGGTTATGAGTCTGAAAACTGCAAACACTGAAACAATGAAACAAGTTTCTACAATTCATATGGCTTGAGCTACAGTAAGTAACAAACACTGAAAATGCAGTCCTTTTTTCTTTATCGTCTACTATAAACGTTAAACACTATTATGATATGTTCTCTTCTAATGTGCTTATCTGTATATTTAGCCTAATGGTACAAGTCATGATTTGAAACTGCTGTCATACTTAGCACTTAGAAAATGAAGCAATATATAAACTTTCAGGATTGATCTCGCACACTGTTCCTTTCCTTAGTGAAGTTTTAAGTGTTACTGTTTATCAGTTACTTCCTTTTAATAGTGTACATATATGCTCTCATTTGGTCAGTTTTTAATGAGGTCTAATTTCAGTTGCCCCTCTCCTGAGTTATCTTACCCTGTCCTACAGATCAAGGGTGCCAGCTATCCCCACCTTTGCCATATAGTTTAGTACCATCACTGATAGTGTTTTCTTGCATCCATCTAGTCTCTCTGAGAGAAAATAGTTCCTTATCGTAATTCGTAACCTTGAATTGTCACTATTTAAGCTACCATTTATGTCCCAGTCTTCTTCTCCTCCATTCCCACGTGCCCCAATGATGCTGCATATTATATATCATCCCATTCTCTCACATTTCACAGCGTTTGTGCTGAGTTCGAAGAAGTCCCTCATACCAAAGCCCCTACACCCTGTCTTCCTTTGTTATTTCTGTAGATGCTCACACATTATCAGCCTAATATCCCTCCATTGTATGGCTATTCTTGATGTAGCCTTATCACTATCCTGTAGAATGAGATGATATATTTATAATCTCTGGAGGCTTCTCTCCAAACTATTTACACAATGTCCTGATGAACTTTATCATTGCCCCTTCGTCTTCACACTGTATTCAGCTGCATGGTTCACCAGAGAGAACATTATCCTGCTATGTTCTCCCTATGATCCCCCTTAGCATTTCGTCCATGATTCCAACTAAGAAATACATAACTTTGAGATATTATTGCAGTAAATCTATGCTATAACGTCTCCTTTGTCCTGTAAGCCTCACAAGGCCTGTTCATTTTCAACCACTACTCCAGTCATTTTACCAGCAAGGAGGTTTTTCATTTTGTGCGATATCTGACACAGAAAACCAAAACAGAAGCAGCCCTAACACTGAGTTCTGTATCCACAAGCTTTTTGTAAGACAGTTTTATCATAACTAATAGTTTCTCCTTGCTTATGCACATTACTGTTTTGGGATCCATCTTTTAACACTTAAAACCTTGAGCACCCTTCTGGGAAGCACATAATCAAACATCTCTTTGAAGTCTAACATATCTACAGGATTTACTTTGTGCATCTCTTTGGTGACTCAGTCATACATGTTGATTACAACAAATGAGCAAGACCTCTGTTGCATGAAGCCATACTGTTATCCATCTACTGGAAAATGACCATTTAGCAATGTCATAAATCTAAACTGGAGCATCATTACCATAACACTTTGTATGCTAAAGTGAGATTAGCAATACTTCATCTCCTTCCTAAACCTCTCCTTGCATAACAGAACTACAAACACACAAAAACACTCAGTGGATAAAGCTGAGTTCTACAATCAAAAAAAAAAAAAAAAAAAGAAAAAAAATGAACTCAAGTCACCAGAGAAGTTAGTAGTAACACAAGCTATATTAAGTTTTCATATATGCTTCATCAAGTTATAAAGGAAAAAAAAATAATTGCCTGTTTCAATATAACATATGATGAACGTGACCAAAAGTGATTCATTCAGTGATTAATCAATAACTAAAGGTATAATTAAAGAGCAATAATATGGCATAATTTGTATTTACTATATTTGTTTACACTTTAATGCAGATTTTAAACTGATGGTAGCATTTATACCGGGAAACAAATCAGCTCAAGATGTTAATCCAATAATATCAGCACATCCAGTTTTAGTGTGCGTGTGTGTGTGTGTGTGTGTGTGTGTGTGTGTGTGTGTGTGTATATATATATATATATATATATATATATATATATATTTATATATCACCACCCCATTTATTAACCTGTATTGTCTCTAAGACCGTAAATTTGAAAGTATTAGAGATGTTAGTACCAAGAATATGCTTATATAAGGCGTCTGTGGTCATCTGCCTTCTAATATATGACAGATGACCACATATACGTTTCTTGAGTTTACAGTTTGCTTTACCTATATAAAATGCCAAACAAGATTGATACTTCACTAGATAGAAAATATTTGCTGAATTAAAATCTGAAAAGGTCTTACAAGAATAACTCTAGTTGGCAGTTGGATAAATTAAAGTGTTCACTTTAAAAATATATTTGTTAGATGCAAATATCTATTATGGATTTCCTGATTCCTTCTTGTAATGGAATTTGAAATTTCAAGTGACCAAACTCAGACTTTAGCAGAAGAAGCAGGATTAAACTAGAGCCTCACTGCAGAGTGAAATACATTTACGGTTTCCACAGGTCTGAATCAGGTTAAGCCTAGGCAAATTGTTTACTGGATAAGCGCAAAACAACAATGAAGACCAACCACTAGTAGATCATAAGTCCCTAATGTATACAGCTGAGAAGTAATCATGGAGGGCTTACAGTGTGCCTGAGATATAGATGGAGATGGTATACATAATGTAGACAGCTGAGAAATAATCATGGAGGGCTTACAGTGTGCCTGAGATATAGATGGAGATGGTATACATAATGTAGACAGCTGAGAAGCAATCATGGAGGGCTTATAGTGTGTCTGAGATATAGCTGGAGATGGTATACATAATGTAGACAGCTGAGAAGTAATCATGGAGGGCTTACAGTGTGCCAGAGATATAGCTGGAGATGGTATACATAATGCAGACAGCTGAGAAGTAATCATGGAGGGCTTACAGTGTGCCAGAGATATAGCTGGAGATGGTATACATAATGTAGACAGCTGAGAAATAATCATGGAGGGCTTACATTGTGCCTGAGATATAGCTGGAGATGGTATACATAATGTAGACAGCTGAGAAATAATCATGGAGGGCTTACAGTGTGCCTGAGATATAGCTGGAGATGGTATACATAATGTAGACAGCTGAGAAGTAATCATGGAGGGCTTACAGTGTGCCTGAGATATAGCTGGAGATGGTATACATAATGTAGACAGCTGAGAAATAATCATGGAGGGCTTACAGTGTGCCTGAGATATAGATGGAGATGGTATACATAATGTAGACAGCTGAGAAATAATCATGGAGGGCTTACAGTGTGCCTGAGATATAGATGGAGATGGTATACATAATGTAGACAGCTGAGAAGTATTCAAGGAGGGCTTACAGTGTGCCTGAGATATAGCTGGAGATGGTATACATAATGTAGACAGCTGAGAAATAATCATGGAGGGCTTACAGTGTGCCTGAGATATAGATGGAGATGGTATACATAATGTAGACAGCTGAGGAATAATCATGGAGGGCTTACAGTGTGCCTGAGATATAGATGGAGATGGTATACATAATGTAGACAGCTGAGAAGTAATCATGGAGGGCTTACAGTGTGCCTGAGATATAGCTGGAGATGGTATACATAATGTAGACAGCTGAGAAATAATCATGGAGGGCTTACAGTGTGCCTGAGATATAGATGGAGATGGTATACATAATGTAGACAGCTGAGAAATAACCATGGAGGGCTTACAGTGTGCCAGAGATATAGCTGGAGATGGTATACATAATGTAGACAGCTGAGAAGTAATCATGGAGGGCTTACAGTGTGCCTGAGATATAGCTGGAGATGGTATACATAATGTAGACAGCTGAGAAGTAATCATGGATGTCTTACAGTGTGCCTGAGATATAGATGGAGATGGTATACATAATGTAGACAGCTGAGAAATAACTATGGAGGGCTTACAGTGTGCCTGAGATATAGCTGGAGATGGTATACATAATGTAGACAGCTGAGAAATAATCATGGAGGGCTTACAGTGTGCCTGAGATATAGATGGAGATGGTATACATAATGTAGACAGCTGAGAAATAACCATGGAGGGCTTACAGTGTGCCAGAGATATAGCTGGAGATGGTATACATAATGTAGACAGCTGAGAAGTAATCATGGAGGGCTTACAGTGTGCCTGAGATATAGCTGGAGATGGTATACATAATGTAGACAGCTGGGAAATAATCATGGAGGGCTTACAGTGTGCCTGAGATATAGATGGAGATGGTATACATAATGTAGACAGCTGAGAAGTAATCATGGAGGGCTTACAGTGTGCCTGAGATATAGCTGGAGATGGTATACATAATGTAGACAGCTGAGAAATAACTATGGAGGGCTTACAGTGTGCCTGAGATATAGCTGGAGATGGTATACATAATGTAGACAGCTGAGAAGTAATCATGGAGGGCTTACAGTGTGCCTGAGATATAGATGGAGATGGTATACATAATGTAGACAGCTGAGAAATAACCATGGAGGGCTTACAGTGTGCCAGAGATATAGCTGGAGATGGTATACATAATGTAGACAGCTGAGAAGTAATCATGGAGGGCTTACAGTGTGCCTGAGATATAGCTGGAGATGGTATACATAATGTAGACAGCTGAGAAGTAATCATGGAGGGCTTACAGTGTGCCTGAGATATAGATGGAGATGGTATACATAATGTAGACAGCTGAGAAATAACTATGGAGGGCTTACAGTGTGCCTGAGATATAGCTGGAGATGGTATACATAATGTAGACAGCTGAGAAATAATCATGGAGGGCTTACAGTGTGCCTGAGATATAGATGGAGATGGTATACATAATGTAGACAGCTGAGAAATAACCATGGAGGGCTTACAGTGTGCCAGAGATATAGCTGGAGATGGTATACATAATGTAGACAGCTGAGAAGTAATCATGGAGGGCTTACCATGTGCCTGAGATATAGCTGGAGATGGTATACATAATGTAGACAGCTGGGAAATAATCATGGAGGGCTTACAGTGTGCCTGAGATATAGATGGAGATGGTATACATAATGTAGACAGCTGAGAAATAACAATGGAGGGCTTACAGTGTGCCAGAGATATAGCTGGAGATGGTATACATAATGTAGACAGCTGAGAAGTAATCATGGAGGGCTTACAGTGTGCCTGAGATATAGCTGGAGATGGTATACATAATGTATACAGCTGAGAAGTAATCATGGAGGGCTTACAGTGTGCCTGAGATATAGCTGGAGATGGTATACATAATGTGGACAGCTGAGAAGTAATCATGGAGGGCTTACAGTGTGCCTGAGATATAGATGGAGATGGTATACATAATGTAGACAGCTGAGAAATAATCATGGAGGGCTTACAGTGTGCCTGAGATATAGATGGAGATGGTATACATAATGTAGACAGCTGAGAAGTAATCATGGAGGGCTTACAGTGTGCCTGAGATATAGCTGGAGATGGTATACATAATGTAGACAGCTGAGAAGTATTCATGGAGGGCTTACTGTGTGCCTGAGATATAGATGGAGATGGTATACATAATGTAGACAGCTGAGAAGTAATCATGGAGGGCTTACAGTGTGCCTGAGATATAGATGGAGATGGTATACATAATGTAGACAGCTGAGAAGTAATCATGGAGGGCCTACAGTGTGCCTGAGATATAGATGGAGATGGTATACATAATGTAGACAGCTGAGGAATAATCATGGAGGGCTTACAGTGTGCCTGAGATATAGATGGAGATGGTATACATAATGTAGACAGCTGAGACGTAATCATGGAGGGCTTACAGTGTGCCTGAGATATAGATGGAGATGGTATACATAATGTAGACAGCTGAGAAGTAATCATGGAGGGCTTACAGTGTGTCTGAGATATAGATGGAGATGGTATACATAATGTAGACAGCTGAGAAGTAACCATGGAGGGCTTACAGTGTGCCAGAGATATAGATGGAGATGGTATACATAATGTAGACAGCTGAGAAGTAATCATGGAGGGCTTACAGTGTGCCTGAGATATAGCTGGAGATGGTATACATAATGTAGACAGCTGAGAAATAATCATGGAGGGCTTACAGTGTGCCTGAGATATAGCTGGAGATGGTATACATAATGTAGACAGCTGAGAAATAATCATAGAGGGCTTACAGTGTGCCTGAGATATAGCTGGAGATGGTATACATAATGTAGACAGCTGAGAAGTAATCATGGAGGGCTTACAGTGTGCCTGAGATATAGATGGAGATGGTATACATAATGTAGACAGCTGAGAAGTAATCATGGAGGGCTTACAGTGTGCCTGGGATATAGCTGGAGATGGTATACATAATGTAGACAGCTGAGAAGTATTCAGGGAGGGCTTACTGTGTGCCTGAGATATAGCTGGAGATGGTATACATAATGTAGACAGCTGAGAAGTAATCATGGAAGGCTTACAGTGTGCCAGAGATATAGCTGGAGATGGTATACATAATGTAGACAGCTGAGAAGTATTCATGGAGGGCTTACTGTGTGCCTGAGATATAGCTGGAGATGGTATACATAATGTAGACAGCTGAGAAATAATCATGGAGGGCTTACAGTGTGCCTGAGGTATAGATGGAGATGGTATACATAATGTAGACAGCTGAGAAGTAACCATGGAGGGCTTACAGTGTGCCAGAGATATAGCTGGAGATGGTATACATAATGTAGACAGCTGAGAAGTAATCATGGAGGGCTTACAGTGTGCCTGAGATATAGCTGGAGATGGTATACATAATGTAGACAGCTGAGAAATAATCATGGAGGGCTTACAGTGTGCCTGAGATATAGCTGGAGATGGTATACATAATGTAGACAGCTGAGAAATAATCATGGAGGGCTTACAGTGTGCCAGAGATATAGCTGGAGATGGTATACGTAATGTAGACAGCTGAGAAGTAATCATGGAGGGCTTACAGTGTGCCTGAGATATAGATGGAGATGGTATACATAATGTAGACAGCTGAGGAATAATCATGGAGGGCTTAAAGTGTGCCTGAGATATAGATGGAGATGGTATACATAATGTAGACAGCTGAGAAGTAATCATGGAGGGCTTACAGTGTGCTTGAGATATAGCTGGAGATGGTATACATAATGTAGACAGCTGAGAAGTAATCATGGAGGGCTTACAGTGTGCTTGAGATATAGCTGGAGATGGTATACATAATGTAGACAGCTGAGAAATAATCATGGAGGGCTTACAGTGTGCCTGAGATATAGCTGGAGATGGTATACATAATGTAGACAGCTGAGAAGCAATCATGGAGGGCTTACAGTGTGTCTGAGATATAGCTGGAGATGGTATACATAATGTAGACAGCTGAGAAGTATTCATGGAGGGCTTACTGTGTGCCTGAGATATAGCTGGAGATGGTATACATAATGTAGACAGCTGAGAAATAACCATGGAGGGCTTACAGTGTGCCTGAGATATAGATGGAGATGGTATACATAATGTAGACAGCTGAGAAGTAATCATGGAGGGCTTACAGTGTGCCTGAGATATAGATGGAGATGGTATACATAATGTAGACAGCTGAGAAATAATCATGGAGGGCTTACAGTGTGCCTGAGATATAGCCTGAGATGGTATACATAATGTAGACAGCTGAGAAGTAATCATGGAGGGCTTACAGTGTGCCTGAGATATAGATGGAGATGGTATACATAATGTAGACAGCTGAGAAGTAATCATGGAGGGCTTATATCGTGCCTGAGATATAGATGGAGATGGTACAATGTATTTCTGTCTGCAGGTTGTGGCACAGAGTTTATTTTGCTGTTGTCTGGAAGGAATGAATGACTTTCATCTCTCTGAGTTGCAACAGCATTTTTTATACATCTCTGTCCATGTGTGTTGTATGTGTGCATGTGCGTGCGTGTGTGTGTGTTCTTGTATGTGTATGTGTCGATACCAGCTGTGCAAGAGTCAAATAACACTTTCCTTAAAGGTTGGTTTATAAAAGGTCACTGAGCTTAGAGATTTTGAAGTGTAATGTGATCTCTAAGTTGATGAATTAAATCCAGAGATGCAGGGAGGCTATGGTGTGAGTCTGACCTCCCTAAAAGAACAAACAAGTTGTTTCAAAAAGCTAGTTAATGGTTTTGTTTTGACTAAGTCACTTTTTAAAAAATGGTCATTGTTAAGCTAACTCAGAGCTATATTTTGAAGAAGATCAGCTTATTTTAATTTATCTGGACAAAACATTTTCATTTATTTATTTATTCTGGTCATAGTTTAGAGGTGTGATTATCAAAGCTGTCTTGAGTATAGCCTACTGGTAAGCCAAGTTATGGCGTTCTCTGAAGTATCTATTAAATCCAAATCCTGTGATCATCTCCTGAGGTGTAAACTGCACAGCCAGAGAGATATTACATTTAATGGGTCTGCTTAAATCAGACCTATACATACTACAGGCCATGTGACAGTGAACTTTTACCTGGAATACATGCTATGAAGCTTTGTCTTACATGGGCTTTAGTCAGATTGATTTTCTATCACTCATTAAAAAAAATTATCAGTGCAGTCCAGATGGTGGAGTTTCTGACCTGTGCCACATACCTACCTTATTTTATTATATTGTCTGCTGCATCTCTCCATCCAGCACATTGTTGCCTTATATTATATTATATTTGCACTTCAGCATGTCATGTGCCATACACCCACCTTGTTTTATTATATAGTCTGCTGTATTTCTGTGTCGTGCACATTGTTGCTTTATGTTATATTCATACCTCACCATGTCATGTGCCATATACCAGACCTGTTTTATTATATTGTTTGGTGTTTCTCTCCATTCTGCATGTTGCCTTATATTACATTCATATAAGTGCGGTGGTGGTGCTGCGGTAGCGTTGTCACCTCACAATAAGACGTTGTCCTGTTCAATTCTCAGCTAGAGCGTCTTCTGTGTGGAGACATGCATGAATGGTCATACCTTCGTTGAAGGTTGTGCGTCAGGGCTGACAACTCAGCATGTAAAAATCTACTGCCAATCATTAGCGGGCCAGAGTTCTGCTGTGGCGACCCCTAACCGGGAAAAGCCGAAAGACACAACAACAACTTCAGCATGCCTTGTGCCATATACCTGCCTTGTGTTATTATGTTGTATGGTGTGTCTTTTCATCCTGCACAGTGCTGCTTTATATTATATTTATACTGCACTGTGTCATGTGCAATATAGCTGCTTTGTTTTATTACATTGTTTGGTGCGTCTCTCAATCCTGCACAGTGTTGCTTTATATTATATTCACACTTCAGCATGCCATGTGCCATATACCAGTCTTGTTTTATTATATTGTTTGGTGTGTCTCTCACTCTTGCACTTTGTTAATTTATGTTTTATTCATACATCACTATGCCATGTGCCATATACCTGACCTGTTTTATTATATTGTTTGGTATGTCTCTAAATTCTGCATGTTGCCTTATATTATATTCATATTCAGCATGCCATGTGCCATATACCTTCCTTGTTTTATTAAATTATTTGGTATGTCTTTCCTTCCTGCACAGTGTTGCTTTATATTATATTCATACTTGACTGTCCCATGTGCCATATAGCCAACTTGTTTTATTATATTGTTTGGTGTGTCTCTCAGTCCTGCACAGTGTTGATTTATATTATATTCATAGGTTCATAGGTTCATAGGCAGGTACTAAGCTATTGGCCTTAGGGCCTATATAAGCCTAGCCAAACAGTACCCTGGCTTTTGCCACCCAAGAAAATTATTTTCCTGTGCCCCTATCAAGCAGAGCCACAGAAGTGATCCCAGGGTGAATTTCCTATCTCCCATCCAATCATCAAGATTTTTCTTGAAGAGTGCTAATGAGGAGCTTTGTTTAATATAGATAGGTAGTTTGTTCCAGAGTATTGGAAGTCTCTGGGACAGGAATCTATCCCTCCAGCATGTTCTGTTTATTGTGGTGACAAGGTTTAGGTCCCTAGAGAGTGTAGTTCGGAGGGATTGGGATTTCTTTAAGTGCAGCATTTCCAACAGCTCTGGGTTTGACATAGCTTTGTATGTTAGGTAGAGATCGCCTCTGAGTAGGCGATATGTGACAGAGTAAAGCTGGAGTTTTTTGAGACGGTCTGCATAGGGCATCTGTTTGAGGCTGGTAATCCTCTTAGTGAGGGATTTCTGTGGCCCTTCCAGTTGTTGTAGATGTCTTGGGAGGTACATTCCAAAAGGGGCGTTATACTCTATAATGGATCTAATGAGTGATGAGTAGAGGGGAACAATGACCTTTTTTTTCCTGGATGAGAAACCTTTTGTGATGAGGTGTGCCACGTAGAAGGATTTCCTGACTACTGTGGTGATGTGATTATCAAAGGAGAGACTACTGTCCACCTGTGTCCCAACGTCTCTTATCACACTTTCGATGTTAAGTAGACTACCGCCTATGTGGTAGTTCATGGGTACAGAGTTTTTACCAAAAGGGATGACAATGCACTTTTTGGCATTGAGCTTGAGGCCATAGCTTTGACACCAGGTATCTGTCTCAGTGAGGCCCTTTTGTAGGATGTCCACATCATTAGAAGTTTTGATTATGGCTCCTAGTTTGCAGTCATCTGCGAACTTTGTTAGCCAAAGACCTTCTGTGTTAGCCTGTACTTCAGAGAAGTAGATAGCAAACAGAAGAGGACCTAGGACTGAACCCTGTGGTACTCCACTTGTCACTGGTCTGAAGTTGGATTTAGAGTCTGATTCTTTCACAGTGTGGGTTCTGTCAGTGAGCCAGTTGGCAACCCATCTTGTGACATAGGGATTTATACCTAGTTTAGTGAGTATATCTATAATTCCAGAGTGGGGGATGGTGTTGAAAGCCTTGGCGAGATCTAGATAGGCTGTGTGAACCACCTTATCCTCATCTACGGCTTTGGTGACCACTTCAAAGAAGTCTATCAGGTTTAGGAGACATGATCTGCCTCTTACAAACCTGAACTGGGTAGGGTCTAGAGTTTGGAGATTACCAATGTCATTGCTTATAAGTTCCATGATGATACGTTCCATAGCCTTGCAGACCAGGCTCGTCAGGCTAATGGGGCGGTAGTTCCTGGGTTCTGTGGTGGCTCCCCCTTTGTGGAGTGGGATAATCATTGCTGTGCTCCATTCAGTGGGCACAAAGCCTGAGGTGAGGCTATGAATGAACATGATACTTAGGTGGGTGCCAGTTCGTTCTGTAGTTCATGTAGAATGCAGCCTGGGATGTTGTCAGGTCCCATGGATGCTGTGTTCTTGGCTTCGGAGAGTGTGTTTTTTACCTGTTCAGCCGTGATTACAGGAACTTTGCATTCTTCCAGTATAGAGATGGGCCTTTTAGGGGGTGAGAGAGGGGTAAAGTTAGCACTGAACCTATCTGCCAGGATGTTGGCAATATCAGTTGTTCTGTATATTTAGTGCCATTGTGCTGTAACTCAGAGCAGATCTGAGTGTTGCCATTGAGATTCTTGACATAGCTATAGAATGCTTTGTGGTTGTCTTTAGAATCAGTGGCGATTTTGTTTTTGTAACTAACTTTGGAGGATTTTATGAGGGATAGCAGCTTCTTACTGAGGCTGACCATGGAGTTCCTCCAATCATGGGATTTTACTCTTTTTTGCAACAGTTTCTTTCTTCTGTTGTAGAGTTTGTTTATGGCAGGGACTGCCAGATTGGCTTCCTTTTTTGGAGGATAGCATCTTGGTTCTGTTAGGGATTGCACGATCCATGCACTTGTGTAAGTGCTTATAAAGTGCATTTGTATAGGATTCAACAGTCATACCTCTATTGCCCGTCAGCATGGGTGTTGTGAAGTTTGCCACTTCTGTCTTAAGAAGCATGAAGTTGGCTTTGGAGAAATTTTTTACGGTGGTTCCCCTAATGTGAGGTGGGGGTGGGATGTGGATATCTAGGATGATTTGTTTGTGTTCGGATCTGACAAACAAGGAATTGACCTCTGGTGTGGAACACCGGTTGCCCATGTTGGTAATGACCAGGTCTAGGATATATACTTTACTGTGTCACAATGCCAAAGTGAAGGTACTTCTGACATAAATCAAGACCAAGAAAATCTAAAGGTATTACTGCTCAATGCTAGGCATCTAAACAAAAAATTCCACTCCCTAGAAGCTAGCTCTCTTCACCATAGAGAACGCTGATGTCTGTGTGTTCACTGAGATGTGGTTTAAAGCTATATTGAGCAGACCAACAGTGCAAGGTAATAATGCCTTCCACACATTTAGACCAGCTACTACACAGGCAGGGACTAAAGGTGGAGGTGTCTCTATTTACATCAAAAATAAATATACCTTAAGGCTGGTCAAACAGGGTAATGCACTTGAGCTGCTCCATATTCAAATCACCATAGGCAAATTCCAATACCACTTTCTTGCAAGCTATAGGTCCCCCTCTATGACCCAGGAAACCCATACCATGTATTTAAATTTATTACAAACACTAACCATCCAACTCAATACCATATTCATGGGTGACTTTAATTACCCCACTATTAACTTGAATCCTATATGATACCAAACGTATATGCACAGAGATTCCTGGAATTTGTACACACAAACTCCCTAGACCAGATAGTCAATACACCAACCAGGGGTGCAAACATACTGGCTCTAGTCCTTACTAATATGGGAGAGTGCTGCACACCTCCTACTGTATTGTCTTCTTTGGTAAGGTCAGAACACAAAGTGGTCTCCTTTGAAGTAAAAATAAAACCTGGACCGCCAGCTAAACCTGGAATATTCAGGAGCTACTCTAAGGCTAGCCTCCTGCTATAAAGTGATAATCTGGCAAAATTTCAAGCCACCATAAACCCTGAGAACACTGCTGCCTATGCAGAACTGTTCAGAGAAACCCTGTACAAGCATGTTAATAGCTGCACAGAGGCAGCTGTACCCACCAGGAAGAAGTACAGAACTAACTCAAAACACAAGCCATCCTGGTGGAATCACAAAATCAATCAGCTGTATAACAGGAGGAAGAAAATCATGGCAAAAATTAGGAGGTGCTGCACCCAGCAGGATAAAAGCACTCTCATCAAATTAAACAAACAACTCAGAGGACAAATAAAGTCTACCAAAGCCACATTTGAGGTAAGTTTGGCCTTCCAGGCCAAGGACAACCACAAGGCACTCTTTAACTATATCCGCAACCTCAAATGCAATACACAATTGTGTGCAGAGCTCATTGTAAATGGAGCCACCTATACTGAGCCAGAAAATATAGCAAGCCTACTGACCAATAAATTCAGCTCCAACTTTATCCCTCTCTCCCCCTCAACCTTCCCTCAGGAAATACCATGAAATACAACTCACCCTGCTGTCACTAGGGAATTGGTCCTTAATGTTCTCTCTAAAGCCAAGAACACTGCATCAATGGGAGCAGACAATATCCCAGGATGCCTTCTAAGTAACATGAAACATGACCTATCATGGCCTCTGGAATTACTATTTAACTCTAGCCTCCAAACAAGCTTCATGCCTCATAAATGGAGAACAGTAACAGTCATCCCCCTGCACAAAGGTGATCCATCTACAGACTCTTTAAACTACAGAACCATAAATTTCACTAGTTATTTACGTCAAGCCATGAAAAAAATTGTCTCAGAATGATCAATAGTGATATAGTAAACCTCCAGGCATTGGACACAACTCAGTTTTGTTTTGTCAAGGGCAAATCATGCTTATCATCCTAGTGGAGTTCTTTGAGAAGGTCACCAGAGCAATGGATGAGGAAAAAATGGTTCATACTGCCTACCCTGACCTGGCCAGGGCATTTGACACAATACTCCACTGTTGATAAACTCAAGACTTTAGGTACAAACTCATATGTCACCTGGTGGATAGCCAACTGGCTCACAGACAGGACCCAGGAAGTTAGAACTGGGGAGTCCACCTCTACAAAGAGGCTAGTCACAAGTGGGGTCCATCAGGCATCAGTCCTTAGACCGCTCCTTTTTGGCATTTACTTCTCTGAAGTCAAGGCCAATGTCAATGGTCTCTGGCTGACTACAGTTACATATGATTGAAAATTAGGAGCTGTCATTGAATCCCACACTGACATAAATGTTCTCCAGGAAGGGCTGACACAGACAAACAACTGGTGTCAGAGCCATGGACTAAAACTAAATGCCAAGAAATAGATAATAGTATTCTTGGGGTAGTCATCCAACCCTGGTAACTATCATATTGACAACACAACCCTTAGAGTTGACCCAGTAGTCAAGGACTTAGGGACACACATAGATAGTAATCTAGCCTTTGACCCTCATGTGTCTACTGTAGTGAGGAAATCATTCTATGTTGTGCAACTTATAAACAAAGGTATGGTGTCTAAGTCTAAGGAAGTCATTGTTCCACTGTATTCAGCATTCATCAGACCTATCATTGAGTGCAGTACCCCCTTTGATATGTACCTAGACAGGCATATCCAAAAATTGGAACATCCACAGAGGTTATTCACTAAAAGAATACAGGGAATAAGTAAAATATCCTGTCCAGACCACCTAAGGGCCCTGTCCCTATATTCTTTCACATAAAGGTTTTTGAGGGGAGATTTATGCCTGGCATATAGGGCATTGTCAGACCCCATTCTGATGGATCTCCTGCATATCCACAAAACAAACAGCACCAGAATTATCCATTCTAAAGACTTAAACCTTGTCTGTGATATAAATAGGACCTGCTGGAGAGACAGGTATGTATCCCAGAGACTATACTATCTATGGAACAGGCTCCCAATCCATGTAATGCAGAGTTCCTCCCTAATCCAATTCAAGTGCAACTTAGACATGGATGGGGAACAGGAAATTCATCCCTGTTTTGGAACCTATGTCTCTAATGGACACAGGCAACCTATAAATGGTTCATCTCCCAGGCCCCTGCTTGTACATGTTTCATCTCCCAAGCCCCTGCTTACACTTATCAAGGATATCTGAACTTGTCAGAAATTTAGGATGCATGGTTAGGCTTAAAATGGCTCTTGTGATAGCTAGCCTAGTAAACACCTATGAACCTATGTGCCATATACCTTCCTTGCTTTATTATATTGTTTGGTCTGTCTTTCAATCCTGCACAATGTTGCTTTATATCATATTCTTACTTCACTGTTCCATGTGCCATATACTTTCATTGTGTTATTATATTGTTTGGTGGTCTCTCAGTCCTGCACGGTGTTGCATTATATTATATTCATACTTCACTACACCATGTGCCATATATTGGCCTTGTTTTATTGTATTGTTTGGTGTGTCTCTCAATTCTGCACACTGTAGATTTATGTTATATTCATACTTCACTGTTCCATGTGCCATATACTTTCATTATGTTATTATATTGTTTGGTGCATCTCTCAATCCAGTGCAGTGTTGATTTGTTCCAGCAAGTCAGCACTCAATGCCTCTGTCCAGCAGGGACACAGGTGGAATCCCAGGGGTGTATTTTCTGTTCCCCATCCAGTTATCTATGTTGCACTTAAAAATGGATAACAAGGTACTCTGCTTGATGTGGAGAGGGAGTCTATTCCACAGAAGGGGGAGTCTCTGGGACACAAATTTGTCCTGCCAACAAGTCCTATTGATATCACAGACCAGGTTGAGCTCACACATGCAGGTTACTTGAGTGGAGCTTGACTTGCAGATATGCAGCAGTCCCATCAAGGTGGGGTCTGAGATTGCTTTGTATGCCAGGCAGAGGTCACCTTTGAGGAGTCTATATGAGACTGAGTAAAGGGACAGGGCTTTTAACCTATCTGTGTAGGGTAGATGTTTAAGGCCCTGGATTCTCCTGGTGACAAACCTCTGTGGGGTCTCCAGCTGTTGCATGTGCTGGTGAGGTACATGTCAAAAGGGGCATTATACTCAATAATGGGTCTTATAAGGGAAGAATACAGGGATGTTATGACCTCCTTGTCCCTGAATGAGATCCCCTTCCTGATGAGGTGGACCATGTAGAAAGCCTTCCATACAAAGGAGGCAATATGGTGGTCAAAAGTCAGGTTGCTAACAACCTGGATGCCCAAGCCCCTCACAACTGATCGCGTGCTTATTACCTTGTTATCAATGTGATAATTTGTGGGGATGTCACTCTCCCCAAAGGGGATGATGATGCATTTTTTGGCATGCAGTTTGAGGCCATGTTTCTGGCACCAGTCATTTGTTTGGGTGAGATCTTCTTGGAGGATGTCACATCACTTAGGGGAATTGATGACAGTGCCCAGCTTACAGTCATCTGCAAACTTGGTTAGCCATATCCCACTGGTTTTGGCCTGCACCTCAGAAAAGTATATCACAAACAGAGGCCCCAAGACCAATCCCTGGGGTATGCCACTTGTTACGGGTCTACTGCTTGAGGTGACTTCCCCTATATTGACTAGGGGGGTGATCCAGTTTGCTACCCATCTGGTAACATATGGATTGATGCCTAATTGAGAGAGTTTATGTATTATACCCAAGTAGAGAATAGTATTGAAGGCTTTGGCCAGGTCATGGTAGGTGGTGTGCACCATCTTCTCCTCATACATGGCTTTGGTGACTGTCTCAAAGAAGCCAACCAAGTTTAACAGACATGACCTCCCATTAATGAAACAAAACTCTGTGGGATTGAGTGTTTGGAGGGTGCCAATTTCCTTGCTAATCAAGTCCAAGATAATCCATTCCATGGCCTTGCAGATCAGGCTAGTTAGGCTGATGGGTCTATAATTTCCTGGATCAGTGGATGCTCCACCTTTCTGCAAAGGGATGACATTGACAGTCCTCCACGTGGCTGGTATTCAGGCTTTGGTTGAATAGGGTGCCTAATTATGCTGCAAGTTCCTGCCTGAGTTCATGTAGGATGCAACCTGGGATGTTAACGAGTCCCATGGAGGCTGCATTTTTTGCCTTTGAAAGGGCCATCTAGCAGTCTTGTTTTATTATATTGTTTTGTGTGTCTCTCAGTCCTGCACAGTATTGATTTATATTGTATTCATACTGCACTGTGCCATGTGCCATATACCAGCCTTGTGTTATTAAATTGTTTGGTGTGTCTTTCAATCCAGCTCAGTGTTGCTTGATATTATATTATATTCATACTTCACTGCGCCATGTGCCATTTACCTGTCTTGTTTTATTATATTCTTTAGTGTGTCTCTCAAACTTACATAATGTTACCTTATATCATATTCATATACCTGCCTTGTTTTATTATACTGTTTGGTGTGTTTCTCAATCCTCCACAGTGTTCATTTATATTATATTTAGACTACACTGTTCCATGTGCCATATACCTGCCTTGTTTTATTATATCATTTGGTGTGTTTCTCTGTCCTCCACAGTGTTAATTTATATTATATTTAGACTTCACTGTGACATGTGCCATATACCAGGCTTGTGTTATTATATTGTTTGCTGTGTCCCTCAATCCTGCACCGTGTTACCTTACCCTTTACCCATACTTCACTGTACTATGTACCATATACCTGCCTTGTTTTATTATATTGTTTGGTGTGTCTCTCAGTCCTGTACAGTGTTGCTTTATATCATATTCTTACTTCACTGTGCAGTGTAACTCTTTATCATGCAGTACACTTTGTTCCAGAGAAGACTGCTGCCCTAGTGAGCTGTGAGCAGGCATCCAAATCATCAGATGATGACAATAATCAATGAATAATCATTAGGGGAACATTGCCTAAGAGGCAGGGTAAAAAAGATGCATCTATATTACAACATCAAAGCTTTAGTTAATCGAATAACTAAAGCTCGATCTTGTAATATCAACAGCTAAAATTGTCGAATGGCCGATTCAACCAAGGGAAACACTTCCCTTGGCCGAATCAAAAAAAAAAAAAACTTTACATCCAAAATCAAATGGGGGGCTTTGCCCCCACACCCCTCGATGTGGGGGCTGTGCCCCCATACCCCCCCACCTAAATATACCAGCTCCGAGATCACTCCAAATTGGAGAAATGGGCATACTCCACATAACAGCCAAGGGAAGTGTTTCCCTGGGTTAAATCGGCCATTTGACAATTTACGGTTTCGATATTACAAGTTTGAGCTTTACTTATTCGATTAAGTAAAGCTCCAATCTTGTAATATAGAATCAAAAAGAGTGAAGGTAAATCTCAGGACAGCTGCTGCAAGTAAGATATCAATGTTTTGGGCTAGTTTGTTATCTGCAACATGAAGTAATTCAGGCTTCATAATTAATCATAGAGCTTATATGGATATGCATGAAGAGGGCCTTGTGATTATATAAAAAAATCAGAATTTGCCAAAATTTAGGATCCTATTACAAAAATGGTATGTGTGCTAAATTTGCTCTGGCCTTATACAGAAGTATTTTTATGTTAGATCTTTATATTATTATATAAACATTGAAAGTAAACATCGCTTCCTCTTGCTCCATCACTCAGAAATGCCTACTGGTTTGTTTGTACAAACCACAAACAAATATTAGCAGTGTAGTTCATATGGTGTCACATTTCCTACTGAAACTGTTAAATTATGAATATTTTTGTTCACTCTCCTTTCAGCAGTTGCATGAAGGGATGAAAATTTCACTAATATAAATATTTACAATCATTTACTGTTTTCATAGCTGTACCAACAATGGCATGATAATCTACTCAAAATGTTTCAAAGCAGGACTCATACACTGCTATATTTTATTATCTTTGGAACTGTATTTATTTTGCTGTTCTATATCTTGTAACATTATGCTAGAGGTTAGAGTTGTTTCAGTACTTATTCTGTTTGTCAGCTCAGGGTAATACTTTATTGGAGAATGTTTATTATCTTTGACCTCTCCATAAGGAGTACAGCAGCTGAGTTTCCAAATGTATTGCAATAGGGCTTGGTCTGTTTGTATTGCAGGTCTGTGTTTCATTTTATGTCAGGAACATCTTACCATCAAGACACTGATCTCTTGTAAACACACCCTTTCTATGAATATCTCAGTTTCCCCTACTGCTGAACCCATTGTGCAATGCAGCCATAAAAAGATATATTCTAACAACACCTTATGGGCTTTTAACAGTTCTACTACGTTAGGCAACAGTTGCGCAGTAGTTTAAATAATATGTATAGTTCCCGCTCCCTTTGTTGCACTTGGATGACACCCTGGCTGTGATCCAGATGATTAATGGTCAGTTTGTTGTACGGGTGATAGAGACAAGGACTTTGGAGAGTGGGAGTGATGGTCAGGCTGAGCTTACTCATTCTGAGGCTAGTGAGACAGCTCTGGCTCACCATTTGGGTAACACATAGGGGGGAGCATTTGCTCTTGATATCACAGGCACTGGCCTGCTACAAACTTGTTTCCAAGGAGTTCTATATACACAGCAAGCCAAGTGAGCATGATGTGTGTGAAGGCACTCAGGCTTCCCTGAGGCAGGCCAAAAATATGCAGTCAAAAGAAGCTGCCGAGAAGGTTAGGAGTTCCATAGATGAGGGAGGTTTACCTGACCTCCTGACTGGCCTGCTCTCTACCACATGACATTCACCTCTCATGAGCCACAGGGTTTGTGAACTCAATCTGTGGAATGACTGGACCAGTCAGTTCTCACCCTAAAGACAGGTCAGCTAAACAGTAGGGAACAAATGGGTCATATGACCCTTGCCAGGCAAAGAGTCCAGTGTGATCCGGGATGAGGGGATTATGGGGAGCTTGCCCCAAGTATCCAGTCTTATTCCCTCGAGAATGAAAGGACCAATCAGGTGCAGACAGAGTAGAAATTGCATTGCTCTTGTGGGCTACAAAAAAAAAAGACCACAATGGTTTATATGGGCACTCACTATCATTTAGAGGTTATGGCTTTTATATTATTGCTACTCATGGAGCCAGTTGCTGTTTTACTTCACTGAATAAATCTCATGCACTTATCCCATTAGTAACAACAGCTGCAGGGAATTTTGTGGCAAATGGTATAGCAAGTTTTGCAAGCTGCAGAGATTCCAAACATTATTTTGTCTGTGTCTTGATGATAAAAAAATGTAAACAGTATTAAGCAGGATTCCCAAATGGCTCCTTGATCAGGAGACACTAATCATTTGAGTTTCTAGAATCCATGGTTAAATCCTATCTGTAAGCACACCAATAGACTCTGTTTTCTCTAATTTGTGCTGAATGTTAAAACAGACAGCCTCCAATCATACATGATACTCATTGATGAAAATGAGAATGCAAAACTATAGCAACACTCCAAATGTTTAAACTCTCAAGCCTCCTAGGTATCAGACAAATGGCAGATCACCTCTTCAGACACCAGAAAAATTATCTAAAAACAACAAAGGCTGACCTGCAGCACAAAGGATTCTTCAGTCAAAATCTGTGTTAAAAGAAAACCTGGATTCAAATCGATATGCTCTGGAGTCAGTGATGTCAGCTAATATGCCATGGAAGGTATGTGGTCCAACATTTAGAAGTCATCTTGTTGCATTCTAAGAGACAAAGGAAGCCCTTATACAAGTTAATATTGAATTTTGCAAGTTATTGATCAGCTCAAAAGACATTTATGCCTGCCTACAAGTTATTATAAAAAAATACATGAGACTGAAAAGAATTAGTGAGCTTAAACACAAAAAAAGAACTATGCATGCAGAAAATGTATAAGTTCCAAGCCTGAATTATTACTTATCTACAAGTTAATCTACTGATCCCCGATTATTTTATTTTATTTTTAGTTTCTTAACTGGGTAAAAAAACGATCTTGTAAACCATTTCCAGGCTCAGCCCAGGTAAATACAGAAAGAATGTAACAAGTTAACAGTAAACATTAAATTAACAGTAAATATGTAAAGTCAAAAATAATAAAATACAGAGACAAAAATATCATTCTTGACTAGTAGATTATAATGTGGAAACCAGAACAGGCATTCACAAAGAGGATATTCTTGAAGAAGTGTTCTTACAAAGAGGAAGTGTAGGATAACATGTAAAAAGATGTCATCTTGTGGGATTACAAAGAAGTATAATAACTGATATGCAAGTAATAATACCCAGGAGTGATACTACCCACTACTGAATCACATAAATGTGCTCCGATGCCTAGTGCTGCAAGTATATGGCCACAAGCACTCTGGTCAGTCCGGTATTGATCAATGCTGCCTCCTCTCAACTACATTATTACACTTAGGAAATTGGCTGGCTATAAGTTTGTATTAGGGTTAAGTTCATAGGTTCATAGGTTTATAGGTGTGTACTAGACTAATGGCCCTGGAGCCTTTACAAGCCTATCCCATAGAAGTGCCCTGGCATCGTGTCTCCCGACATTAGTTCCCAGTGCCTCTATCAAGTAGAGATACTGGAGTGATCCCAGGAGTGAACTTTCTATTACCCATCCAATCATCAAGATTTCTCTTGAAGAGGGACAGCAAGGTGCTCTGCTTGACATGTATGGGAAGTCTATTCCTGAGCATGGGCAGTCTCTGGGTGAGGAACCTGTCCCTCCAGCATGTTCTGTTGATTGTGGTAATGAGATTGAGGTCTCTGGAGCGTGTGGTGTGGAGGGATTGGGATTTCTTTAGATGTAGCAGTTTTACAGTGCTGGGTCCAACATGGCTTTGCAAGTCAAGCAGAGATCACTTCTAAGTAGGTGATATGAGAGAGAGAATAGCTGGAGTCTTTTGAGTCTGTATGTGTAGGACATGTGTTTAATGCCTAGGATCCTCTTCGTGGCCTCTCCAACTGTTGCAGGTGTCCAGTGAGGTAAATGCCAAATGAGGCATTATACTCGATGATTGGTCTAATGAGGGAAGAGTAGAGAGAGACCATGACCTCTTTCTTCCTGCATGTAAAACCCTTGGTAATGAGATGTGCCACAAAGAAGGACTTTCTAACCACAGTGGCAATGTGTTGGTCGAAGGAGAGGCTGCTGTCAACCTGGGTCCCCAGATCTCTTATAACTCCTTCAGTGTTCAGTGGGCTCCCATCGATGTGGTAATTAGTGGGAACTGAGTTTTTACCAAAGGGGATGATGACACATTTTTTGACATTAAGCTTAAGGCCATGGTTTTAACACCAGTCATTGGTCTCAGTGAGGCCTTTCTGTAGGATGTCTGCATCACTTGAGGAGTTAATAATGGCTCCCACTTCAAGTCCCTTTGTGTTGGCCTGGACTTCTGAGTAGTAGATGCCAAACAGGAGAGGACCCCACTCGTGACTGGTCAGCAGTCTGACTTGGAGCCCACTACTTTCACACTGTGTGTTCTATCTGTGAGCCAAGTACTATAATTCAGTTAGAAAACAAACCAGACTAGCTTCTGTGGAATGTCTTAAAACTTGTTGAGGTCAAAGTGGACACCTTCTACCACAAACACATCAAAACACGTGCGCGAGCGCACACACACACACACACACACACACACACACACACACACACACACACACACACACACACACACACAAACACACACACACACACAAACACATAATACGTTGGTCTTTTCTTCATTGATTTATACTTTCACCCAATGATGTACACAAATTATTTATTTACTTACAGTTTGTTCACTGGGTTAGCCCTACTAGGTCAATGGCCTCTTTTAAGGGGAGACCCAAGGTGGTATTCATAATGACTAGGGGGAAATTTGGTCAGGGACTGAGGATCTTCCTCTACTCTTTGATAAATGCCATGGGATCTTTTACATCCACGTGAGCTACCACCAGCTCAGACAGATGGGGGCATGGTTTAATGTCTCATCTAAAGAAAGGCACACAAAGGAGAGCAGCACTCCCCTTATGCTGCACCACATTGTCAGTATGGGAAAATAATCCAGCTACATGGTATGAGAAAATTAGGATCAGTGCTTTCATCCAAGACAAACTGCATTTCTTCAGATTTGTATCAAAAATCAACATGAAAGGAAATGCGCAACCAATGTATTTTAAATTGGTAATTTAAAAACACAGTGCCCATTTTCAAATGGATGATGTTTACTGATTGACCATTTTCTAAATGTATCATCTGACTGCACAGGGTGGCCACGGTGGTGCAGCGGTTAGCATTGTCACCTCACAGCAAGAGGTTCTCTGGTTCAATCCTCGGCTGGGGTACCTTTTGTGCGGAGTCTGCATGTCCTCCCTGTGGTCGCATGGGTTTCCTCCAGGTACTTTGGTTTCCTCCCACATCCCAAAGACATGCTGTAGGGGGATTGGACACTCTAAACTGGCCGTAGGCATGAGTGAGCGCATGTGTGTGCCTTCTATGGAAGTTTGGGTGCTGGGCTGGCAACTCAACGCTGTAAAACTCCACTGCCAATCATGAACAGACAGGTGATTCGCTGTGGCATCCCCTAACCGGGAAAAGCTGAATGAAGAAGAAGATTATCTGACTGCACAATTCAAAGATCTACACCAGAAAATACCTAGGAACAATCCATAAGCTAACCAGAAAATCTTCAAGAGTGTCAGCAGTTTTTCTAAAGACATAATCAACCAATGAGGGTTCATCCAGGGAAACACACTAATAAGGGGAGACACTAATGAATAAAGGACTAGTAAGAGGGTAGAGCATCATACTCCAAAAAGTTCCATGACTGATGGGGAACAAAGCCTCAAAATGGAGAAGACAGCACCACCCATAGCCAATCAATTCAAGTATTTTTGTCAGTTCATGAATGGTAGAGAAAAGAAAGTTATTGCCAATCAAGATTTATGCAACCAATCTCACCACAGATGGTAAGGAGTTTTGATAGGGTTTTGAAGACAGCTTGTTCTGAATGAAAATACTTATCCTAATGTAGGTACATGCTCTGCTGTTTTGTTTCAGATAAAATTATTAATCTGGTGGGAAATTAACATTAAGTCTACGTATTTATAAGCAACAGAGGTTATTTGGACTAAACAAAGCTTACTTATTAAAGAAGACTGCAAACATAGTTATTTGTTTACTTTCTTTCCTTTTTTTTCATGACATTCAACTAACATTGATTTGGTATGTGTTTTTATGCAGCTAGTCCTGTTGAATATTTTTTTTATATCTGAAAATTTGTTTTTAAGAAGTGCTCTGGGATTTTTATGGGTGTTGCTTCAGTGCCCATTTTTGATAATCTGGTTTCGGTTTATTGGGAGAAACACCTGTTTTTTTCAAAGTTATTATTTTCAGCTTGTCGAATTGTATACACATTTTAGATGGCATTTTTTATTATGGGCTGAGTAATTTTGTGAATTAGAGATGTTCTTTGACTTCTTGGAAAAAAATACAAAATGTTTAAGGTTCATATACCAGTCTTCCATTTTCAGTACTGATTTTCTTGATGTAACATTTTATATGAATTATGAAAAAAAATGTTTTGAATCTAAGATTTTTAGAAAGACAACTTTTAGTAATTTTACTTGTACATTCAGAGCAGTCACCCCTTTTGGATGAAGAAAATATTTTCAAATGACAGTTAGTACACTTGTCTGAATTACTATTCAAGGGCATGTTTTTTGACAATGAATTATTTTTTAATGGTTATTTTATTGACACATCACATCCCCTGGAACTTATTTCTGATGTTATAGCTAAGGTTTTATCTAAAAGGAATAATAGTTTTGCCCTTATTTTACAGAAGTCACCATGCTTTAATTATAACAATAAAATACAAAACATTAGGAATGTTTACTTCAAGTCTATGCACTTGCCATTTTCTAGTAGCAATCAACAAATCAGAATATTATATCTAAGCCGTGGGAAGTTTTTGACAGCTTTGATGGCCTTTTCAGTAAGGTGGGTGTAAAACACATTTTATTACAAGAATGGCATGAATAGTAAGGCCTATTTAAAGAGGACTAGACCACATCGAACTTCCAACCTGTGGAGTGCTCTGGCAAAATGCGATACCTGTTTGCAGTGTAGGTGCATTAATGTTAGAGTAAATACGCTGCAACAAGTGATACAACTATTTACAGTAAAACACTTTTTTATTGTGACAGTACTGGTGTGGTGTATCTTGCAATATATACCTCAAGTTCATCTTACTATGTGGGTAAGACCGAGAAAAGGCTTAGGGACCGAATTTGCTAACACACGTATGCTATAAGAAAAAATGATGGGAACAATTCTCTGGCAAAACACAGTCTTGTTTGTCCAAATTTCAATGAGTTTTTCTATTTTGTTTTAGAGAATGTTCAAAACCAGGACTGGCAAAGTAATTAACTTGGAAAATAACTATTTTGGCAACTGGAACTAGCTGCAAATGGGCCACCAGAGTTAAATGATTGTGTCCAATAAATGTATTTTAAAGGGTAAAGACAATACAGTGAAATAATATTTATTGGTGGGTCTTCATCACATTAGTTGGTGTATATTTTATAAATGTTTCACTTTCTGTGTGTTTTGTCATTTGATGAAGTTTTTCATATAGATGAAAGCTCTGTATAAAGTTTATGATGAATTAGTCATGCATGATTAGACTGATCTTTTTATTGGTTATCCATGGTACATTCTAAATGGCTGTACTTCATTTTTTTGTTATATGGTCTCTTGACTAGAAATGCAAAGTAAGTTTTTAGCCCACCACATCAGGAACAGCTGATTAAACACCCTCTATATAATTTTGACCAAAGGTGATTCTATGTTTGTATATAAAGGTACAATTTCTCTGGAACTGTGAAGCTTACTGTTGCTTTATTAAAGTAATTTTTCATGTGGGCTTTCAACAAACACAGTGGGGAAGATAACATTTCTGCCTGATATTGTAGAGAGTTTAAAAGAGCACTCCACCCTAAAACTGAAAATTATATGTGTTTCATCATATCTTGATATTCTCTGTACTATCAATGCTTCAGAATCACTCTGAATGCTTCTCATTACGGTTCAGTTTCCTATGCTCCAATATGGTTGTCATGGGGACTGCCATATTGATGTTATTTTATTTTTAGTCTGTTTGTTCTTCTCCCAAAGTAGAGCATAGGTCCCAATGACACTGCACATCCTAGGCATCATAAATAAGGATTTATTTTTTCCTCCAATTAGTTACAGTAACAGTACTGTGAGTAGTTGGCGTTTTAGTGGTTCATAAAAGCAAAATCATTGCTTCTTTACAAATGAATTAGTCTGATACATGTTTACTATGGGTCTATATTACAACGTCGAACTTGTATAAGTTTGAACATTGTAATATCAAACCCAAAAGTCCGAAATCCAAAAATAGCAAAGCCACGGCACATCGATTTTTTTTCCCAGGGAAAAAAATCAGTGGGCCGTTTTTGGGGCTTTGCTATTTCCTTCACTGTGGTGCAATCTCAGAGTTGGTATATTTAATTGGGGGGAAGCCCCCCACTTTAGTTTAAGTTTAAGGTTTAATTTTTTTTTTTGTCACAGAACAGCGATTTTTTTACCCTGGGGAAAAAAATCCCTGTTTTGTGTTTTCGTTATTATTGGGTTTCAGACTTTTGAGTTCAATATTACGACATTCAAACTTATGTCAGTTCGACATTGTAATATAGACCCATTTACTACAGACTTGAAAAGGCTTAACTAGTCAATTTACATTTTCTTTAGTACAAAACAGTACAAAAAGAATGTTTTCATTAAGCATTCAAACTTGTAGTCCTTAAAAAAAAGAAAAAACAAATCCTCCCTGCCCTACAATCTTGATAGGTGTAAAAGTTGAAGTGGGCAACTGAGACTTATTACTTCAGAAAAGCTAGCAAAGCAAGTGACAGCCTATCTTTAGTTCAGACACTGCTACATTTTGAAGCTAAATGAGTCACATGAGTAAAAGAAACAATTCACTAGTGAAAAATAAGATTATTAACTAATTTGTTTAAATGCTGCTAGAATATAACCCATCCCTGTTCTCACTATAACAATTTCACCAACAGCTTGCATTTTGGATATTTCGCTTTAGCAGTTTATAGCACTTTACTGACGTCATCAAGACATATTCTTAACATGAAAATCTTTGCTGAGGGAGTGACCAGCAAAAAAATTATGAGTTTTAGCCATCTAGTCCAGGTCATGCAGAATGAGACAATTTTTTTTTCCCTGTGACAACATTAAATGTAAAAATGAAAAAGAAATGGAAAGGTGTGGGAGGGTCTCTGGATTCTAAACAGCATCAAGATGATATTGTAGGAAGAAATGTAACTCTATGATATTGCTAGCTACACTGGCTCATGGAGTTTTCTTTTAAATATTGGACCAGAAAAAAAGCACTGCTGTTAAAGTTTATTGAGTAATAAATTCCACAAACACATGTCTTCCTGTCTTATTAGATTTGGGTCATTCTGCATATGATATCCTTACAAAACTAATTGAAAATGATGTTCATTATTTAAAATGGCTCTGGGGTATAAGGTTTCCGTGATTTGCTACCATAACAGAAATTCCCTCAGACAACAGTTGCTTTTCAGTAATTATTGCTGTAAGGCAAGAGTCTTCAACTTGTCAAATATAGAGAAGAACATTATTTAGAACTCATTTAGTTCAATATAGATACTGAGTTGTGCTGAGTATTCATTTTATTTTTGATTTCTTGTGATTTTGATGCTTGTCAGAGATTTTTCTTTGCATTAATGAACGTTACACTAGCAAAGCATATTTCTGGTTTCTCCTCTTCTCTCTCCAGGTGTTTGCCTGACAATAATAATATGCTTTCTTTAAAAAAAAATAAAGATAAAACTCTATAAATGAAAAAAATAAAACGTTCTCAAATTCACCTTGAGTCTCCCCTAAAAAGAGACCACTAGCTTAGTGGGACCAGCCTGGTCAACAAACGATAAATAAAATATAAAAGTTTTGAGCATAGGCTTTGTCTAACAAGAAAGTAAATTCAGAGACATTGGACGAAGTCTAGACAGGACATCATTAGAACAGACTTTGTACTATATGTGCACATGTTAAGTAAGATTTCATCTGGTATGTGAACACAGAGATGAGTGAAGGAATGTTTCTTTAGTGTTTATCTGAAACTTAATGGGGCTGGGATGAGAGATTTGGTGTGAAAGTGAAGAATCTATTTCACAGGGTTATGTAAGTCACTACAGTACCAGCATATGCAATTCACTTTATAAAGAGAATGACTGTGATAATACAGACATATTATTTTACATCTTGTTTTTGCTACTGAATTATGAAAAGAAATGGACTCATGTATTAATGAAAACTATAAATATATTTCATAATACAGTGTGTGCTGCTGACAGAGGTGTATGAATATATTTTGTTATACTATGTCACTATTTAGTGAACCATGATTGATGATTTAATTAATCTGTTACTTAGTTCTTATCTAAATTGTTTTCTTGTTATTCAGATGGTATGTAATAGACAAGACTCTCTTCTCTCAAGAACAATCTGGGAACTTCCAGCTGGTTGTTTAGAGTAAAGCAGCATGCACCTAATATAAAAATTAAGTCAGATCATCACATATTACAAGCTAATTTAAAGCTCCTCATCTTATGTTTTTCCATTGATCTTTGCTCCTGCTATCTGTCGATCATTAGCTCACTCCTCTTTCAATTGACCCATTCATTCTGCATCACTGGGATGAAGGTCAACTGGGAGGGGCTATCACTCAAACAGCTATCAGAAGTGGTTCTGAGGACTTTCTTCTTAGTTTCTCCAGCACTATCTGCACACACCCAGTAAGGCAACAGGATGTTGTAATGAAAGGGATGTCTGTGGAAGCTGTCTCCTCACTTTCATAGGGACATTCCCTCCAAACATTCCTGCCCCTGCCTGTGTAGCACAAGAGATGGTTCTCCAGTCTCCAGTAGGAACAGTACACTCCCCAGTGTGCCCCTTAGTGAATGCAAACCTTTCTCACCCCTCTGGGAAATGTAAGTAGGCCATGCCCTTCATTCCTCCCTCCTTCCTGCCTGCCTCTTCCAGTACCAGGGCTGTTAATTGAACCCCGTTCACCTGGGTTGCTGTTTGTGCCACGGAGCCAGGAATCAAAGCTCCTCATCCTAACAAACAGGTTACATTGTCAGACCATCATCTCTATAAAATCCTAGGAATGGATACCAAAGTCTTTGGAAATGAAAGTAGTCATGTAGTCTGGACATTTATTATAAACAGAGCTTTCTCGTTAATTTTTTGTTTTTTTTTTTGTTTGTAAGTTGGGTAAAGTGAGCTGGACAAAGGCCATTTTTGGCCAAGATGATAACACAAATTAAAGTGATAGCAATATAAAGTGTGGAGGTAAATGTATAAGGTGAAGAAATGTATAAATTTGCACAACTTCAAGGTAATCATTTGCATACTCTGGGTTAGTCCCCACTAGGCATGGTCTATTTTTCAGGCAAGAACCAAACTGGTATTCATACTAAGTGAGCAAGGAGAAATTTGGTCAGAACACCAGGGAAATGTCCCTGCTATTTGGCTTGTGGGTTTTGGAATGACCAAGATGAAGGAACACTTGCAAATGTGTGAGATAGAAGAGACTGAATGTATTCTAGATAATGAGTCTATATTGCATAATGTGAAGAAAATACAATGTTTATATGTAATCCATTTGGGAATTATCACAGAGGATTAAGGCTATCAGTTGTTATGAAGTTCATAAATTCATAGGTAGGTAGTAGGCTAGCTGCCCTTGCCAGGTTCTGTTTTTGTGCTCGAATTAACCTATTGCATTTGATTAGAGACTGGTGTTACCAGTCAAATAGTTGATAATTATAAATGACCCCTAATGAGAGTAATTGGGATCATACCATAGATACTTTGAGAGGACCATACATGGGATAAAGCATTTAGGAGCTGCCTCTGTCCATTAGTAGTAGAGGGGGCAGCCATGGGGTAAATTTTCTTTTCTCATCCACAGATTCATGTTACACTGAACTACAAAAGGGATGAACTTTGTTTTATGTGGATGGAGAGTCTCTTTCAGAACAGCAGTATCTCCTGTGAGGTACACTTGTCCCTCCAAACCATTCTGTTGATGCCTCAGAAGAGGTTTAGATCCCTAGGCTGTGTATTTCTAATGCCATTTGACTTTCTGATTTGCTTCCTTGTGATGTGAAACTGTTTACTATAGTGTTGAGTTTGAGTCCCTCAGCCTCCATTTGCCTACCTGCATGACTCTGAGCAAGTCACTTAACTAAACAGTGCTCTTGTGGCAATTAGCAAATTGGGTCAGAGTCCCTCAGTAGTCTCCTGAAATGCATGCCTAGTAACTATGAACCTAATTTAGCAATTGTAGGATGCAGCTATAGTCACTGAATTATAGCCATGAGGCTTAACAGATAAGGAAATAAAAATCAAAAACGTTTGAGTTGTTGAGGAGGAGGAAGCCAATGGAGAGATCTGGAGATAAAATCAAAGAAGAGAATAACATACTGCAGTCAGACTGCATGGTGGAGCAGTTGGGAAGTGAACTTAAGTATGCCAGGATACGCAGAATATTTACATGTAAGTGTATAGAAAGGTGGAAGAACTTCATAGACAGTAGGGGCAGTTGTAGACATTATAAAGAAGGAAAGAAACATTGGAAGCCAAAAAAAATGTTTTGTCCTTCAGTTGTATTACTGAAGTAGTTCTAGACTGGAATATGTTTTGGATCGAGTATTTTAAGCCATTGGGAGTTCCGCTGTCATTAGACAAGGTTATGACAAGTGCCTCTTTTCAGAGGTGATCCTTGCACACTGTCTGTTGATGTGACTTGCTCAAAAAAAGACAAATGGAAAATGAGGGGAGTTGAGCACAGAATGAAACTTATTAGCAGCTCATAGCCTTGATTGTATGTACTGATTTACCAACAATATAAACTTGTATACAAGCTTTTTCAAAGCTCTAGAAAAGAAAGGCAGGAGAGGTATTGATCTAAAGTCCTATGAATATTATCAAAGTTTAATATGCAGTAAGGGCTTTAGGATGGCGTTTCTCAAGGAATGCTACCAAAATCACAAAACAGTAAATATGATGATACTACAAAGATGTACGATTGTGGAGTCTTTTATAAAGTATTATAATAGCACCAGCTGGTAAGGACACTGCCAATTCATTAATGGTTAACGACAAACATTCTCTGTTTCCAAATTCATTTTGTGTTATTCCTCTAACCTGAAAAAACAAACAGATGGACTGAAAATGGGGTTGAGATAGCACAGAAAGTTCCGTGGATGATATTAATGGTAGATTGAAATGCTGGACAATACTCAACACCTTTATGCAAGGCCTGCATTCACAAATAACAAAAACATCTTGTCATCTTTAAGACACTGTCCGGTTTGATTCACAGCTAGAGCGTCTTCTGTGTGGAGACATGCGTGAATGGGGGTACCTTTGTTGAAGGTTGTGCATCAGGGCTGGTAACTCGGCACGTAAAAATCAACTACCAATCATTAGCGGACCGGAGTTCCACTGTGGTGACCCCTAACCTGGAAAAGCCGAAAGACACAAACAAACTTGTCATCTTTAATATTGTCTAAACATACCTTAATTCTTACCATTAATATATAAAGGAAATCAAAACTGTGTTTCAATACATTTTAATAATACACACTCATGTCCAAAGGCAAGCTCAGTTAATATATGCATAACTATATAAATCATGTGCACAGCCCCAGAACGTAGACCGAAGCTCCAAAGGTGGTGGTGTCTCCATATTCATAAAGGATGCACACACCTCCAGACTGGTAGCCCAACATAATGCATCAGAGATACTTCAGGTGGAGCTAACATTGGGTAACACAGCAATTCAGGTCATAGCCTGCTATAGGTCCTGTACTATGTCCCAAGTCTCGCACTCCATGTTCCTAAGCACCCTGGAGAATATTAGGGTCCAACCTAACACTCTCTTACTAGGCAACTTCAACTACCCCTCCATTAACTGGGTAAACTACTCATGTACCAATACACTTGCAAAATGTTTCCTGGAGTTCATTAATTCCAATGCCCTGGCCCAGCTCATTCTTACCCTCACTAGAGGTAGCAACATCCTTGACCTGGTCATTACTAACATGGGCGACCATTGCTGTACACCAATAGTCAGCTCTTCCCTGGCTAGATCCGACCACATACGAATCACCTTGGAAAGCCACATCCCCCCCCACCCCCCACCCCCCCCAGCAAAGGTAACCACCATAAAAAACTTCTCCAAAGCTAACTTTGGGATCCTAAAAACAGAGGTGGCTAACTTCATGGCACCCATGCAAATGGAGAATAGTTGCTTGACTGCAGAATCTTACACCAATGCACTGTACGAACACGTACACAAATGCATGGATCTCACCATACCCAATAGAACCAAAACACTCTCCTCCAAGAAAAGGAAGCCAATCTGTTGGTTTCCTACCATAAACAAACTCTACAACAGAAGGAGGAAACTGATGCAGAATAAGGTGAAGTCCCAAGACTGGAAAAACTCTCTTATCTGCCTCAACAAAAAGTTTAAATCCCTCATCAAATCCTCTAAAGCTAGGTATGAAAACAGAATTTCAGCAGATAGTAAAGATAACCCCAAGGCCTTCTATAGTTATGTAAAGAATTTCCATGGCAATACCCAGATTTGCTCTGAGCTACTGCACAATGGTACCTCCTATATTGAGCCAACAGATATTGCCAGTATACTGGCCAACAGATTCAGTGCCAACTTTACCCCCATCCCCCCCCCAAAGAACCAATCACAATACCAGTAGATTACCAGGCACCCAGTATTACTGCTGCACAGGTTAAAACAGCAGTGTACAAGGCCAAGAATATAGCTTCTATGGGACCTGACAATATGCCTGGTTGTGTTCTACATGAACTACAGAGTGAACTGACACCTCACCTGTGTGCTCTGTTCAGTCACAGCCTCACCTCAGGCTTTGTCCCTGCCAAATGGCACACTGCTACAGTTATCCCTCTCCACAAAGGAGGAGCAACTACAGACCCTGGGAACTATCGCCCCATTAGCCTGATGAGTCTGATATGTAAAGCTATGGAATGCATCATCATGGACCTAATAAACAAGGATATAGGGAATCTCCAGACTCTGGATCCCACACAGTTTGGTTTTGTGAAGGGTAGATCATGCCTGCTCAACTTGGTTGACTTCTTTGAGTCAGTCACCAGAGCTGTGGATAAAGGTAAGGTGGTTCATACAGCCTACCGTATTCTGGCCAAGGCTTTTGATACCATTCCCCACTCAGGAATCATAGAAAAACTCACTAAGCTTGGCATCAACCCCTATATCACTAGGTGGGTTGCAAACTGGCTTACAGATAGAACCCACAGTGTGAAAGTAGCTGACTCCAAGACAGACTGACGATTAGTAACGAGTGGAGTCCCACAGGGTTCGGTCCTGGGTCCTTTCCTGTTTAGTATCTACTTCTCTGAAGTCCAGGCCAACACGAAGGGACTCTGAGTGACAAAGTTCGCAGACGATTGCAAGTTGGGAGCTATTATTAATTCCCCAAGTGATCTTGACATCCTACAGAATGGCCTCACTGTGACCAACGACTAGTGTCAGAACCATGGCCTTAAGCTCAATGCCAAAAAATTTGTCCTCATCCCCTTTGGGAAAAACCCAGTTCCCATGAATTACTACATTAATGGTAGTCCACTGAACACAGAAAATGTTATAAGAGATCTGGCAACACAGGTTGATAGCAACCTCTCTTTTGATCACTGCATTGCCACTGTGGTAAGAAAATCCTTCTATGTGGCACATTTCATTACTAAGGGTTTTGCATCCAGGAAGAAAGAGGTAGGTCAACATCTCTCTCTACTCTTCCCTCATTAGGCCAATCATCAAGTACAATGCCCCATTTGGCATGTACCTCACTAGACATTTGCAACAACTTGAGAGGCTGCAAAAGTACCTCACAAAGAGGATACTAGGCCTTAAACACTTGTTCTATATGGGCAGACTCAAAAAACTCCAAATATTCTCTATCTCATATCGCCTACTTAGAGGAGATCTCTGCTTGACTTACAAAGCCATGTCTAACCCAGCTCTGTTAGAAATGCTACAGGTAAAGAAATCTCAATTTCTCCACACCACACGCTCCAGAAACCTCAACCTCATTACCACAATTAACAGAACATGCTGGAGGGACAGGTTCATAACCCAGAGACTGCCCATGTTATGGAACAGACTTCCCATACATGTCAAAAGAAATCTTGATGAGTGGATGGGAAACAGAAAATTCACCACAGGGATAACACCAGTGGCTCTACTTGACAGATGCATTGGGAACTAAGGTCGGGTGGCACTATGCCAGAGGAATCCTATGGCTAGGCTTGTAAAGGCCCCAGGGCTATTAGCCTAATACACACCTATGAACCTATATATGTCCTGAGA
This sequence comes from Protopterus annectens, assembly GCF_019279795.1. NCBI lineage: Eukaryota > Metazoa > Chordata > Ceratodontiformes > Protopteridae > Protopterus > Protopterus annectens. Next base: position 206,059,333 of record NC_056740.1, on the reverse strand, counting down.
AAGAGACACCAGAAATCATGTTTTCCAAGTAAGGTACTTTAAATTAACAAAATGTATGTATTCAACATGTGTAACATCATTTCATCATGAAGTTCAAATATCAGGCATGGAAACTGCGTAAGATAAAAAACATAATTCTTCAAGTTGTTTAACTGTAATAGCTTTTTTTATTAGTATTCATTACAGGTGGGAGCACTGATCTGAGAAGTTATAGGAGGGGATGAACAGCTAGGCAAGCATAAATTCCAAATGGACCTTAACTGAGGAATACAGAGTGCCAGAACCATAAACGCTGGCAAAATATTGTATAATCACAGGGACAGAACAAGGAATAAGAGCCCACAAACTTCTAGATGGCACCACACAGAGAAATCCTTTCCATTATTCTAAATAATAATTTCAGAGGTGGAGGCCTGTTATATGCATTTAAAATAGACAGTGCATCCACAAAGTAGAACTGAACGTTAGGGATTCATTACAAGTCCTCCAAGCTGTACTGACTTTGGACTGTGATGAAAAAACTTGTCATATAAAAGGATTAACAAGCAACTCCTGAACCACTATTTGTAGAAACATCTGATTGTATACCGTTTGCTGCAACAGTGAGAATTGTGGTTAAGCTGACCAAATAGAGGATGACATAAAGAAATTCGCCTTTATATTTTCTTTTCTTAACAGAGTGGATACCCAAAGTATTGACATTACAGAAAAGTTTGTCATGTGAGTCTGATGGAGTTCACAGATCTTTTATTAAAAATTCTGCTAATCCAAATGCAGATCCCAGAACCATTATTGTAAATTGTAAAATTAGTATCATAATTAGCCAAGGAACTTGTGCTTAGATCAGCTCGGAGAATACCCTCAATAAAAACTGCTAACAGACTAAAATGGGAGAAGGATTATGCAATCAATTCAGTGCTCAAGAGAAAAGCATGCTGCCTCTAATTAAAACTTTAAAGAAGAAACACCAATGTATAGTTCCTATTTCCTGCCTGAATCAAACTTTTCTTACGCACTGGTAAATGAACTTTTAATCTCCTTGATGAAGTAGTCACATATTTCATAATAGCAACATGCTACCAGAAGATGAATTAATGCTCTGGATATGCAGTGACAAGCTAAAGGAGAAAACAAAACAGCAGTTTCTTCTCCTAAGAAACCTAAAGCTTCTCAAATGCATGCAAAAGTAAAACAATCCCTTTAGATGTTGTACTTCACTTTGAGGCTTAAGTATTCCAGTTTGATATAATATGTTTAAATGTTGTGCTTTACTTTGAGGTTTACAATATATTCTAGTTTGATACAATATGTTTCCTTAATGTATTCAGATTGTTTTTAATTTGTTCATCTGAGGGAGGAATCATCTCAGCATTAACAACCGAGGTTTTTCAAGAGGAAATGAGGTGGTTTAATTTTTTTTTTCCTTTTAATGACTTGGTAAGTTATTTAATTTATTTGTATCCGTATGGGATATTTTTAGTAACAGCTCTATCCTTTAACATCTGAATATGTATAAATCATTTAGTATTAAGTTATCTTTGCTATATCTATTTTAGTGCACAATTTATTGCACATTTCAGATCTGGTGTGCATACATTTTGGTGAAACAGCATATCTGTTTTTCTTTTTCTCCTTTTTGTTTATTGGTTTATTTTGTTGGCAAGGCATTGCACAATAGTAGATTCTTGATACATAATTTGCATTGTTAGAGTTTATATACATTTGTATATAATATTATATACATATGTTTAAATGTTGTGTTTTACTTATATATATATATATATATATATATATATATATATATATATATTCAGTTTTGTTCTGAAATTATGCATTCATATCACCAACAATAACAGTTGTTTAACTTTGTAACATTTTAGAATCACTTTTAAATCCTTTAAAGTTCATTTGTTATTTTAAGCATGACTGCTTACGAAAAGCCTGAGTCAACTCATTAAAAAAAGAACTTTTCCAGCTGCCATAGCAATGCCTTGATGCGCATGCAGACATTGATTCTGGGAACATCAATTTTTAAACTTTTTACTTTGTAGTTTTGTTACTGAATTTACCAAAGTTGCGTTTATTTCTTTCAGTGTGTGGTGTATGGATAATTCCTTATTAGTTCTTTTGAAAGATACTGGGCATTGGAATATATGTACTTTTCAGAGGTACTTCCTCTAAGTTATCTAATATTCTCCATAAGAGGTGTAGTGATATACAACACTGGATTCATTTTCAAACAAAGCTGCTGCAAGTGGTAGGGATGAGTTATTTAATTATTGCTAGCAGGATTTTGCTGGTTGCTATGGGGGTGGGGGGGTATGCATGCATACATCTGTACACGATGGTATTGCCAGCAGTAATGGCAATGCATACTGCTGGTGATAACATATTTAACAGATTCCAACTAATACATTAGATTTTTACTGCATTGATATATTTTCTTACTTAGGAATTACTAAATGTTATTTTGCCTCTCCATGTATAGAGATATTTCACCATTCTTATACTGTACTGTGTTGTGGGTGTTTGCTTATAATTGTGATCCATTTATACTTTTAAATTTGATTTTGTTTGAATAAGCAGTGAAAGGGAAACCTTATATTGTAAAATGAACTTGTTTTAACAGGAGAGGAGAAATGTATTGTTTCAGTGGCGTGATACTTTAAAGAGTTAATGGGCGGTGCAGTTGTGCAGCAGATAGCATTATTGCTTCACCTCAAGAGGCTCTCTGGTTCAATTCTTGGCTAGGGTACATTCTGTGCAGAGTTTTCATGTCCTACATGCGCTTCCCCTGCACGCTGCAATATTCTCCAACATTTGATAGACGTGTGTCTGGAGTGTTTCTTCCCCAAGCATCTGCTGAAAATGGACTCTGTCCCAGTCAGACTTTCCTGAATCCCGATAAATAAATAAAATGTATGTTTGTGGAGTTAACATTTGGGATGTTACCATTTGGCATTTTTCACTGTATGCCTAGGGAGGAAGGAGGTGGGGAGTCAATGATGTTCTAGTGGGAGATCTAACATCTTTTGAATGTTAAAACCATTAGTGGTGGCTCCTCTATCCCACTTCATGGTAATCTAACATCCTGGGAAGTTTTGGTTTTGTACCAGTGATATTGCAAGATTGCGATTGTGCAAACCACTCCATACCCTTACAGAGTGTTTTCCTTTTCCTTTCAGTTGTGAAGCCATGAAATTATTATGTACACATAAGACAATGTGGGGTTGAAGCCCTCACATGAAAGGGTGAAGAGGGAAATGCATTTCCCCAGATATCATTACCAGTTTTGGCAGGTGTAGGGTGTAATGAGTATGACTCGTTTAGTTTGCTGCCAGTGAGTTTTGCTTTGATTTCTAGAAGTTGATCCAACCCTAACACATCTGCTTGCACATTAGCTTGGTGGATTTTCAATAGTAATTGACATATTTATTGCAGCTAATATTAAAGATGGGGGGGTGGTATACCAATGTATATTCTAACTTCTAATGTCGTGTGACTTTTTTTTTAAATGAAAAGTAGGTTTTACCTTCTAAAGAGAAAGATAGGTTATATATTCTATAGCTGGCCAGCTGTTTTAATGGGGCCATCTCTCTTGCGTTTGAAGTGATTTTGGTACTCTAGGGTAAGGTATTGTTTGACTTTTGTCTACATTATTTGGAAGCAGAGTAAATTTTGCATAACATGCAGAATAGGTCACAGTAGTCTCTCATTCTAGAAGATGAACTAAGACTGAGGTGAATACTTGAAAGCAAGTTGTTTTTCTATGGTTAATTTGCAGAGTAGGATAGCTATACATGTCTGGCTGGACTTCATGTGTAGAAATGTTGCTAATTTGAACATTTCCTGGTATGTGGTCTTGGGCTACTAAGTATATAAGTATGTCTAGATCTAAGATTGTTTTTCATAATATTTCATACAAAGAATTTGAAGTAATGCATTCAAAATTCCTTGTCCTTTAGAAGTATTTATTGGACATAGCTAATACATATGAGACTATTCTGAGTGTCTTTCTTTTGTTCTATCTTTTGAAGATGCTTAATTAGGTTAGATTTTCCTTTTGCTATTTTATTAACTTTAATTTAATGACAAGTCATATTGGATAGAGTACCGTTGTCTTGTAATTATGTATCAGAGGTGATGGGATGCTTCTCATTTAGTTAATGCTCTTGGTATACAACTATATCTAATTACATCCTAAAGCAACACAAGGGTCAGTTCATGTTATTTGTTCACTTCATGTTTTAGTATCACCTGCATTTTTGGTGCATGTATCCTAGTCTGAGCAGTCCTTATTCAGGGCTGAAAATAATGAGTGTGAGTGGTCAGGAAATTGCAATATATGTAATGCTGATTATAACTATGTAAATGGACGTGGACGTTTGAGCCATTTCAGGATCCTCTCATTGATACTTCAGGCAGGTAACCCAGACACTGCACCAGCAGGGACTCTGTTGTTAGACCTCAGCAAAGGCATTTCATTCTGCTTCCCTGGACTATTTATGGAGAACTGTTAATGCGTTTAGTATGACTGACCCCCTGGTTACTGCAACTAAGTCATTATATGTCTCTTCATATATCATGCTTATAAATTAAGACTGTTTTTTTTTTTTACATTATTATTGCAGAAAGGCATCCACTTAGGCTGTTGGCTCACCCACGTTATTTTTTTCTGCCTGTTGAGTCTTTAGCTTGCTTTTTTGGGTACTGACATTAATATTAAAAGTTGAAATCACACCAGCGAATAATAAAGTATTTATTATTTGCTTATGATTGTCTTTTATTGACTTATTTGATGAACACAACCATCATGTCATAGTTAAGATCCAAGTTTGTTAGCATACAGCATGCTCAGACTCAAATATGTATACAGTTTGTAATAAATGCTTATTTGTTGTTACTGTTGGTTTACTAAGTGCTGCTAATCTGCTATACAGCTGCATTTGTTAACACACTTGGAATTCCATAGATATGTTTGTATTTAACTTAGTGTGTTAAATTTGCTGTATAAAAATACAGAACAAAACTCATATTATGAAAAGTATACTGCCTTAAAAGTGAAAAGGAGTAAGGTAATAACTTTGTAGTCTTACGAGTCAAACACATATCACATCAGAGCTGATGCACATAAGATACTGTATGCAAAAGTGCAGAGGTGAACACATCACTGTAACACTGTTACCTTTCCATGACATTAAATCTGACATTACCTGCTTAGCATGTAAGATGTCAACTAAAATGCTGATTCTCAAAGTATTTTGGCTCTGTTGTGATATTCTCAAGCTGTAATGAGTTACATACAGCCACTACCAAACACGATTATACAGAATGCTTATAACTCCACTGTAGACCTGATATATAGTTTGCTGCACAATGGATACATACCCATCCAGATATACAAATGGTTAAGTAAGTACATTATTTCTGTCCAGCTATATGTTTACCATATATGTCACTTGCTCTGCTGTACATAGGTGTTTTGACAAAAAGGATCTTTCAATCCCATATTTTACTTCTACCTGAGAACTTTCAGCACTGACTTCCCTACAGGAAGGAGCATACCACATGTGCTATAAATGTATCCTGTTTTAATGTGATAGTACAATGGAGTTTAGGACCTTTGATGCTGACTAAAAAGGGACAAGCAAAAGAATTATGCATGGCAAATTCAAGTACATGATAATCCTAGGTCAGAATCCCTAGTGCAGCTGGGGGCTTGGGGTCGGTATGCTTTGCAGTGTGGTTTATTGATACGTTGTTACCTCACAGCAAGAGGTTCTCCCATTCGATTCTCGGCTGGGCTTGGGAGTGCCTTCTGTGTGGAGTCTGCATGTCCTCCCTGCGGTTGGGTAGCGTTCGAAAGACATGCGTGCATAAATGTGAGTGCCTTCGTTGAAGGTTGAGCATCGAGCTGGCACCTCGGCGTTTTGTAAAAATCTACTGCCAATCATTAGCGGACCGGAGTTCCACTGTGGTGACCCCTTACTGGGAAAAGCCGAAAGACAAACAACTGATAAAGAAATGCTTAACTGTTCTTCAGATTTAGCATGGACACATGTATGTGTAGATAAATCCATTTGGCTGCATAACAATTTAGCCTTCCTTGGGTGTATTGCTTGGAAGAACACAATGCACAGTTCAGCACATGAAGCAAGTAGGGTTAACAAGGGAAGCAGCATATAAACACAGACACGTAAAATGTGCACATCTGATTTATGTGCTCTGTATTTGTCTTTAATATTACCTGCGTCACAAGTGTAACTTACCTCAATCATAAATTAATATCTAAAGCATTTTTTCTCCTTCAGTACAGCCTGAAGAAATTACCAGCCTGTGAGATATACTTAGTCAACAAAATTAAACCAATTAAATAAATACATAAAGCATTCAGAGCAAAGGATGTGACTACTGTCATACGTTTTTGTTATACCCATAATAGAAAATATTTCTCTTCTGTGCATCCAGTCATTAAAGTGCTTAAGGTTGGTTTAATAAGTGGAGTATTGGTAAGCAGTCTGTGTATTCCATTTCATATAACAAATTTTGCACAAAGCATGTAAGACCATGAGTCATTTTTCTTTCTTAAATTTCACATCATGGCCCACCGGGTTTAAAAATTCAGTTAAGCTGTTTTTTTCTTAACAAAAAAGAAACAGATAAATCAGAGTACTTAGTTTTAAATTAAATTCTCAACCAGGTACACATTGTTCTAGGATATCTATGTTTTAATGTAAATTCTGCTCAATGAATTGGCCTATTTTTGTTACTTGTGCTATTGTCTTTTGCATTGTTGAATTATGTATTCTTGTGATTGTTATTTATGCTGCCGCACTGTCTCTTCACCAAAAGCAATGGGTTTGGTCGAAAAAAAGCAAGAGCCTGCCTGTTGGCTGTCTGATTGTCTAATTAAGATTGTCAATGCAAAAGATGTCAAGTGTGTGCACGTCAAGAATACGCATGACCACTGTTCATATCTGTGAG